>NC_143586.1:82595638-82902754 GCF_048544385.1 Mastigoproctus giganteus | reverse complement strand
TCTGTGTGCCTGGTAACTCAAGAATGGATATTGAAGAGAAGGCTGCAATGGTTCTTCAGAGTCTAACATCATGGGCTACTGTAAATAAATTAACGGTTTCAGAATAAAAAACAGTCATGATGTTAGTTAAAGGTCACCTTGATATCAATCGACCACCAAAAATTTTGTTAAATTCTAAGCAAATTAAATTTGTTACCCAAACTAAGTATCTAGGTGTTTTATTAGATGCTAGGTTAACTTTAGTTCCACATCTGAATTATTTGATGAACAAAATTAAGCGTTTTTGTGTAGCAGTAATACGGATTTCTAGATCAGAGTGGGGGTTACGTAGATCAGTTTTAAATCTTTATTATACTGCAGTTTTTCTGCCAATAGTGACTTATGTATCATCAGTGTTGGTAACTTGTGTGAATAAGGTTAAGTTTAAAGCCAAGTTAAATTCTGTACAAAGAACAATGCTGTTGGCAGTTCAGAGGGCTTGCAGCACAGTGTCAACAAATGCCCTGCAGGTATTAGCGGGCCACATGCCGTTAGATCTTTTTATAATATATTGAGCTTTCTGTTACCATATTAGGAAGTGTAATAATTTCACGTGTTTAAACATTGTGTGTGACCTTAACACTGATGCTAAGGTTGAAAAGAAAAGAATATATGCGAAGTTAATGGAAATCTGGCAAGCCAGATGGACGGATAGTATTACTGGTGCAGTCACCAGACATTTTATTCCAAATGTTTCTTTTTCATGTTTTAAACTGAACAAGTGGTTTTTTCCCTAGTATGGAGACTTCTTTTTTGTTAACAGGGCATGGTTCTTTGAATAGTAAATTATATTATTTTGGATTAAAGTCAAACCCTTATTGTGTATGTGGTGTTGAAGAAACTTGGTGTCATGTATTGTATGATTGTTTGTTGTATGATAATTACAGAGCTCAATTAAAGAATGTAATTAGTCATTTGAGATATGGAAATGAAAATAACTACTTGTCAGATTATAATAAGTTTGTTGCTTTTCAAAGGTTTGCTATTTCTGTATTTCTAAAAAGGAGACAGTTATCAGCCTGGATATTCGTAAACTAATAGATGTTTACTGTATAGACTTTTTTCCCCCATCTCTCCCGCCATCATGTATACTGTTTTTTTTTAATTTATTTAGTTTATTATTACTCTTTTTTTTTTTTTTCTTTTGTTTTTGTTTGCTGGCACTGTAAATTAACATAGTGCGAGATAAATTGCCACGGTGAGATTTTTTTTTGGGGGGGGGGTAGAGGTGTGTTCTTTTTTCTTTTGCTCCCAGGCTTGGGCGGCTTGTGGGTGGGATTGCTGGCACCCTTTGGTCTAGCACTTCCACCAGAGGTGCGGGAATTTTGTGCGGTCAGCACAAACAGTACAGTAGACCTAGGCCCAGCTCCACGTTCATAAGGACGAGCATCAGGTAGTAGTTATCCTAGGTGATGACTGCTCTTTGGTGGCTAGATATCCTGTATAAGGATAATAAAATAAAGTATATTAGGTGGATTTGGACAAATGTCTAGGGGCCACCAAAGATAATAAATAAGCACTTTAGCTCGCTCGCGAATTTTATGGTGACATTTTAAATTTTTATTTGCGGGGCGCCGCAGCAATTGTAGTTTCTCTTTGAAGAGGATTGATGACGTCTTTTCTGGTGAAATTCTTAATTGGTTTTTGGAAGCCCATTGTTGTAGCCGCTGTAGTGCCCGGTTTGCCAACGCCTCCAGTTAGGCCTTGGAGTCCGCCTCCATTGTCAAGGTAAGGTCATCTGCAAACGCATGCGCTCTCATGGGTCCCAGGTCAATTTCCAGGAACTCATCGAGGACCATGTTCCACAGGAGTGGCCCAGAACCGACCCCCTGCGGACATCCTCTGTGCACCTCTCTTGTAAGTTTCTGGTACTGCACGTTTATCTCCACTCTTCTTTGGGTTAGATAACTTTCAATGACTTTATATAAGTTTATTGGCACTCGGGCCTCCGTCAGCCTCGCCAGGACGCTTGACCACCAAAGTGAGTCAAACATCCCGGAAAAATCAACGGAGATGAGCAGCAAGTACTTTTGTCTGCAGTCCTGCGCTATCTTGAGCAAGTTCCCCAGTGTATCCACAGTTGAGATCCCCGGTCTGAAGCCATACTGGTTTGTGGATTGGAGGCCTGCTGTTTCATGGTGATTTGTTATTCTTTTATGGAGCAATCTTTCAAACAGCTTGCTGGCCCACTGGGAGCAGTGCAATCGGTCGATAGGCCTCGGGATTTTCTGGATTCTCTGTAGGTTTTTTTAGTATTAATTTTAGGTTAGCTATTTTCCATGTAGTTGGGAATAGGCCAGTTTCTAAGCATCTATTGTATAATATGAGGAGTAATTGTGGCTGAAATTCCACTTTTCTTCAATATTTCGGGCTCGATGAGATCAAGGCCTGGGCATTTCTTGTTTCTGATTCGACGTGCAGCCTCCCCGAGTTCATCCAGGGTAAAGGGAGGTTCAATCTCTTGATTGTAGTTGATGTTTTCACATGTCTTGCTGTGCTGGTAAGATTGGCATTTCTAGCTTTCGGAATATTCCATCTAGGATGTTATTTATCGACTGCTCCCAAGTGGTGGTAAGATTTCCATGCTGGGTCCTGGTGGCAGCAGTCACCTCCTCCCATGGGAAGCTTATTGGTAGTTACCTTATAGACTACTCCCCAGGGGTCAGGGTTTCCGGTTGTGGAGACTAGGAGCTCCCAAGCTTGTATTTTGCTTTTCTTGATGGTTTCGGTATATTGGTTTCTGACTTGTTTATATATCTGTCTTAATGCTTTGACTTCATTTGCTGGCCATGTTCTTCGGGCTCTTTGAAAGTCTTTTCTTTCTTTCATCATTCTCCGCCGGAGCGCTGCAATCTGAGTCCACCAAAGGACCGCTCCTATTTGGGGCGTTTTTTCCTGATGGTATGATTGCTTATGTCAATTATTTCTGTGGTTGCCTTCTGTAGGTCATGTGGGTTGTTTCGTAGATCCAGGGACGGCTCTTTGTTATGAATCGCTGTAGTTGAAAGCTCCTTGTATTTCAGCCATTCTGCCTTGGCGACTGTGTATCTGTGGCGTATTTGCTTTATTTTTTACCTTGTCAGTGTTCTAGTTATTTTCCAGGTGATGATTCGGTGGTCCGAGTCACCCTCCAGTCGGCCACCTGGTTTGCCAGGTTTCTAGTTGCCAGGGTGATATCTATAGTGACCTGCCAGAAGGTGTTGCAGTATGTTGGTGACTGGTGCGGTTGGTTCAATACTGTGCGAACCCAGTATGAAATCCTCGAGCTGTTGCCCGTTTGCAGTTCCCCTTCGGTCAGCAGTGGCGCAATCCATAGCGGGGAGCGACAGTTTACGTCCTCTCCTATAATTATTTTTTTGTTTGGTAGGGTGTTCTGGAGGTGACGTAAGTAGCTAATTGTGGTCTCCATTTCCTGTCCTGGCCTGCTGTAGAGGGTCACAACAAAGGGAGCCCAATGCTGTGATAATCTGGGCACAAGCAGCCTAGGCCGTACAGAGTTGGGTTATTTTGGTTGCGGTTGTGTTTGCATTTCTGATTAGAACCGCTGCCCATGGGGTGTCCTCTTTAGTATGGATTATCTCATATCGGAGTGTGTACTTCGCTACCTGCCCTGCGTGGACGTATGGCTCTTGCAGAATAATTATATCTGTTTTCCTCATCATCCTTGACCCTGATTTGGTCTGCCACTGCTTTGGCTCGCTGTCCATTTATTTGTATTATTTTGATCATTGTTTTATTATATTCTTTGAGAGAGAGAGAGAGAGAGAGAGAGAGAGAGAGAGAGAGATAATCTTTAATGCCCTTCACGGCCAAAAAGCCAGGGGTTTACATTTGTACAACTTCCCGAAACTTCCGGGAAAATAGAACAATTAAATAACAAAAACAGGTAATTTTACAAAAGAAAACATATTTTATACAAAGGAGAGAACTCCTTACGAGAGTTAGGTCTGATTGAGCTGACTTGACATCGAGATAAGAGCACCAGCTCAATCAGACAGGAACAGATGCAAGGTACACATGTCAATGCAGATTAGTCCTACTAGACATAATTTTTTTCCTGTAAGTCCGGTCAATAGCGAATTTGTTCAGGTCGGCGTCAAGTGCCTGGGTTTGCTTGAACATCTGCTGAGGAAGGAACCTGTCCGAGAGATGGAGTCGCGCTGAATGCGAGTAGAGCTCGGGATTGGCCCTAAGGGCAGCAGGGGGGATCCTCCAGCCACAGGTATCCCAGAATGAAGGTGTTGCGATTATGCCTGTTATCATCTTGACTGTTGCTAGGAGGCGTTGGTCTTCGACTAAGGTGGGAAGCCGTGGAATCCCGAGAGAGTCGGCAAGTTGCGTGGTGTGAATCAGAGCTGGAAGGTTGTGCTTCCTGTTGGCCCACTTTAGGAGCCAGAATTCTGTGGCAAAGAGTGGTTTCTTTATTGACGGTGCCGCTGATGCCCAAATTTCAGCAGCATAGAGTAAAGGTGGAAAGATGATTGCTCTTATGTACCTCACGGTTGTCTTTTTATCTCTGATATGAAGGAGATGCTGTTTTGCTATCCACCGGAGTCTTGAAGCACGTGTGAGGAGCATGTCTATGTGGGCGTTGAATCGAAGTTTGGAGTCGAATACAACGCCCAGATCACGATGGCTGGATGCAATTGGGATGAGGGTGTTGCCGACCGAAGGCTGGAGAGAAGAAGGAGTTTGCTTCAATGAATACTTTGGTTCTTGTCCCCATAGTTGATTCTATTTTGGTAGTTGCTCTTGGCTTTGAGATAGGTCGGGCAATTGGGGTCCCTGATTGAGTGGGCATGATCCAGCTTCATGGACTTGCAGTTTGCGCAGGCATCTTCTTTGTCTTTGTGCGGACAATCCTTAAATCCGTGTCTCTTCTTGGTGTTGGGACCGTTTAGGAGCATACGTGGGAGGAGTGGCCGAACTTGCAGCATATAAAACATTTGGGAACTCGCACTCGTTCCCGAAAGTGATAGCTGCCCCATTCTATGTATACTCTTGTCCTATGTTTTAAGACTTGCCATGCCTCTGGGCTGAGTTCAACGTTCCAACTATTATTGATTCCGCCTCTTGCTTTTATGTGGAATCTTGGAATTATTACATCATGCAGTTCCTTATCTGGTATTTCCTTTTGTATTTTTGTAGTATAGTTCTTCCACGAGCTGTGCGGCCGTAACTTCCGGGTTTACATCAAAGATTAATATTGATGGTCCTCTTCTTTTGGGTGGCTGGGCCGTAAGACCAAGGACGTCTATTTTAGGGTTTTCTATTATGCTCTGTGCTTCTTGTCTGGTTTCTGTCACCATCCTTACGTCTCATTTTTCGCATTCCTTTCATTCTCGTGTGCCTGAGGTCGTCCCGCATGTTGTTGATTATCTTTGTTTTAAGCTCCTCGATTGTGGAGATTTTACTTGCCTCCTTAGGCTTAAGGATCACTAGGTTTGGTGTTGGTAATAGGGCTCTCTCCTCTGGTGCCCCTCTGCGGTCGATTGAGCTTCATTCGTTAATCGGGTCCTCAGCGCTTCCGAGCATGTCGGGGCGCACTGTGGAATTTGTTTGGCCCCGCATTCTATTTAGGCTTTTTGGCTTTCTAGGTATGTGTCATGGAGGATTGTCTCCATTTTGTAAAATATGGTCACTATTTGGGACCTCAGACCTGTAGATATCCTATTTGGGTTTTCTTTAAAAATATTTTCTAGGGCCATTTTCAGTCTGAGGGATTGTTCATGGACTGAGCCTTTCAGCAGTGCAGGTGTGGCTCCTGCTGTCTTTCATTGTTTGCATCTCTTTGTGATGCTGTTGGTTCAGGTTGTTCTCTTGTTTCGGCCTGCGAGCGGGTCTCCCTTTTGAATTTAGGGTACACTTCCTTTTGGTTTTTCCTCTTGCTTAAGGTGGCCCGGGAACGGGCCTCCTCCATCTCGTCTGGTTGATTTATTATGGTCAGTTCGTCGCTTTGTTTCTGTATCCAGGAGTCCTTAATTTTTTCGTGTTTCCCTTCCGTTATGTATTCCGAATAATCGGGAGTTCCGATAATCGGAAATATTCTGGTATCTCTTAAAAAGATGGCAGTTGTTACCCACCACAAGTTCGTAGGTTTATCTGTTGCTGTACAAACAGTTTTCAAAGATATGGTCTATCCCCCACTTCACTTTGGAGGAGGGGGGGACAACAGCCGAATGCAAAAATACCCCTAGAAGAGTGGAACTACTTCTCTATGGGGCGGCGAGCACAATGGTGGTATTCAAAATACAGTAGTGTGGTCGAGAAGATAGTTCGCGCCTTACCATGGAAAGTTTATGGTGGGGGAGATACACTATATCCCATAGCTTTCGTCATCATAATATCACTGTTTGTTGAAAGGTTGGGACCCAGTCATTGTCCAAAGTTACAGTCGCTATAGCACCTCCCTAGTCAAGGTGTCATGTTGAGACGTGGCCGCCGCGTTATATTGGCAGCCTCTCTATAGCTCACCATGTGCCGCCAGCCACATGGTGACCATGCGGTCTGGCAACAAAGGATACAGATAATAACGCTTCAACCAGACTATGTTCCCAAGTAAATGACAATTTCTGACCAGCGTGATCCTCTGTTCTTTATAATCCTGTGTGCATACTTTTCTTGGGTTAAATAACACTTAAAACACATTCAAAATCAAAAATTACGGAGTTGACTAAAACACGTCCGCACGGTAAGACGGCCATATTGGGACCGGTTAAAGTAGTAAAGTGTGTTCGTGTCAAACGGCACCAGGGTTTTCCCCCATCTCCGAGTGGTTTTCTTTGTGGGTGTAACAGATCACTGTTAAGGCCAGAGATTTAAAAGTGTATGGGATTTGGAAGTATTGTTGTGTATCGTTGTTCCTCTGGCTATTTAACCGCTAGACCCCTGCTGCGGCCCAACGTTGCCCACACTCAGCCCCGTGGAGGCAGACCAGGTACACCCAGCATAATTATTTACTCTGGCAGGCCCTGCCACCTAATTTCCTGAGATTTCAGTGGCTAGGGCATAAAAAAAAAAATAAAATAAATAAATAATAATAATAACGCGATTTTAAGGGGTGGTTCGCTAATGAGGTTAAGTTTCGGAATTGATGCACGATTTGGCTGTTATAATTTGGAAGTTTATTTAAGTTTTTGTCGTGTGGGGCGTACACTGTGATGTATAGATAGTGGGGGGAAAAGACTGAAGGGGAAAGACAAAGTATGAGACCAATAGGGTAGACGACCCCAGATATCAGTGTGGCATGCCCATGCCGCACCAGGAGAAGTAAACGGGGGGACGGTCCCGGCCCCTCCCCCCGCAAGGATATGGAGAGAAAGTGGGCCAGACTAGGTGTCCAACCCAGATCGCCAAAAGGCGAGGCAACAGCATAGTGGCGGTCACAGTCATGGTTTTTGGATGTTCAGTTCAGTGTCACTTCAGATAGGTCACAGTCTTGTTTCAGTCTCACTTGTCTCGTGTTCGTCTTATGGGGTCAGGAAGAGGAGTGATGACTTTGGTCAGTTTGTAGTATTGCTTTGATGTCAATTCAGATAGTCATATTCGTTGAGAGCATCAGTCCTGGCCATTTGCACCAGGTCATGAATGGAGAGTTATCTTTGTTAGTAATTTCTTCTGATCGGTTGTAGTCATGCGGTATGTTCATGCTGTGGTCTTGAATGTCTCCTCCTTGGTTAGTCTCAATGGAGTTCTTCTATTCAGATGGTTCCATATTGTTGCGGATAGCGATTTCCGTTCTTCTGTTAAAGATGTCTTGGGCGTAGCGGCTGAACGCGGTGTACTCGTCTTCCGAATCCAGGAGGTGATGCTCATTGTCTTTTGGTACAAACTTTATACTGGTGATGAGTACTGATCTTTGTTCCTCATAGCATTCACATTTGTGCATGATATGTTGCCACGTCTCCATATTGCCACAGGTGCAAGTTGGGTCCTCGGTCAGTCCGAGTGCATTCAGTTTTGCGTTAAAGGGCCCATGGCCCGTCAGGAGGAAGGTGGTGTTCAGTCCTGGGTAGAACCATTTGGGTGCTTTTGGATAGGTCTTGTCTAAGAAGGGTATAAATTTCCGTGTGACTTCACCCCTGGTCGTCTCTTGCCATCTCCTCTGCCAAGTTTCTTTCAGGTATTCCATGATTTTCTGTTTTCCCGTTCGGTGGTTGTTTGTAGGGTCCAGTGTCAAACGTGGTCGGTGTTCCCTTTGCCAGGTAGTACATCAACCCATATCTTGCCACCTCCAGGTCCAGAGGGAGAGTTCCCGCCAGGACCTCCAGCGCACAGGTACTCACCGTGTTACACGCCCTGGTGATGGTGAGGAGTATTTTTCGCTGTATTGTTACGAGAATTCTTTTATTTACTGCAGTTCTTGCTTTGGCGTACCATATTGGGGCTCCATAAGTAATTGCTGGGACAAAAATCGTTTTATAGTAGAGGGATAATGTTCTTTTGTTTAGTCCCCGGTCTCTGCGTGTTACTCTGACTACTAGTGCTGCATATTTTCTCAGCTTCTCCTTCAGATATAAGAGGTGTTGTTTAAAGGACAGGTTGGAATCTAGGATAATGGATAGGTATTTCATCTGTTTTGCTAGTTTGATTGTGCTTCCCCTTACTTTTATTTGGGGCGGCCGTCTGATGTCGAGTGTTCCTCTCAGTAGAATTGAGTTCGTTTTGGTCGGGGAAATCTCCAGTGTATGTAGGTTTGCCCAGTCCTGGAGTACTTGCAGTGTATGGTTCGCACGGGCTTCTAACTGTGATCTAGAGCTCGCTGCCACCGTTAGGACGAGATCATCCGCGAAAGCTTGTGCGTTGACATCACCCAAGTCGAGTGCCAGGAATTCATCAAAAACAATGTTCTACAGGAGCGGCAGATCCCTGCAGGCAGCCCCTGTGGACCGATCTTGTCAGGCTCCGGAACGGTGCCATTACCCTGATTTTTTTCTATCTCAGAGGAAGGATCTAATGCAATTATATAAATTCATGGGGATTTTTGCCTTGCGGAGTCTGTCCAGGACGCTCGGCCACCAGAGGGTGTCGAACGACCCGGCGAAGTCGACCGCAATTACCAGGAAGTACTTTTCATTACATTGTGCTGCATCAGAAACAAGAAGGCTCCGGGCAGAGACATGCTCGATCCAGAAATCGTCCAGAAGGCCATTGAACTTATTCCCACTACAATACTCAACCTGTTAAACCACTGTCTCCACCAAGGATTCTTCCCCACACAATGGAGGACTGCAATCCTTAGACTTATATTGAAGAATGCAACCAAACCACATGATCTGCCACAATCTTACCGGCCCATTGCATTGCTGCCAGTCTTCAGCAAACTTCTCGAACGGATGATCTCCCATAGAATAGAAGCCCACTACAATGACGCTGGTCTCTCCTCACCTAAGCAGTACGGTTTCCGGAAAGGACGCTCCACGATTGATGCACTGGAAACAATCATTGAAGCTGCTACCAACTGCAACTCCAAATACTTTCTACTAATCTCCTTTGACTTTGCTGGTGCCTTCGATTCCCTCTGGTGGCCCAGCGTCCTGGGCAGGCTCCGAAGAGCGCATGTCCCAGAAAACTTATATAGATGCATCAAGACCTATCTCCAGGACCGGCGAGTTGTCGTGTCTGCTCCCCACTGCAGTGTCTCCAGACCAGTCTTCAGGGGATGCCCTCAGGGATCTGTCCTGGGGCCTCTCCTCTAGAATCTGGTGCTGGATGATTTCCTGAACACCAAACTCAACAATGTACAAACCCAGGCCTATGCAAATGACCTGGTCATGCTCTTTTCTGCCAATAACAGAACCCAACTAGAAGCAACTGCCAACCAGGCCATCTCTACCCTTCAAGCTTGGGCAGAGCATAACAACCTAAAGATCTCCCCAGAGAAAACCAATTCGATCCTACTAAAAGGCACCTTTGATTTGAGAAGACCACCCCAAATCAAGGTCAATGGTGTTACAGTAAAACTAAAAACAGAGCTTAAATATCTAGGTTTGATCTTAGACAAAAACCTTTCTTTCACTCCTCATCTAGACCAACTCAGGATTAAGATCAGGAAGTATGCTGCCCAAGTCTCAAGAGTTGCCCGGAAGGACTGGGGCTTAAAGAAGAGAACGCTGTCACTCTTCTATAAGGCAGTTTTCATCCCGGTCATCACCTATGCTTCTGGAGTCTGGTACAAGAAGGCCAATACCGTAGTAAACAGATCGCGCCTAGGAACTATCCAGCGCTCTCTTCTCCTTCTGTCCTCGCGTGCCTGTCGCACTGTCAGCACCCATGCGCTCCAGGTCCTCACTGGATCTCTTCCACTGGACCTGGAGATTGTTCGTCATGGGTTGCTCTACCAAATAGCCAAAGGAAGAGCAGTTACTTGTGCAGGTTTCACCACTGACCCAGCAAATAATAGAAACGCTGAAAAGAAGAGACTTAATGAACATCTAACAGACACCTGGCAAGAAAAATGGCAGGCATCAACTAAAGGCGCTGTCACCAAAAGATTCCTCCCTGATGTCAGGGCCTCCTACCCCCTCACACCTGTCTGGTTTTCACCAGGACTCTATGCTACCTACCTCCTCACTGGACATGGCTCCTTCCAGAAAAAACTACATGACTTCAGAATTTCAGACTCACCCCGCTGCCACTGTGGAGAGGATCAGACGTGGGAGCACCTTGCCCACAGCTGTGAAATCTACGAGGACTTCAGGAGGATCCTAATAACAAAACTACGCTTCAACTACCAAAATCAAGAACACCTCACCCTACAGAATGAAGAAACTTACCGAGCTCTGACTCAATTTGCAATGGACTTATTTACCAGGCAGAAAGCGCTACCACCACCTTAGTATCCGAATCAATAGGTCATAACAACCATGACTGCCAATTGTTGCTACGCATCATTGAGCCATGGATGCTAACGCCTTGGACCAACTTGCACAAGACTTGACCAGCAGTGCAATAAAAGACAGGGTCCGCACATACCTTGACAAATTCCTCATCATTGATTTCTGGACAAACTTCTCTCGACCAGATGTGACACATTTCATCAAGAAGAGGCCTAGCATCGATCCCTGGACTTGACCATCAATCTTGGACTCCCGGTTTTGACCACCCCCACTGTTCGTTCTGATGGACTACTGGACCAGCCGTCAGTCTGGATGCGACACAGACTCACCAAATGGAGCCCCAATGTCGGCACCTGAACTAGACCTTACTGAACATGACCCATCCACCATAGCAGCACTCACACTGCTGGATTTCCAGCAAGTTGTCGGCTCCAACTGACTGGCCGTGCTAGCTGTACCTACCCTGAACTTGCGGAGTATATCTCTCTCTCATTTTTTTTTTTTTTTTTTATTTTATTTTATTTTTTTATTATTTTTATTTATTTTTTTTTTTCGGCTTCTTTCTTCTGTTTCCTGCCATCCGTTCTTTTACTCCCCCCCCTATTTTTCTCTTACAGAATGATTTTTTTTGTGGGGTGGTGGTTTTCGTCCACCCGCCACCCCACTCCTCTCTCTGGTGAGGCACTGGGCATGCCACACTGTCATCAGGGGCCATCTTCCCTTTTGGCCCCTTTCTTCTGTTTCCTACCCTCCAGTCTTCTGCCTTCCTCCCTTACTTTTCTCTTGCACAACGTTTTTTTTTTTTTTTTTTTATTTAGTTTATATATATATATATATATATATATATATATATATATATATATGTGTGTGTGTATATATACATGTATTTATATATACACACACACGCATTCCCCACAGGTCAAAATCTAAAAACATCAAAATTACTGCCCGACCTATTTGGCCCTAGAACAAGTTATCAGCGAACAACCGCTCTGTTAAAATTACAACCGTTGCTCAAGAAACAGCGATCATCTCATTCTCAAATCTGGTTCTAGCCACTGAAATCCCAGGAAAGTAGGTGGCAGGACCCGCCAGAGTACTCTAGCTACAGTGGCACACCCGGTCAGCCTCCCCGTGGCATGGTGTGGTAACGTCGGGTCCCACTAGGGGCTCGGCGGCTAATAGACCGGAGGAACAAAGGGCACAACACAATACACAGCACATGACCCCCACACACTTCAAATCTCTGGCCCCGATACAATGTACACCCGCGGAGATGGGAGAAATCCCAGGAGCCGTTAGACACTAACATACCTTATACCTTATACATTGTGCTGCGCTTTCTAGGAGGTTCCGAATTGCTTCAATCGTGGAGAGTCCGGGTTTGAACTCATTGTCTGGGTGACTCTAGGTTAGCTTCTTTGTAGTGGCTGAGTATTCTTCGATGTAGTATTCTCTTCAGGAGTTTACTTAGTGTTGATAGCAGCGCTATGGGACGGTAAGAGTTTGGTTGTTCAGGTGGTTTAGTTGGGTTTTTCAGGGTGAGCTTGAGATGTGCTGTTTCTTTCAAGTTTGGAACTAGTTCTGTAGCATACAGGCAGATTGTTTTAAAAAAAAAAAAATCTTTTTACATAATGCGCCAACTGACTAAACACACGTGCACGGTTTCCATTGCCTTTTTACAAAATTAACCAAGCAAAGTTGATCAAGAAAAACAAAACTTCAGAAATGTAAACTATTTCTGAGGTATAAAATATTTTATTAGTATAAGTCATGCCGATGACCTATCTTCATTATTTTAATCACTGCACCTTTACTCTTGATCATTATTCATTCATTCACCTGAATCATTACATTTGTATGTGGACACACATACAAACACAGGAGTGGGGAGACGGTCATGCACTTTGCACCAGAACCTGTTACATCTCAACACAATTATTTGATTCAAGTGACGTTGTTCACATTACATTGTTCTAATATTGGTGGCGTACATTTTGGACCGAGGAAATGGTAATTACGATAGAAAGTTACAAAAACGGTGGAAAATCCAAAATTTTCCCTTTTTAATTTCTGAGAAATGTCTTAAATTCCGCCTGGAAAAACATTACATTTAATAAGTATTGTAATCCAATATTGAAAGGTATACTAGTGCTTAACATTTCAGTAATGGATTATAATACTTATTAAATTCAATGTATGAAAAATTCGAAAATATAAAGTAATTTTTAAAATTTATTCGTTAAACTATGGAATAGGACTCTTACCCATGAATCTGCGACAACAAGTAATGGGTTGGTCTAACTCTGCCCACTGCTTCGCAGTGATTGGATGCTTATCATCCCGATTTTGCGTTTGAGTGAATACCGTTTTGCAAACTAGTACAGCCGGCAGGAATACCATTTACGGGCAGGAGAGTTATGTTGTTTTTATTTAGGAGCATTAGCAACTAAGGCCATATTGCTCCGGGGATATGCGGTGATTTATTCCCTGACCTTTCCGCATCCTCCGTGTTTGGTGGTCATGGGCTCGAATCCCGGTCTAATCAAGAAGTGTGTGATACGCACTGCTGCTCGGCAGGGCAGTCTAGCGCTGGTTTGTAGTAGACTTATTTCGGTACTTTCCCTCGTTTGGCGTGGAATATTCAAGCGAAAGAGTTGCAATTTTTTTCAGTTGACTTTTTTATTTCGACTAGTGAAAAAAAAAAAAAAGTCAGGTTAGTTGTACCACCAAATGGAGACGGATTCAAGCTTTTACCTCCCGTAGCACTGGATTGTTCAAGTGAGTTTTTTTTTCAATAGACTCATTTCGACTAACGAAAAAAGGTCAGGTTAGTATATGCCCCCAAATCGAAGGATTCGAGAGAAATGTATCAGGAATTTACTGAAGATTATGAACACCGTTTTTCGCTTGAATCCGTCCCGATTTGGTGGCGTAACTAACCTGGCCTTTTTTAACTGCACTGTATACTAAAGATTACGCACTCCGTTTTACTCTTGAAATCTTCCAATCACCGTGAAGCAGGGGGGAACAGCTAGACCCGTCCATCACTTATTGTCGCAAAGATGCATGGGTAAGAGACTTACTTACTATAGTTAATCTTATTTTAAAGATTAACTTCCACGAAACAAAACTTTTTATTCGCTGAAAAAAAAATAAAATAAACATTATGAACATAAAATCACATATTGAATGACAGCAGGTTTGTTTGTTTTAAGTCTCCAAAACTGCCTAGTGGACAAAGTACCCCAGGCAGTTTTGGGGAAAAACTGGGTTCGAAATGGGCCGGAGCATAACTGAATTGTTCCGGTTAGTCCAGTCACGCTTCGGTAATATTTATTGCAATTTCCGTATACAAAAACGCAAAAAATTGTAAGATTACCTTTTACGGCCATTAATGTTATGTACAGACTTCTTTAGCTGAGTGGTCAATCGGTGTTCTGGGTTCGGAAAGTAGTAGTGGCATGTGATGCAAGAAAGCAAGTGTTATGAGCTTATGCAGCATCAGCCAAAAAAAAAAAAAAAAATTACAAAACAATCCCCTCTAAATGTTTGTCCAGTTCCTCCTTAAATTTATTTAACCTATCAACTTCCACAACGACAGATGGAAGTTTGTTCCAGCAATTAACCACCCGCTGGCTAAAGGCAAATTTCCGCACATCTATTCTACATCTGTCCTTCCTCAATTTGAATTTGTCCTCTTAGGTTCGTAATCCGAACAAGTGGAAGAATTCCATCAGAATTCAGCGTGCTCAACCCATTCAAGGCTTTATACACCTCAATCAGATCACCTCGCATGTGGCGCTTACGTAGCCAGGTGGGCAGAAGTAGCAGTGCGTAGCACACGCTTCTTGATTAGACCGGGGTTCGAGCCCGTGACCACCAAATACGGAGGATGCGGAAAGGTCAGGGAATGACCATCGCATATCCCCGGAGCAATATGGCCTTATTTGCTGCAATTTGCAGAACTTAAGCCTCTCCTGGTAAGAAGATCCCTTCATTCCCCTCACCAATCTTGTTGCCCTACTCTGTACATGCTCAAGCAAATCTACATCCTTCCTAAAATGAGGCCTCCAGACCTGCACGCAGTACTCAAGTGTATGCGTTTTTAGTGACCACAGTTCGAGCTCGCGTAGTCATGCGAGCTTGAACCGCAATCTAAATACTTGGTTGTCCTGGAGTATAAACAGCAAATTAATTTATTTTTAATTTTCTTCTTTATTATTAAATAAAAGATAGCTTATTAACGAGCAGTTTCCTAAAAATTGCCATTTTGATCCTATCAAACGCTAGAAATAGTTGAATATGGGGAACTTTAAAATTTAATTCTTAATTTTGACAGGTATACTGGATAATAAGATTTCAGTTTCAATTCTTCCAAACGTTACGAACTTAATGTCAGCAAATGTATGTTTTACGTATGTTCATGGCGCCGAGATGCATAATCCATGTTTAATTCAAACACACAGATCCATCACTAGAAAATAACGTATAAGGGCAGTTGAACAATTTTCTCTTCTTCAAACATCGTCAGTCACTTCATGGTTTTGTAACATTCTAACGGGAAATGTTCGAATTTTTATTTTTTTTTGTTTGTTTTTAAACGGAGCACTTTTTTTTTTTTCAATAGAACGTTCGGTGAAATACACACCATTCATAATAGCAAATTGCAATGAATGGCATCGATTTAGTTGTATCTCATTATGACTCTTCACAATAAGTTACCATATATTGCACTACCTCGAATAAGGAGCTCTTCTCCAGTGGAGAAGACTATTGTTACTTATTCTCAGCGGATGCCACCATCCAGACGGTACCATTTCAACGTTCTTGGCCTATCGTGGGTGGGTGGAGAGGCACCCTGGTGTTGCTTACACCAGGAGCTTACATTTCTTCTCCAATGGAGAAGACAATAGTTTTCTCCATAGAAGAAGTGTTACTTATTCGAGGTAGTGCAATACATGGTAAATCGTTGTGAAGGGAGTCACAGTATGAGATACAATTAAATCGATGCCATTCATTGCAATTTGCTATTATGAACAAAGAATGGTGTGTATTTCACCGAACGTTCTATAATAAATTCCCAATTCATAATGTATTATGCCTTGTGCATTTATTTACTTAGTAATTTTGTAGAAGAATAAGAGAAATTTACCTCAATATGATACGTAGAACACTTCCGTATGATAGTCTCCAAAATTAAAATGAATAAAAGATAACGCAAAATGATCAAATTCATATTTTTAATTCTTGTTGATTATTTGATTCACTTCCTTTCTCTCCAGGCTTAACCTATTGATACAAACAATTATGGGAGGTTTTTTTTTTTTTTTAGTATTTATAGGCATTTAGAAACTGATTAAAAATAATAGCCCTTTTTTCGGTAAGGGAAAAGACGGATACTACGTCATTTAAATTTCACGCTTACTCGGGACGTGAATAAAATGCAATTTAATATCTATCCTAAACCAACAAACGCCGGTATGCTTCTACATGATAACAGCTATCACCCGTTCACCAACAAAAGGGCTATTATCTTTAATTAGTTTCTAATACCTATAAATATTGAACGACAGAATCTGCTTTAGACTCAGAAATACAGGTATTAACCAGCAGATCCTTAAACCCCCTTGCTACAATAAACCGAATTGAGGTACAAGCTAAGGTATGCTTCTACCTTAGGATAGGATACAAAACACTACAACCAACAATAGTGACATCAAAGAATACTTTATTTCTGTCCCATACGTTGAACAGTCGCACAAGCAGCTTAACAGATTCTTTCTTTAAAGATTCCGAATTTAAGATCGTGCCCAGACCAATACTGAAATTACACGCTATATTGAACAGTCGCCCAGTCCTTTTCTCTTTCGCGATCTCGTAATTATACGAGATTGTAGTCTCGTATAATTATCTGAGAATATGTAACAAGTCTTCTCCATTAGAGAAGCTTTACTTATTTGAGGTAGTGCAGTACATGGTAACTGTTTGTGAAGAGTCGCAATATGATTGAGATACAATTAAATCGATGCCATTCATTGCAATTTGCTATTAACACCATTTGCTGTACACACCATTCCTGAACAAAAAATGGTGTGTAAATGTGAAATGAATGCACGTATATAAATGGAAGTAAATAAATGCACGAGGCATTATGCCTCGTGCATTTTTTTACTTAGTAATTTTTTTAAAAACAAATTTTAATAATTTCATGTTTATATAAAACACTGTAGCTACTGAATTTTTTTAAAAATCAATTTCTAAAATGCAGCTACATGATTGAACGTTAGTAAGGTCATTATTATCATTAGCTATATGGTGTAAGGAAACCTGAGGCTTTTGCTGCACCAAAAAAAAAAAAAAAAAAAAAAATTCGAGAGAGAGAGAGAGAGAGAAGAATGATTATATCCAGCTCAGGACCCTGATCACAACGTGATTCCTCGCAAACGGAATACTAATTGGAAGCAAACTTGAAGAGTAAGATAAATGCTTCCCTTCACTTGTATTGAGTACATTACTTCAACGGTAAGCTCCAATTCTGAACTACAGGGTCATCGAAAAAGGTGTCTTATTTCCCTTTTAATTATCTTCGGAAATATTTGATCGATCGCTGTTATCGTAGCAGCAAACAGTGTGGTAACTCACTAAGTTTTATTTGACACCTCAACGCAGCCAATGACCTTGGCTGCGCCGTGAGTGTGCGCAGAATGACTCCTACGCGCACCGCCTCAGTAAGATGGCCACCAAAAAGTTCTGACCTGACACCATTACACTTTTTCTTGTGGGGTGACCTAAAGAACATTTTTCTATGCAGAAAATATTTGCGATCTGCACCATTTAAGAGGATCATAGCTGCAATAGAAATCGTTACGCTGAAAATGATTGAGAGCACATGGACAGAGATAAACTAACGTTTGGATGTTTGCCGAGCAACGAACGGTGCTCATATTGAAACATACTGAAGTATGAAGTAAAACTTGATATTCCTGTAGATTATTAACAAACAAAGAAATCAATTGAGTGATGTAAATATTTGCGTTGTTAATTTATCATGAAATCGTGGATACCTTTTTTGATTACCTCGTATAGCAGGTTACATTAACTATTATGACAGTTGTGTTTATGTTCGTAAGATTGGTAGAAAAAGGAACACTTAAAAATATTCAAAGAAATGTTACAATTGGCAAGGTGCGAGTCGGATTCCTGAATACAGAAAAATGAAGCAAGGGAGAGCAAAAATAAGAACTACCCATCAGTCATGTTCTGAGTCTACTCATCAGTCATGTTCCTAACAAACAAAATGAAGTAAAATCATAAACCTTTCATTATAATGGAGTACTACCATGGGACTGAAATATTAAAGGAATCATCTATTCTGATAAATTATTATGACGTTGTTAGTAAGCAGATGAAAACATGAAACCACTTTCATATTATACTTTTGTACTTCAGTAGGCAATTTGGCATGGTCCTTCATGAATGGCCACTGTTTAGACTGGAGCGAGTTGGGATAAGGCCTGACGTAGCAGAGTGGTCAGGAGCGCGAGTGCACTAGCACACGCTCTTTGAGTGGTCCGGGGTTCAAGCCCGTGACTGCTAAATACGATTAACATTTGTATTGATTGATTTATTATAAAATCCACAACCTGGTGGTCGTGCCGTAGTATAAACAAGAACATTATGGGCAAGGTCCTATAAATGCCAGAGTTACCAGTGGAGTCCCATCTTGCAACCAATTTGTATTTGGTTACAAAGGGTGAAGGTAGATAATCACAACGAGGCGATTCACTTCAAAACCATCTGAACTGTAGTACAGTGCTGCTAATTTGAGGAAACGGGATGTAAACGGTCAACAAAAACTCAGTGTCACAAGAACCTTATTGTTAACCAATATCACGAGCCCACAGCTCAAGTCTATCCAGAACATGGAATGAATATCCATATCAGGTCTGCCGTTACCCTTAATATTTATGGGGAGAAGTACTGCATAATGCGACCATGCCCGATTAAATACTGCACAAGTTGCTCTGAAGATGCCCAGGAGCATGCTTAGAACTAAAATTGATAATTTGGCTTGCACACCTAGGCTTCCTAAAAAACCAGTCTCAAGGCATAAACTCTATGTATACAGGGTGTTTCAGTTAAACGTTTCAGAACTTCTAAGAGGGGTAGGGTACATCCTGACAACTCGAAATCATATAGCAATGTGGGGTCGGAAATGCTTTCCTGAAGCGGTGTTGTACACAGAAGCACCATAAAGAAAAGAGACCGTAAGTGAGAAATCGTTTTAATAATACATGAAAAGAAGCAAAAGGTACATGGATTAAAGTAAGTGTTCGAAGTTTCTTCCACGGGCTACAATGCACGCCTCACATCTCCGACGCATGGACATCCGAACATTCTGGAATACTCCAGGCGAATTTCGAATTTCTTCGGCAGCTACTGCGATTCTTGCAACCAGCTCCTCAGCATTGTCAACAGGGGTGTCATAAACTAGCGATTTCATATGACCCCAGAAATAAAAATCAAGACATGATAGGTTGGGTGACCGAGCAGGCCAACGCACGGGACCACCACGTCCGATCCACTGTTGACCAAATGTGACATCCAGGTAGTTACGAACATCTCTGCTATAATGGGCAGGGGCTCCATCGTGTTGGAACCACATTGTCTGTTGCGTCGATGCAGAAATCTATTCATCTCTCAAAAGTTGTGGCAATACTTGCTGCAGAAAGAGTAGATAGGTCCGGTTAGACGGTAAGGTCCGATGAGGTGATCTCCCATAATACCGGCCCATACATTGACCGAAAATCGAATCTGTGCTGCACGACGTCGTATTGCATGCGGGTTCTCGACCGCCCAGATATGGTTGTTATGCGTGTTGAAAATTCCTTCCCTTGTGAAGGATGCCTCATCGGAAAACAACACTTCAGCAGGAAAAAGGGGATTTGTAGCACATTTTCCAAGGTACCACTGTGCGAAAGCAATACGAGGTGCATAATCCTCCGGTTGCTGTGTCTGGACACGCTGCACGTGAAACGGATGCATGTCTTGTTCTCGGAGAATCCTCCAGACGCTGCAATGGGAAACCCCGACTGCGTTTGCTAGACTTCGTGTACTCGTTCTTGGATTCCCCTGTACATGCTGCAGCACATTCTGTTCGACGGCTGGAGTCCGTGCTGTTCTTACCCTGTCCCTGTCAGCTCTTTCAAATGAACTTTTCTCAGCTAACCTCTGGCAGTCTTGCAAAGAAATTATGACTGGGAATACGCCTCGTCGGATATCGTTCCGCGTACAAACGCTTTGCGGCTGGCCCACTACAATTTGCAGCCCCCGTACGCCAAATGCATTTCGGCTAACTCTGCGTTCGTATAATCATCCATCCTACTAACTTGGCGTTTTTGTGCGAAATTAAGATTCCCTGCACTAAAGCTCGGAATTTTCGATTCTGCCCATTGGTATATGATTTCGAGTTGTCGGGATGTACCCTACCCCTCTTAGAAGTTCTGAAACGTTTAACTGAAACACCCTGTATATTAAGTGCAATAGCATCATTAATACACAACCATTTCTGAATAAACAGAATATTTATAAGGCGGCATCATTTTAAGTTATCTCATATTGTGAATACCTTCACAACGAGTTACAGGCGCCTCCGTAGCCAGGTGGGCAGGAGCGACAGTGCATAGCACACGCTTCTTGATTAGACCGGGGTTCTAGCCCGTGACCATCAAATACGGAGGATGCGGAAAGGTCAGGGAATGACCACAGCATATCCCCGGAGCAATATGGCCCTAGTTGCTAATGCTCTTAAAAAACAAAACAACAACAACGAGTTGCCATGATATTAAAAAACTACTTCGAATAAGTAACGCTATGCACTACTTCGAATAAATAATGTTACTTATGTTACTGTTATCTGAGAATAAGTAACATTATTGAAGCGTTACTTATTCGAAGTAGTGCAATATCATGGAAACTCGTTGAAGGTATTCACAATATTAGATATAACTTAAAACGATGCCGCCTTATAAATATTCTGTTTATTCAGAAATGGCTGTGTATTAATGATGCTATTGCACTTAATATATACATAGTCTAAATTTGCTCGCAGCTTGAGGCTTTAGCCCTAAATGCACCTTGGCATAAACTCTCTCAACATGTTTATTATTAGATAGACCCAGTATCATGTCTTGAGGGTAATGGAGTCAATGTTTATTGCTCTCCTCAAATAATCATGAATGTTTGTAGTAAAGTTTTACCGCTTGAATTTTAAGTTGGATTGTTATTTCAGTTGTTGGATATAAAACTTTACTTCGTACTGCAACAGAAAAGAAGAAGAGAAAAAAAAAAAAAAATCCAGCTTTTTGAGTATATTTCTCAGGATATTATGTGTACATTGGCTTTTCCTGTGTCCCGACAACAAAAACGCTCCATTGCTATTATAATTAATACTAATTCCTATATGTAAAGTTAGTCAGTCATAGACGTGGATAGAAATGTTCCCCTCCCCAGCAAAACAGGTAGTCGTCCAGAGAACACATGCAATTTATGGACATATTGCACGTGGGTCGTTGATTATTTCTAGGTTGGCTGTAATGTGACACTTTTTTAATATGGCCAACTTGTTTCCTCAGAAAATGACTGATGGGTAGTTCTTATTTTTGCTCTCCCTTGCTTCACTTTTCTTCTTCTGGGCTATGTTTAAAATTTTTTCCACTTCTCACTCTTTTGTATTTAATTTTTAATTCTATTCATGATGACTTCTCCATAGTTGTAGACCAGATGACTCTCCTATGTGTGAGAACTGTGACACCTATTTAAGTATACGTCACATTTTAACAGCGTGTCCACGTTTTAGATACGAACGTGATTTTTATTTTACCGTTTTTAGTCATCTGGCTGAGCCTTATACAGTCAACAGATTTTATCCGACAATGACAATGTGTCTGCTGTTTTTAGCTATTTAAAATCGGTAAACATTTTTACTCGTATTTGAAATTGTATTGTTATTTCTTTGTTGATATATTTTTAACTTTTATATCTATGTTATATCTCGACATGGTGGCCTAACTAATTAGGTCACTGAATGTTTAACTTTTTATATATAACCTGGATTTGGCGCATTATAGCCTTAGTTGCTAATGCGCCAATAAAATCCAAATCAAATTCTCCATGATTGTATCTATTTCATGTTCTTTATTCACATGCTCTCTCTCTCTCTTTTTGTTATATGGTGTTGGTCTATCGTACTGTTGATAAAGGAGCACATTGCTTCTTTATCGACAGTACCGCTGATAACTATTGTATGCTTAAATGTATTGCTCTTATGTGCCGTAATCTATTCAGTTTCAACAATGAATTTTGTTTGTATATTTTAATATTGTTGTTTCTTTAGTTTTATCGGTTGCAGCAAGATTTATTATACATGATGGTTCGCGACGCGTATGAAAGAATACAGATATTCATCTGTATTCTTTCATAAACTTCCCATTAGGAAGTTTGTACGCAATAAGTATATCTATAAGATATCATTTTGAACTATTTTTCGAATAAATAGTTTGGTTTTGATTGTTTCGAAAATATCCTGATGTCTCTCCTGTATGCACATGTTTTCAAACCTTTTCTGTTATTGGGTTACTCCAGATAACAGGATCTTTAAATTGATAAAAATCAAATTCTGTGGTGTAGACCGCTAAGAAAATATTCACTACCAAAAGAGATTGCATTGCTAACACCTCAAAATGCTACTCCACTTCTGCAGATTTTATTTCGCTATTATGATTTTTCTCCCTCAGCCTAACTAGATGTTAATTCCGTTTCACTAGTTCAGGCAATAGCTTAGAAGAAAACACATTTCTTTTCAAGGCACCACTCAGAAATTCTCTCTCGACTAAGACATCTGCATTCTCTTACGTCTAATACGAAATAATTATTGATATGGGATACCTCCTGTTTATTACTGATGCAGCGTTGAAGGTGTCCATAATTTTAGTGATGCCTTTCAGTTTTTGTTTGCCACTTTGTAAGGAAATTATCAGTCCCACCTGGGGAATGGTAGAAAATCGATTATTAAAAGTAATTCGGAACAACCAGTTCGGATAATCGATTTTAATTTCAAGTTTTTCTGATGGCTGAATTTCCTTGTCTCACTCTTTTTTTTTTTTTTTTTTACTTATTTTCGGGCAACTATGTTACTGGACTAATTATTTTAGAAATTTCTGCATTAATAATGGCTCGCCATGCCTGCCCTAGCTTTATGTATCTTATTGTTGTGGGTGCTTGTTTGTTTGTTTGGTTTTTAGGAGCATTAGCAACTAAGGCCATATTGCTCCGGAATATGCGGTGGTCATTCCTTGACCTTTCCGCATCCTCCGTATTTGGTGGTGACGGGCTCGAACCCCGGTCTAATCAAGAAGCGTGTGCTACGCACTGCTGCTCCTTCCCACCTGGCTACGGAGGCGCCTTTGTGGGTGCACACAGAATCAGCCCGCAAGAAAGGGCTGAAGAAACTCCAGATTTCATAAGGAAACCTTACTTCTTCTGTCTGAGAATAGGTTAACTTTGCACTGTTTATAAACCATTCGCAGATGGGAATCGAATCTAGACCTGTAGAAACCTCTGGCAAATGGTTGAAATCTGCATCTACTGAACTGTCGCGCTTTTTAATATCAACGATTAATTTCGAGCTTTGTATTCAGGTCCTGCTAAATGTAATTTAAAAATTGTAGAATAATTGTAGTTGCCTTAACGAAAGCAAAATCTCCATCCTGTACCCTCGATGTAATAGTAGTAATGGCAAATGATACAAGAAAGCAAGCTTATATCAGCCAAAAAAAAAAACAAAAAAAAAAAAAACAAAAAAAAAAAACAAAAAAAAAACCCCATATACAGTTCACCCATCCATATCAGCCAAGGATTTGTCTAGTTCTTCCTTGAATTTATTCAGCCCATCTACTCTTCAACAACAGATGGAAGCCTGTTTCACCAATCAACCACCTGCTGACTGAAGGCAAACTTCCGCACATCAATCCTGCAACCATCCTTCCTCAACTTGAATTTATAAATTTGTCACCTCGTGTGTGTAGTCTCAACAAGTGGAAGGGTATCGTTAACATTCAGCTTACTCAAACCGTTAAAAATTTAATCACCTCTATCAGATCTTCCCTTAGGTGCTTAGTCTCTAGACGCTACAATTTACAGAAAGGAAGTCTTTCTAGATAATAGTACACTTCTATTCTCTTCACCAGTCTGGTTGCTATTCTCTGCACCTGTTCCAGCAGATCTACATCCCTCCAAAAGTGAGGCCTCCAGACCTGTATATCGTACTCAAGATGCGGCCTAACCACGGTCTTATACAAAGGGATAATCACCTCCTTATCCGTGCTAGCAAAGTTTCTGTATATCATTGACAAAACCCTAATGAGTTGTCCTGGCAGCATGTTTGCACTACTCAGAGAATCCCATGTCTTTTTCATTCTCCACTACTGAGTGTAGTACCACACAGTTGATAAATTACTCTGGGGGTTACTGCTAGCCATGTGTAGTACCTTGCATTTGTCAATGTTAAACTTCAACTGCCATTTCTCAGCCCATTGACCCAATTTTCCTCGATCTTGTTTGAGTAGCTCGCCTTATGATGACTGCCGTTAACCAGCTGATAACCTTTGTCATATACAAACTTCGAAATTAAGCCTGATATACCTTCATCAATATCATTGATAAATATTGAACACAACAATGGATGCAGCACTGAACCATGGAGAACTCCACTAATAACATTACTCCACAAAGAGTAACGCCCATTGATAACAATGTCTTCTTCCACTTGACCATCCCCTTATCCATAGCAGTAACTTGCCCTTAATGCCACATAGCTACAGTTTGTACAGCAGTCTTTTATGTGAAACAGTATCAAAAGCCTTGATTTGGCGCATTAAGCCACAGACGCTGATGCTTTATAAAACCCCTAAGAAAACAAAACAATCAAAAGCCTTCCTAAAATCAAAGTACATATATATATATATGATGTCAAAATTATTTATTGCATCCAATTCCTTGGTCACTGCATCATGCTAACCTATTAGATTCGTTAGACAATACCGCCCCTTAACAAATCCATTGCAGTATAATTGCATACGTGTCAAGATGGTCCTGTATTACTACTTTCACTAGTGATTCCACTATTTTCCCTGAAACGGGTGTTAAGCTAAGAGGTTTGTAATTACTCATATCACTTCTGATCTCCCCTTTATGAATTCAGCATCACTAATGTCTGAGTGACGCCATGTTTCGGCTGTTCCTACCATGTCTGTATTTGATGCTTAATCAGTATTTCATATTAATCAAATTTATTTACAATGCTCCTAGCATTAATGTACATGTAAGCACACCTGCACACGTTCTTACTCTTGGTTACCCTAACACAGCCCATTTATTTATTTGTTCCATGATGACCCATAGCAGGGCCTGAAGTCAGACACCTTGATTTTAGTCATACCTTTTTCATAAATTCCACATCAATACACTGACACTGTCACCTAGTGGTTTTTATTTAGCAAATTCATAATGCATGAAGAATATTGGTTTACCTATAATATGTATTTTTATATTAAAATTTAGGGAAGTAGAAATGACAGTGATCTGCTGTTTTACCTGCAAATGTTTGCCTGTGCACACAGATATTGGGAGAGTTAACATGCTTAGTATTAGTAGTGGTATGTGATGCAAGCGTATAAAGCTTTAGCCAAAAAAACCCCTCCCACATCACCCGCCCATAATTCCCTCCAATAATATATCTAGTTCTTCCTTGAATTTATTCAAACTACCAACTTCCACAACAATAAATGGATGCTTGTTCCAACATATTACATAATTATTTATTTTATTATGTAGTTTGAATATTTTTTAATTAAAATTACGTGTTAAACGATTTTTTTTTCTTTCTTCTACTATACAGATTTTTCGTTATCTGGATATCATACATCCCCATTTAATCTGGATAATCGAGTTTATACTGTATTTGAAAGAAAGCTACAGTACATTGAATTAGCAGCTTGGCGATCATTTAAAGCAGTTGTGTATGATAATCGAGTTTCTGGATAATCTGGAAATGATTTATTGGAAAAAGATAATCATTAATCTCCAGTGTCAACTTTCTGCTTTGTAAATATATGGGCTCTTGAATGTCTTTGAAAATTAATTTTCTTCATTCTCATCTCGGTTTTTTGACTCAATTTGGGAGATTATAAGTGATGGCAAGAGGAACGCTTTCATCAGAACACAATCCACGAGGAAAAGCACAAAATTTGTTGGGTTACTGCTGGTTTCTTAAGAGGGACAAAAAATGAACTATAAGAAAAACTCTGTGGAAAATATAAGGAAATAGAATGTACTAAATACATTGTTTGATTGAAATATTGTAAAATAACTTTTTTTTTTTTTTTACTAGCATATTTATTATTGTACCTTTTGAAACTGGTCGTTCATTTAGAAATCTTTATTGTAATAATAATAATAATAATACAAATCAATACATTGTAATATTGCCCCTCACTGTCAACAGGCCAGGGGTTAACATAGATAATACAATATAATGATAAATAGAGAACATTGATAAATCAAACATAAGGAAATACATTGTGGGAGCATAAAAGGAAGTAGAGCACAAAACTCAAAGTATAATACAGTTATACAGGGTGTCTCAAAAATATTGGTACAACCGTTTAGGGGAGGTAGATAACATCTAAAGGAATGTGAATCGCTTAGGAACCCATAACCGGAAACGTCACGAGAAAGTAGTAGCAGAGGCACAAGAAGCAGAAATGACACAACACAGTAATTAGTGGCAAACATTTATTTGACATAATATTAACAATGGAGTACGAGATGGATGCATTTCATGATGTTACAACAGATGCTCGAAGGTTCCACCATGAGACGCGATGCATGCGTGACACCGACGCAGCATGGATTATGCAGCATGTCGTGAGCCCACGACAAACCACACGGTGCTGATTGAATAAGCCTTCCCGAGTGAAATAAGCCTCATCCGTGAACAAAACATCGGCTGGAAAATTAGTCTCGAACACTTTCTTGGAGAAACCACTGCGCAAAAGCCACACATGCAGAATGATCTTGGGGGAGCAGTAACTGAACCCTTTGCAGATGAAAGGGATGTAAGGAATCGTCGTGCCAGACACGCTGTACACTGCAACGAGGCACTCCTAAGGGAAAGGCAACGGCAGTGTGATGGTAGTAGGATTATTCTGGATGGCATTCAACACACTTTCTTCCATGGCGAGAGTTCGCGTCGAACGTGGTCTGCCCGCACTACTCCTGTTACCTCTAAATGACCCATTATCGCACAAATTTTGATGCACATGCGCAAACAAACGGTAGTCCGGTACACGTCTGTCTGGGAAGCGTTCTCCATAAATTCGTTGAGCGGCTCGTCCATTGCCCTCTGCTAATCCATACACTAGGTGCATGTCTGCCAGCTCACAGTTCGTATATCGATGCATGCTCTTCGAGCGGCGACTACTGCTTGAATTAGTAAACCAGAAATTTTCCCTCTCGGGAACTGATCAACAGTGCCGTCTACCGACTTACGGTGACGTTTCCGGTTATGGGTTCCTATGCGATTCACATTCCTTTCGATGTTACCTACCTCCCCTAAACGTTTGTATCAATATTTTTGAGACACCCTGTATACATCAGAGTATACAAAGAATATACAGGTGGAAACAAATAATTTTATATAGTAATATAAAACAGGCAACGTTCTTTGCATTAGACAGAAGATGTTAGTTCATCATTACTCACTGTAATACTGAAACGTTAGTAAGCCATCTTCATACCTCCAGGGGCTCCCATCTGGTGAGTATGGGCTTGGCACACCCAGGGTCCTGAGCTGGATATCATCATTCTTCTCTTTCTTGGTGATTCCCTTCTACTTCTCTCTCTCCCCCCCCCCGGGTTATTCAGTTTTTTTTTTTTTTTGCCTGGTGCAACATAAGCTTCGGGCTTCCTTGTACCATATGGCTAATAATAACATCAGTTAGCATTAGCATTAGTAGAGGCATTTGATGCAAGAAAGCAAGCTTATGCAGCATCAGCCAAAAAAAAAAAAAAAAAAAAAAACCACTTCACCCCTCTGTTCGTTCAAAATACCTGTCCAGCTGAGCCTTAAACTTATTTAGGCTATCAACCTCCACCACAAGGGATGGAAGTCTGTTCCACCAACCAACCACCCGCTGGCTAAAGGCAAATTTCCGCACGTCTATCCTACATCTGTCTTTCCTCAATTTGAATTTATGCCCTCTCAGGTGATTTCTCTGAGCTAGAGGAAGAATCCCATCAGCATTGAGCATGCTTAAACCATTCAAGGCTTTATACACCTCTATCAGATCACCTCGCTGGTGCCTAGTCTCCAGACACTGTAATTTGCAAAACTTAAGCCTTTCTTCGTAAGAGCACCCCTTTGTTCCATTCACTAATCTTGTTGCCCTTCTCTGTACTCGTTCCAGCAGCTCTACATCCTTCTTGAAATGAGGTCTCCAGACCTGTATACAGTACTCTAGGTGTGGCCTGACCATCGCCTTATACAATGGAATAATCACCTCCTTATCCCTGCTGGAAAAATTCCTGTATATCATTGACAATACTCCATGAGCTACTCTTGCAGCCCGTCTGCACTGCTCAGAGAACTTCATATCTGCCTGCACAATCACCCCCAAGTCGCTTTCATTCTCTACCACTGTCAGTGTAGTACCACAGAGTTGATACGTTGCTCTGGGGTTGCTGTTTCCCATGTGTAGTACTTTACATTTATCAATGTTAAACTTCATTTGCCACCTCTCAGCCCATCTGCTCAACCTTTCCAGATCCTGTTGCAGCAGCATAGTGTCAGTAGTGTCCTTGACAACCCTGCCAACCTTTGTATCGTCTGCAAACTTGGACATTAAGCCCGATATACCATCATCAATATCATTTATAAATACAGAAAACAATAATGGACCCAACACTGAGCCCTGAGGGACTCCACTAATAACATCAGTCCACGATGAGCAGTGTCCATTGATTACCACTCTCTGTCTTCTCCCCCTCAACCACCCCTTTATCCATAGCAGCAATTTGCCTCCAATGTCACACTGCTCCAATTTGTGTAGCAGTCTTCCATGTGCAACAGTATCAAAAGCCTTTCTAAGATCCAAGTATATAATATCAAAGTTATTCCCTGCATCCAGTTCTTTTGTGACTGCATCATAGTATCCAATCAAGTTGGTCAGGCAAGACTTCCCCTTAACAAAACCATGCTGTGTCTGAGCTATAACTGAAGTCTTGTCTAAATGATCCTGCAGTGCTTCT
Source organism: Mastigoproctus giganteus (assembly GCF_048544385.1). Lineage (NCBI taxonomy): Eukaryota > Metazoa > Arthropoda > Arachnida > Uropygi > Thelyphonidae > Mastigoproctus > Mastigoproctus giganteus. Next base: position 82,873,508 of record NC_143586.1, on the reverse strand, counting down.
TTAACCAGTGCCTCCATTAATTTTCCTGGAACAGAAGTTAAGCTCACAGGTCTATAATTACTTGTGTCAGCCTTTGATCCTCCTTTGTGAATTGGGGTCACATTTGCACATTTCCAGTCTATTGGTACCTCCCCTGAGTCCAAGGAAGCTCTCATAATTATGGCTAAAGGTTTGCTTACTTCCTTTGCTGCTTCCTTTAATATAACTGGATAGATCCCATCCACCCCGGGTGCCTTTCTTGTGTTTATCTTCACAGTTTCTCCTCCACTTTACTCCCAGTTATTTCAAGATTCTGTAGCTTACTGCTAGAGTTGAATACACCTCTGGCATTCCCTTCGCTGAATAACTCCTCATGTGTGAATGTCGATGCAAAATAATCATTTAGTTTGTTAGCTACCTGAGCAGGATCATCAACACTTGACCCATCAATATCAAGTGGACCAATCTGATTCATCCCCTTCCTTCTAGAGTTTACATAAGTAAAGAACTCTTTGCTGTTTTTCTTTGCATCCCTTGCGAAGGATTTCTCGTAATCTGCCTTCACCTGCCTAACCTCCTTTGTAACTTGGTTGCATATCAACTTGTATCTATCATAGGCTTCTGTGTCATGTGTTAATTTGTATGTATCCCATGCATGTTTCTTCTCTGCCATATGCCTCATCAGTTCATCTGACATCCATTTAGGCCTAAACCTTGAACAATATTTCTTAGTTGGTATGTAAAGCCTAGTAGCTTCCAAGATAAGTTCTTTGAATGCTTCCCATTTTGAATTTGCTGTTGGTAACATCATCAGTTGGTCCCACTGTATAGAATTTAAATACTGTCTCAGTCCATCGTAGTCGCCTTTACGGAAGCAATAACCCTTCCCTTTACCCCTAATGGTAGTTACCTCTTTGAGTAAATCCCACTTCAGCACACTGTGATCACTGCCACCTAGTGGTTCATTTATCTGCAGATTCTTAATGCATGAAGAATCACTGCTGATAATCAAATCAAGAGTATTACTCCCTCTAGTTGCCTCCCGAACATGCTGATGTAGAAAACAATCATCCAATAAATCCACAAAAGTCCTGCTAGTGTGTGAGTAACCAGCCCCTAAATTCCAGTCAATATCTGGGAAATTAAAATCTCCCATTATAAGACACTCTGATTTACTGGCCCACTCTATTTCCCTGTACAGTTCCTTATTATACTCATCAGAGTCATTAGGCCTATAGCACACTCCTACTCTCAATTTTGATCTCCCAATGTTTATGTCACACCAAACTGACTCCACACTGCACTGTCCAGCGATGTCGACTGGCTTCACTTCCTTGGTTTTTATGTGTTTCTTAACTAATAACATAACCCCTCCTCCCTTCCTATCCTGTCTATCCTTTCTGTAGACATTGTACTCCCCAAATTGCAGTTCTGCATCCCTTATATCTGTGTGACACCACGTCTCTGATATCCCAACAATATCTGCCTTCGATGTTTTGAGCAATACCTCAAATTCATCAAATTTATTTACTAAACTCCTAGCATTGGTGTACACGCAAGTATACCTGCACCTGTTTCTATTCTTAGCTACCCTGACACAACCCATGTGTTTACTTGTACCGCAATGGCTCCCCGCAGTCTCTGAAATACCATGCATCTTGTTTTTCAGGCTTCTGCTCATTCTAATAGAAGCAGTGCAAGAATCTCTTTCACCTCTGCCAGTGGCTACTGTCAATCTATTGGTCTTTGTCCCCCCCCCCCAAGCTAGCAGTTTTCCGACCCACCTAACACTGCCTCGATAGCATCAGCAAATATTCTTGCACCCTTTCTATTTAAGTGTATCCCATCCCTGTAGAAGCAATCTCTCCTGTTAACAAGTACAGTCCAGGCTGAAAAAAATTCTACCCCTTGAGCCTTGCACAATCTTTCCAGGGCCTAATTGATCGACAAGGCTCTCATCATATACTCCCTCCTATCGTGTCTGGGCAGAATTGCAGACACTTTCAAATTCAACCCTAATTCTCGGCTTTTGTTCAACAGTGACCTGTACTTGTTAAGTAATTCTGCCGGTCTCCTACTCTTAATATTATTAGTGCCAACGTGTACAACTATATCACCTTTTGTGCCCTTAAAAGATGATATTCGCTCTACAACGTCATCAACCTTTGCCCCTGGCAGACATACCCTGGTCCTGTTCCACCTATCTTTTTTACAAAGCATGTTCCCCGTTTCCCTGACAATAGTCACCAACAACTACTAGTTCCTTCGGGACCAGCGCATTCTGCTTTAGGGGTTGTCTCTGTGTCACGCGATGCCCAAGTGCAAGCTCTGGCGTTGATGTGTGCAGCTGAGAGCTTGATGGGCCCCTCAATTTAGTTTCTTCGAGGGCATCCACCCTGTCCTTCAAGCTCTCATATAGGCCCACAAGAACGCCGAGTTGTTGCCTGATATCGATACACTCCTTGCATCGCGCACACACAAAGACATCCCCCTTGGCAGTATCATGTCCCGTACCCGGTTGCGCTCTGCAAACATCAAGCAAACAGTGCATTTTATAAGGCTGTGAGTCAGAGGACAACTGCCCCCCTCGGTTCTGCTCTGAGCCACAGCACTTCCATTAGCTTGAGCCTTTTGCTTTGCTGCTCTGGTCTGAGTCATGATTCTATTAATTAATTATGTTATGTTATTAATTATTACGTTTGTAATCTAAGTCGTTATATGTATTTATTTAAACGTACAATTTAACTGCTAACGAAGTTCAACTAACGCTATCTAGTACGGTATATAACCTACGGTATATCTAGTACGGTATCACAATAGCGGGAAAGTTACTAACGGTAACGGTAGTTACGAACACGTGGAAACCCTTACCGATACTTTTTCAAGGCCGAGTAAAGAATAAATACACCAAATTAATTAAAAAATCACAAAATAATGTTATACTACTAAATTTAAATCAAAAGTTTTAATAAAAAAATAATTTCAAATCAATAAATAAGAAAAATCCACTTAGCGGCTTTGAACACGACCGTCACTAGTTGCCTCGTCAGCAGTTGGTATCATTGGGATCATTTTCCTTTAGAATCTGCAATTTTTGCTTCGGAGGTAAGGCTCTCTTAGCGCATAATAGCCTTTGTCATTGATGTGCCACTGTAACTGGATTTTTTTTTTTTTTGTGTCCAGTGTTACTAGTCAATATTATCATTCATGAGCAGCATTACACGTTTATGTTTTGTAGGCACATTTTTCAACACAATGTACGATGTGAAATAATATTCGCTCTGCCTCAAGTATAAATAGTCAAGTAAAAAAATAATAATAAATAAAAACTATCATATTTGGGCACCCAAGAATTTGTTCATCTACCCTTGTGTATTATGTATGTAAATTACGTGTTACTTCTGATCAGTTTACCGGTTTTGCTGAACGAAAAATCTGAATTTCTTGCTCGCGAGAGATCGACTAATAATAATAAATAATAATAATAATAAAAAAAATACCATGAAAGTTCTTAGTCATTGACGAGAATCGAACTGATCCTTTTCCACCTGTGTGGGGAGGAGGGTGATTATAACCACTGTACTACCGCAAAAACTTAAAGCAGTAAAGTGGAATATAGGGAGATCATCATTTAAAAAGAACCGAGAAGAATGTAAATGTAGTTATTCATTATAATGAATGTATTACTGTAAGTAAGCGAACTTCCCGTGAGAGCAAAATTTCTTATCTTGTACAACAGTTTATCTCGAGTGCTGCCTTTGTATCTGGAATCCTAATTTTAGGAAGGATGTAAATCTGTTGGACGGGCGCATATAGTCAGGAACACTCGAGGTATTCTTATCAATAACGAATTCAGTTCTACAAATTGTTAATACCTGGAAATTATACACGTATAAGTAAACTTGATTGAACTGTTTAATGATTTTAGATGGATTCAGTAAATTAATTGCTGATGGCTTCTTACTCTGTCGTACAACATATGAACTGAAAAGATTGTTGCAGGATACTTACAAAAATTTGCTTTCGGCTATAGAGTAATCGATTGTTTGAATATTGTGGAAGTGGGTAGCTTGAAAATAGAAATTACTTACTCAAAATGACTCTTAATCAAACTTACTCTTAGCTTTAAAGACGACTACTCGCGAAATCTACCATTTTCAACAATAGCAGAATTTTTAAACGATCCAGAGGCAAGAAAACTAGAAAAGAAGTCTACGCTTTCGGCAGAAATTCAAAGAATGTTTTTAGAGGAAATAAAAAGTAACCAGCAATTGACGATTGACTTGTCTGCTGGGCTAAAATACCACACAATAACACCAAACTTCATACCACACGATAACACCAAATTTTGCTAACAACAAATTCTTTTCGATTAGCACGACCTCCAAATTCAAAATTTTCTAAAAAACGTCTAGAATCTGTATGTAGGCTAAAACGGTACCTATCAGAGAACAGAACTATACCCAATTTGTGAGGGCTCCAAGTCACATTTTCATGGCACCACTTTCGAGGCGCTCTGTGGTAGTTTGGGATTAATGGGATTTATTTATGATCTCAATGGCACCCAGAGAGTGATGATACAAAACTCTGTAAAATGGCTGGACCCGTGAGTGAAATGGTGTTTGTGACTGTGTTATGTTGTACTGGCCGTTTGGCTACCTGGAATCGTTAATCATCTGGACAGCTGATCCCGAGTACCCGTCCACTGCCACGGGAAGGTAGGCCAGTGGCTACTGTCCTATAGCAGCAGTGGAGAGGTTCACTATATGTGTCAAACGAAGTTCAAGCCAAAAGCATCTTGATATGATGAAAAGTAATCACAATTTCGTCTATCAGAGTTACCACTTTCACTGTTCCTTGCATGAGACCAAATTGAAGCATCGGTTTTTATTTCTCTACCATTCATATTAGCTCGTCTTCTCTGAAAGGCTTCCCGAGCAAAAAGCTGTAAATCCCAGAAAGCCGCCCGATCTATTTGGTTTTTAGGAGCGTTAGCAACTAAGGCCATATTTCTCCGGGATATGCGGTGGTTATTCCCTGACCTTTCCGCATCCTCCGTATTTGGTGACGGGCTCGAACCTAGACGCCTGATCTTTAATGTAAGTTGATTCATTTTAGGGTACAAATTGTCAATAGGAGATTTTAAGGTCTCCCTAAGATTGTTATAATACCCAGGGATTTACATCCGGTGACTATGGGCTTGGCACACCCAGGGTCCTCAGCTGGATATCATATCTCTCTCTCTCTCTCTCTCTCTCTCTCTCTCTCTCTCTCTCTCTCTCTCTCTCTGATTCAGAATTTTTTTTTTGCCTGGTGCAGCATAAGCCTCAGGCTTCCTTGCGCCATATAGCTAATAATAATAATGACTACAGCATTGAGTGCTACCAAATCCACAGCGATCAGTTATTGATAAGCCATATATATATATATTTACAATTTAAGTTTTATCTTGAAGAAAAGTCACTTATGGGAAAAATATTCTGGTTATTTGGCCTGTTACAGTGGTAACCCATCTAGTTTGCAAGTTGGAATGGATTCATTCCAACACTTAGAACGCTCACTCTTAAAAGTTTCCTTCAAGTTCAAAGTTATTCCCAATAAATCTGTTGGGCTCCATTTTATTTAAACAATAACAAAAACCTCTGTACGCAACAAATAAATCCAAGGGCATCACTCCAGCAATCACTTGCAGTGCTACAGTTGAAACTGTTCTGCACACCCTTAATATACACAGGAGAATAGTCCGTTGAACTGATGGCAATTTCTTTGTATTTCAACATTTTTGTATTTCATTTTGTATTTGTACCCTGTGAAACCATGCAGCTGATGCATAGGTTACCACAGGGAAGAAGAGTGCAACATAATATAAATGCAGTGTTTTCCTCAAGCCCTCAATCTGTACGAGATATTCTCATAATCTCTTTAGACAAAAAAAAAAAAAAACTCTCGTCTAAAGAAAAACTTAACTTTTCCAGCTAATGATATTATATGGGAAAGGAATGTTAAGCTTTCTATCGACTACTAAACCAAGCACTTTAGTTTCAATTACTAATGTAATTCGAATGTTTATTTTAACTGCAGGTGGTCTATTATGATCCAAATTAGCTTCGAAAATCATCATCTTGGTCTTAGTATTATTGATCTTTAATTTATTTTCTTAAGCCCAATGAGTAAGATTGGTCAATACTGTATTTATTCATGTTTCTAATATCGTCGAGAGTAACCTGACACTAGAATTGTAAGATTATCAGCATACGCTATTATTCTTGTATGCTCGAACTCTCTAGAGATTCAGTCATGGAGGACAAGACCCGAGGGCATTCTCGATAAACCTTCCTTTGCACAGAACTAAATTTAGATTTCACATACCCGAACGATCAGAGAAATAACTCCTAAAAAGATGATTAAGATGAATCGGACAATCTGCCAAACGAAGGCGTTCCAGGGCGCTCTCCCACCATGAAGAGTCGAAGGCGCCCTCCAAGTCAATGAAAATAGCTAAGACATATTTGCTAGTGTTATCTTTAATGTTACGAGCAAGGTCCACCAAAGCATCCTCAGCTAATCTACCATGGGTGAATCAGTACTGGTACTGGGATCGGAGATTCTTCTCGTTTAATATTTTTAAACGAAGTGACATTATTCTCTAACAACTTTCCAAAATTGAGTAATAATGCAATTGGTCTAAATGATGCTCACTGACAGGTTTATTCTGTTTTGGAATAAGTTTTACGAAAAGCATTTTTCCAACACTTATGGAAAAATTCCCTCTTGAAGACTTACCATACAAGTTTTACTTAAGTTTTACCATACAAGTAATGAATATATTCTCAATCTGATCTATTCCAGGGCATTTATTAACATTTTTCTATGCTCCATAACCGAAAATAATTCAGTATTTGTAAAGAGCAAGGTTTCATTAAATTCGCTCTGTGCACGTTTCAATGCTCAACAAGTTTCATCTTCAGGAAAGAGATTATCCAATACTGTCTCCGTCCAATACGAAGTTTCAACTGAGTTCACTACCACAGTTTCTGGCATTATCATCCTATTCCTCGAAATTTTATACAAAAGATCCCACGCGTCAGAATTTCCATAGCCTCAACAAATTCCATCCATGTATCGCTTCTGTATTGCAATCTCCCTTATATAGCCCTTCTTAACAGACATATATTCTAGATAGTACCTCCAAAGGAGATAGATGTCTTTTTCTCTGATACTTAGGCTTTGCTCGATATACCTACATACTAAGTCCTGACAGTTCAGAAGACCACCAAGGACAAGTTTTTGCATTAACGCATTTTTTCTTAGCTGGTTTATAGGAAGCGCTCAAATTATAATTTTAATCCTGTTAGCAAGTTCAGTGGCAATTATGGAAGATGGTAAAAGACTCTCACCGGGAAAATCAAGATTAAGAGAAACCATGTTGGTTTTATGTCACGCAATGTTGTCTCGGCACTACGGAAACTGTTTCAAAACAGGAACCATTACAAGATGAGCGGGGCAAGGACGCCAGAGAGCTATATCGACCAGAACAGACCGCTGTCTGGCTCTAACAGCAACTGAACCGTACAATGTCCAGTAATCAATTGTCTCTTCGGATTGTTGTGGCCACAGGTGAAAACATTTCTAACTGGACTGTGTTGATAAGGTTCAGTTCAAGTGGACTATACGCAAGGAAGTGAATGGTTTCTATTCCACTACCTCCAAGACGCACCAGAGCGCGTCGAAACTGGTGTCATGAAAATGTCACTTTGAGCCCTAACAAATGGAATACAGTTCTGTTCTCTGAGTTCCGTTTTACCCAATAAACAGATTCTAGACTTTATTTCATCCAGAGCCAACCAGGAATGTGGCACCATTCTTCCAATATCATCAGAGAAAGGGATACTTACGATGGAAGCGGTGTTCTCCTGTGGAGGGGAAAAATTATCTATGCTGCATCCCTCTTCATGTTTTGATAGGGATATCGTAAGAGGTACAGGGAACAGATCTTCGAAAGCGACTTTTTAGGAATGCGGTTGGCCCATATTTTCATTTCATGCACAACAACGCCACTGCATATAGAACTCAAATGGTGGAAGGATATCTTGAAACTGAAGATACCCCAAAGACTGCAGTGGCTAGCGCGATCATCATTCCATTTTAAGGGGCCAGAGCCCACCACTCCCTGTACAAAAGCACATACGTGGCTGGGATCTTACATTTTTTGGCGACTGAACTCTATGTTAACGTTTTTAAATTTGTTAATTTTAAATAACAAAAATATGTTAGTAAGTTAGTTCAACACAGCTTTTTTTTTTTTTTTTTTTTTTCATGGGTTTCACCACTTCAAGCCTCCAATAAGCAAAGTGGTGGTATTTCACCGGTTGAGGAAAGTCATCTACCACCTAGCCTGCTCTGAGAAGGAACACATTTTACATGTGTCCTAATCAGAGCAGTTACCGCCCTGCCTCGAGGAAGCGAGCCACTACTATCTTGCAGTCATTTCCCGTCTTCTAAAAACTTTATACACAAATTCATTAAAACAGGATACATTTTCTTTAGTTATGAACAGGGCACCAAGACAATCTTCTTCCAAGAAGCCAATTTGGCGTTCAAGAGTTGATCTTAAGTAAACATAATTGATACATTCCAATATAACATGCCTACCATTACATGGGTCCTAGATGTTTCATTTTCACCGCATATGCAGTGACCACTTTCCTTTAATTTTAATTCAAATAATTTTTGATTCAATCCATGGCCGGTTAAAAGAAAAGTAGCTTGCAATCCGAATTGATGCTAAGGCCTTTGTCTGGTATTAATAATATCTACTTTCGGTAGAAATAAAAATGTTTGCCGGCCTTTGCTGGCAGCAACCGATGATTGCTGCCACAACGTTAATATTTCCACCAGAAACCTTTTTTTTTCTTCCTTAATTTCATTCTTTGTATATACATGATCATCTCTTGGACATGACGTAATACCTAATATAGTTTCCCTCACATTGTTCTTTGTGAGGAAAATTAGGCCTTTTAATAACACTTCGTACGGTGCTGGCATCCTCCCTGCAACCACCTGCAATGCCTCGGAGGAAACAGTCCTACACGCTCTAGTGACTCAAAGTAAGGCAAATCTCTGAGCCTGAACCAAGTACTTCTGAACCATTATATTTTCTATCCGATGTCCCAAGCCCCTGAGGCATAGGTCACAATTGGAGTAAATAAGCAATGATATAGTATATTTAATGCTTTTCCTTTTATACCCCAATCGGTCCGTACTACCCTTCGGAGCTTGGCATACAATAATCTTATTTTATTCTTCAGATATTTAACATGTTCAGCAAAAAAGTCTTTCCTCAAGTTGCAGGCCCAGATACCTAGCCAATGTCACATATCTGATCGCTCCCCCCTCCAGCCGCAAAGTGGGAGGTCGGCTTGCACTTAGCTTACCTTTCAGTAACATTTGTACCGTCTTCCCAAGAGAGATCTTCAACTTATTCATTTTTGTCCAGGCTTCTAGTGAACCTAAAATTTCACCTGCTCTAGTTTTCAATTGCAACCTAGAGCTACCATGGATTAGGATCGCAACGTCATCTACATACGCTGTGTATTCAGTCATCAATTCTTCTTTGCAGGAAGGTGTCAAGTACCATATTCCAAGCAAAAGGGCTCATCACCGAGCCTTGCGGGCATCCTCTATAGATCTTTCTTGATATCTATTTAGTTCAAGAACAGATCTTTCACTAAAGTAATCCCGCATTATATTGTACAATCTGTTTGAGCATTCCATTTGTCTTATTCTTGCTAAGATGCTCTCCCACCAGAGTCTGTCGAAGGCACCTTGGAAGTCAACGAATACCGCCAGGACATATGTCATCTCTCCCGAACAGCTCTGGTCAATCTATATATAGCATCCTCAGTTCGTCTACCTTTTTTAAAACCATACTGGTTTCCTGAGGACAGATTTATTTTCATAGATCATCTGTAAACGGTTGATGATCAGTCTTTCATAAGTTTTCTCCGTCACTGATAGGAGAGCAATAGGCCGATATGCACCTGAATCATTTAGCAGTCTATCCGTACTTTTTATCAATAACCTCACTTGGGCCCTCTTCCAACTCATAGGGAAGTCACCGCTCTTAAACGTTTATCGTACACTTCTAAGATAATCTGTGGAGTCAGCATAAATGCCTTCTTCAACACAGACACCTCAATTTTGTCTAGGCCCGGCGACTTACCATCTTTTGCCTGGTCCACAGCACGACTCACTTCATCTATTATAGAATCATGTTCTTCATTGAGGGACTGATATTGCCTATTCTCACGTCTTATCTGAGCATGCGTTGGTGTATCTTCATTTTCATCCAAACTCGGAAAAAATCGTTCAGTATCCTGTTCATAGTGTCCTTCCAATTTAATGTTTGACTGCCCTCAGTTACCGTAGTAGTGATATCCATTATATTTTTCTTTGAGCTTAATAGTTTAAAAACAGTTCCCCAGGGATCTCTAGCTCCCTGCTCCTCAACAAACAATTTCCAATGACAATTCTTCCAACTATTTATTTCAGCTATATACAAACATCTTTTTAATTTATATAAATTAATATAATTTTGAGCTATGTCCAAGTTACCCAGCCTACGTTGCCTTTGAGTCTGTCTTCTCAATTTTTTCACTTCAGTCCTCAAAACAGTTCAACTTGAAGACCACCAAAAGACCGGTCTGCTCGTTACATATCTTTTCTTCATGCTAGTACAACAAGCATGTGTTAACACATCACTAAATTTACATACATAATCTTCCATGTTTAACTCCGACCACTCAACTTTATTTACAAACTGTAAATAACTTTGCTCAAATCTTGGCCATGATGTGGCTTTGTCAGCAAACCGATCAATATTATTCCAGCACCTTTTTTGGCTTCGTATTGCAAACAGATTGCATTATGATCACTAGTGGTGTAATCCTCCATAACCTTCCAATTGTCTATATTGTTCTTAGCAGCACCAGTTGCCACAGTAAAATCTATATAGGACTGGCCATATACCGTACTATATGTCGGCGGATGACCTGGTACATTTAATATCTCCCACCTTGAGGCCGTAATAAACTCCTCAAACAGAGATCCTCTATCATCGGAGGTTTTGCCCTTCAATGTTCACCAACTATGTGCTGACGGGACATGGGTCCTTTTGAGATAAACTGTGTTCTCGGGGTTTGGAGCCGGATCCGTGGTGTTCTCGCCTCTCCGCAAGAACACCACGGATCCGTGGTGTTCTTGCGGAGAGGCGGACACTTGGCTGCATACACTGTTTCATTGTCCATATTATAATGTTGAGAGGCATCGTCTTTACGAACAGATTCCTGATCTTGCTGAGAACAATGTGCAGGAGTTTGTGAATGGAGTGTCTAATTTTCAGGTTTGCAGGTTTTTGCTACTGCTGTGTTTTCCAGGAGATCAATTATAAGGAACCTTTCAGAAAATGAACTGGCTGTATACAATGCGAGCTTTGCTTGAACGCATCTGGGCTTGCGAGCTTCAGACCTGGAAGCTGTATGTCGGGTCTGGGGCTCCTGGGCATGTACCACTACGGTGGTTTTTTTTTTTTTTTTTCCCAGTACTTGGGTTTGGGCGGCCCAAGACTGGAAAGCTGGCACCCAATATTATTGCACTTCCTCTGTTGGGTGTAGAATTTGTGCTTTGGCACTACAGCTAATAATAGTAGAAACAGGTCCGGCTCCACGTGCCGGGGACGGGCATCAGATTGCAGCTGTAGATGTCAGCTGCTTTCTGATGGCAAAGTGACCTGACATTAACAACACACTACACACACACAAACATTTCTTTAACACATTTTTAATCTTTTCTATACAAAATTGTAACTTTACTTTTTATACTTCACTTAAAATCGTAACCATAACCATCTCAATTTCTCTTGTTTTGGATATTCCATTTCTTAGCTATTTATCAGGCCCACTTTACAGATTTTCTGTTTTTCGGTTTCGGTTCCCAGATTTTCGGTTCCCAGGCGGAGTCTAAAGTTATGACAACTCCCTCAGACCCTAGCAGTCTCTTCAATTTTTCCAAGTATTCAATGTCATTTTCGATGTTACCAGAGTGTTGACAGTATAATGTTACCAAGTAAATCCTTCCAAACGCACCCACCAGCTCACAGCACACTGCATTCTTGTTACATAGTGTTAAAATCTTAGTCACAACTATGTCAGGTGTTCGAACCACTATGGCCGCATTCGGCGAATCACCCTCGGCTAACACTCTGTATCTTTGTGGGTTACATCGTACTTGTTCTTGGACCGCATATGGCTCCTGTAGAAGTGCCACCACTATATCGTCCTTCTCCATCAAATGATTCACTTGAGAAGCGACACTTTTTGCTCTTTGGGCATTTAGTTGTAGCACTTTAATGCCTTCACCCATAATTTATTTTTTTCTTGTATATATCCAATGCTCTTTTATAATCAGGACAATCCTTACTCACGGCAACATGACCCGCTTCCACATGATTTCTCTTACAACTGCAACAAATAGGCTGCTTTTCCTTATTCATACAATTACGGAAGTTTAACGGACTGGGGTTCCAGAACTTAGGGCAATTTATAAAGGGCACGGAAATGCTAAATTAACCTTCTCAATATACTCTGCACCAATTAATCAAATGCCCGTTTAGCCGCCAGGGGATTCACCCCCTATACAAACGCCCCAGACGACGAGGACGTAGGGCCACTAATCACGGGCTTGCAACTCGTGCAGAAAAACAATAAAATGCAAATAGCACACACAACCTAATTTCAAAAAATTAGAACTAACCTTCTTACTTTATAAGTCGGCCAAAATACACGTTACGTTCGCAATTTGTCCCCAAGATTAGCCCTGGGGCCTAGCGCGATCAACAGACGTACGAACATATGTGAGCCGGCGCATTGCACAGCGACAGCCAACTCCTCGGTAACTTGATGAGCTAAGGTCTGCGCTGGTGCAAGAATGGGATTTGTTGCCCCAATCTTATAGATATGCTTACACTGAAAGCACAGAATTCATGGGACACCTGGTTCCTGGGCAACACGACGCCGTGATCCCTCTCGCTTGTTGACGGACCCACTGCTTGACAGGTATATTGGCTCACTGCATTCATGTAGACGGTAATTCGATGTCAGTATGGATAAACGTCGTCAGTTAGACTGTGAAAGAGGGATGATAGTGGGTGCCCGACGCATGGGTTGCTATTGTGGAGGTGGTATAGAAATCGCACTATCCCCGTTCGACAGTATCAAGAGTGAATCGGGAATACGCCATTTCCGGAACAACATCTCATCGTGAACAGCACTGTGGATGGAGAAAGGTGGTGGATGAACGTAGCCGTCGAATCTGTCTCGCATTGTTTCAGCCATCTGGAGAGCGACAGTGGCCCAAATCGCCGCCGACTTCAACGAGGGAGGTGCCAGAGACGTCTCCACCGAGACTATCAGGCAATCATTAGCTGCAGTAGGTTATGGGAGCTGCCAAACCACCAGATTCCCATTGCTGACACAGGATTCTACTCAACTGGGTGAAAGAACATTGGCACTGAACCTTGGATGATTGGAGACGGGTCTCCCGGTCCGATTAGTCCCGTTTCTAGTTGTTTCGAGCGAACGGGAAGGTGCATATCTGGCAGAAACTGCACAAAGCTATGCACCCGTCAGTTCAACAAGGAACTGTTCAGGCAGGTGAACGGTTGGTAATGGTCTGGCACATGTTGGGAACTGTGGTATGTCCAGGGGCATCTCTGAACGGTCTAGGTTGTGTCTATCCTTGCAGGCCATCTGCATCCCTTGATGGTCATTGTGCACCCACAGGCCAATGGACTCTTCCAGTAGGACAATGCACTTCCCCACAGAGCCGTGGTGAGTAGAACATGGTTCGAAGAGCATGCTGCTGATTTTACCACCATGGAATGGCCTTCCCGTTCACTGGACATGAACCCTGTGGAGCATCTTTGTGGTGCTGTGGAAAGGTCAGTTCCAGCTTTGGATCTTCCACCCAGGAATGTTACGGAATTATGGAGAGCGGTGCAGCAAGCATGGATGGAAGTACCTGTGGAACACTTTTGTGAACTAGTGGACTCAATGCCTCGCCGTGTGACTGCCTGAGTCGGGCCTACCCGTTTCTAGGTAGGTATTCCATGATTTCTGTCCACTCAGTGTATATTGCTTATGTTTCTCCGCTATCAGGTTTGTTTAGTCATACAATACTGAAGTCGTGATTCGAGCATCTTGTATCGAATTCTGTAATGTGACTTTTTGGTAAGTAGCACTAGTAGAGGCATATGATGCAAGAAAGCAAGCTTATACAGCATCAGCAAAGGGGAAAAAATCCCATTTCACACAACCATTCCCTCTAAATGTTTGTCCAGTTCCTCTTTAAATTTATTTAACCTATCAATTTCACAATGACAGATGGAAGATTGGAAGATTGTTTCAGCTATTAATCACTCGCTGGCTAAAGGCAAATTTCCGCACATCTATTCTACAGCTGTCTTTCCTCAATGAATTTGACCCCTCATGTTCTTAATCTGAACAAGAGGAAGAATCCCATCACCATTGAACCTGCTCACCCCATTCAAGGGCTTATGCACCTCAATCAGATCACCTTGCAGGTGCCTAATTGTATATGTGAATAATTTTTTGGCTGAATCTACATAAGCTCATACACTTGCTTTCTTGCATCACATGCCACAATTACCATTACCTGCTCTGGCAGCCTCTCTACACTGTTCAGAAAACTTGGTATTTGACAGCACAATTACCCCCGGTTCTTTTTCGTTCTCTACTACCTGAGTAGTACCTCACCCTTGGTACTTTTTTTTTTTTTTGGTTACTTCTGCCCATATGCAGTACTTTGCATTTGTCAATGTTAAATTTCAGTTATCACTTTTCAGGCTATCTGCCCAACTTTTCTATATCCTGTTGCAGCAGAATACTGTCATTAACGACCTTGTCAACCTTTATCATCTACAAACTTGGACATGAAGCCTGATATACCTTCATCAATATCATTGATAAATATACAAAACAACAATGGGCCCAACCACCGACCTTGGAGAACGCCAGTAATAACACTAGTCCACGATGAGCAGTGTTCATTGAGTACCACCGTGTCTTCTCCCACTCAACCACCCTTATTCACCCGCTATAAATTTTCTTTATACCTGTCCGAAGTTTCTCCCTGTCTCCTCATTTCATCGTTATTCTATAGTATACACCATCATACCAAATTTTATCCCGCTTCATCGCAAGCTGCACGAGTTACCTCATTTTCTACGTGTTCCCTTAAATTCTGATTTGTGTACGTTGAAATCAGAGTTGTACTACATGTGGTTTAAATTATCCATTTCCATGTGTGTACGGTGGATGACGACTGACTGTTGTGGAAAGCGATGCAGTTATAGAAAAGAAAAAGAAAAAAAAAAAAGAAGAAAAAAGTGTCTATATATTTATTTTATTATTTATTTAAAAAGTGCGGATTTCAGAACACTATGAATCAGTTAAATACTGATACTGGTTTGTATATTTTTGTATAATATAGGTGTTATATTTATTAAATTACAATGTTATTTGGAATTATCTGTTCGATATTAACCGTAATGCTTCCTTTTATATGAGTGAACTTGACAGATAGGAGGGCGTATTTTTGTGATTCCATAGCGTTGATGGGAATTTCAGAACTTGCTTATGTTTTCGTATTAGTAAACAGGGGATTATTTTTGAGCAATATTTCTTATTAATTTGTTCAGTGATGGCTGGGTTTGTTGCATTTGATGACAATTTTGGCACTTCTAATTCTATAGAAGATGATCCAGCAGCAGAATTTTTGGCAAGGGAGCAAGACGTGTTAGCAGGCTTGGAGGATGACAATTTAGAGTCCTCTCATGCATTTGGAAATAATTTTGAAATCTTCCAATCAAATGTAGGAACGTCAGCAGCATCAACAGGTATGCTGTCTTCATAGTTGTATATGAATATCTTTTACACTGTGTGATATATTTTGCAATAAATACTATTAAAGTAATAAAGGGTTTATTGGTTCCTAATAAAGGGTTGTCAAATGCTGGTTTTTGACTCGAGACTCCGCGTTAGAGTAGTTTCTCAGGTCACCGTGCTTTTCGAAAAATTTCTTAAATTTATTTTCCAATAAAATTCTGTAATACCAGTATAGAAACCTTTTTTTTAATCAATTAAAAGAAATAGAAAACGTAGATAAAATATGGCTGATTGCCATTCATATTTTTTGTTTATACCTTCTAATTAAAAAACTTTTTCTCTTGCGTTTTAAGCGGTGGGTTTCACAACCGGACTTTATTGATTTTATGTAAAAAGATATAAATTACGTGCCCGTAGTCTACGTTTAATTAAATTTTTTAAAATTAAGAATACTTTTAATTTTGGCCTCCCCTTAATTTCATCTTGGTCAGCTTAAATTTAATATGCAATAAAACATTTATTGCAAAATAAATAACACAAATGTTGAAACATTAAATGACAAATCATAATTATTTATTTTCTTATTAATAATTTATTTCATTAATTTTATTCCCTGCCAAATATTTTAAAATCATCTTTACTCAACAGTAGTTGAAAGTGTAATGGCCATCAAACACTGAATGGGATAATCCCTAATTTTCTGAATTTTTTTAAATTACAGTGTCATATAGGATTAATAACAAGCTTTATCATAGATATGCAAAATTTATATTTTGCAGTACCAGTAGAAAAAAATAAACGTATCAATGACAAAGTGTAATACTATGCAAAATAATTGATATATATTGATAAAATTTGTTATGGAAGTACATTATGTTATGATGCAACAGTACCTTGAACTTATATGGGTAAAACCTGTTACTTCTGAAAATTGTCACATGTTACTTGGGCATGTTGGAAAATAAGTATTTAGCAGAAGAGGTCATAGATATTAACTTCCATATATTGGACTGTAGGTTGAATCTGAACTTGCCTGTGAATATTGGACTATTGTGAATGTTGGCCTACTGCATTTAAGTCTGTATAGGGGCTATGATTATCCCTGATAGCCAGGCAACTTGCAGTGGGATGTCATTTGGTTACTGAGGGTTTGAGAGTCCCAGAGGAGAGTACTGAAGTTCATTTTTCTATGGCCGTCTGCAACTTGTACATAGTTCTTGTTGGGGGGGGGAGATAAGAACTGTTGTTCTTCCTAGAGTATCCTTTGCACAAATTTTGCTGACTGGAGCAGTCACAAAGGTCTCTAGACTCAAATTCTGTTGAGCCAACATGTTTAATGGAATTTGTCTATAGACCGTTGTGGCTACTCCATTTGGTAAAATATTCTCATCCCGAAGAAAGCCCTTTGCCAGTTATTTACTCTGAGGGAAAGCATTGTCATCCCTTAGAAGTAACTAAGAGCTAACTACATCCCAAAATGGTATGACATAGTGCACAAGGATATCATCACTATACCTCACAGCAGTCAGTTCGATTCTTGAAGATGAACAACTGTACTTATATTACATTGTGTGCCCAGACTGTCTCCTTGATAATAATCTCTTTTCCTGATGTTCTGGGCAAACAATGATATAGTAAAGTATACATGTCTGATGAATGGTGGCACCTGGAACATCAGTTCTCTGTGGTGATATAGGACATGCCTGTAGGTAGAAAAACAAAAGAAAACTTGAAAGAAACAATTTCAGGTTAAATTAGGTCAATTTGAAAGAAATTGATTAGTTAGATTTTATTTAATTTGATAACGGGGGAATCATTTAGAGATAGATAACCTGAAATAGTTAAGCAAAGGCACTACCCAACCCTTTGCAAGAAAAGGAATTATACAGAAAATTATACAACCTTAAACAAATAATTATAATTTGCAAAAAACTAAATTATACAGAAAATTTACAAAATTATACTGATACAAAGTATCAGTATAATTTTGTAAATGTGTTGAACACCTGTCCAAGACATGGACAGGTGTTCAACCTATGAATATTACAAAATAATGACATAACGTTTGTTTTGATTAGAATCCAATAAACATTGAAGATGGTAAAGAGCATATTTTACCACAATATCTAAAGAAAACAAAGATGTTATTTAAATATAAACTTAATCGTTATTTACAAAACATGAACGTATTTATGAAGTGTCCAATTTCATGGTAAAAAGAATATGGAGAACAGTTGAGATAAATGTTAGTTTATACAATTTGTGCTATCAGGTAGCAACAAGTAATTTTTGGAAACATTCTTTAAAATTAAGAATTTAACAAATTTAGGGGAGAGAAGCTTGGTGAGGTTCTGAAAGAATTTGGGAATTGTAAATGATTTTAAGAAAGTTAAGTATAGGTATTGATTGATAAATACAAAATAGATTTATAATTCAGGCAATAACTTGTCACTTAAGAAAGACAGCGATTTTGAAAGGACAAAAGAAAGTAGGAGAGGTAATGAAGACAGACTCCTGACTGGGAGTAATAGTACCAGTGACAGACAGACACAGTAACTGTGAACAAAATTCATTGTAAATAGGGCAAAAGAAAAGAATGTGGGTAGAATCCTCAACAGAATCATTGTAAAGACAAAGTTCAGAGTTGGAAAGATTGAAATAGTCAAGTTTTTAATATTTAAGGAACAGTGTTTTGTTAAAAGAAAGCTAGGAAACATGCTGGGAGAAAAACCATTTTCAAGTGTTTTTATTAAAAAAATGCAGCTTCTGGAATATTTAATTTTGTAATTAAACCGTGTTGTGAATCACACCAGCGAAGTTGCCAGTGGTCGTGAAAAATTTTTAAAATTCATTGTTTTTCTTGTTTAGGACTAGAGGACATGTCAGTTTGAATTCTGTAGGGAGGCTATGAATTAAGTAAAAAAGTCCATAGTAAATTAAATATAAGTCTAAAGGTAGTGAACCAGATAGAAATTGTAGGGCAGAGGTAGACAGTTCTACACCCTAACCAGTACTAGGAGGAAACTGTGCTGGATCAAACCAAGCGTGGATTGAACTGTAAGCAATTTAGTGCATCTAAATCAGGTCACAGCCGCATAAGTGGTAATTTAGTAAAACAATAGCTTTATCTTACGGTTCACACCCCAGTCCTGATGGGAAATGTGAACAGTTTGAAAGACAAATTTTCTAACTTTGTTAGACAGATGATTCAGATGGGGAAGAAAAGTAAGGTGATTATCAAGCAGTAATCCAAGGAATTTTGTGGTAGTTATAAAAGGAAGAGATTTACCATTAATTTTTATGAGAGGAGGAAGAGCTGGAGAAAGGGTGTCTTTGAAGACCATTATACAAGTTTTACTGGTAAAACTTTTATAAATATAAACAAGTTTTATCAGTAGACAACATACAAACAAAATATAAACAATGTATAAACTTCTGAGAAATAGTTTTTAAGCGTTGACCAATCAGAAAGTTGTTGAAAAATAAACTCATTTTCTTCTAATGAATTGTGAGAATTTCCATAAAAAAAAAAAAAAAAAATCATCCACGTATGCAATTGTTGAATAATTTGGGAAAGCCTATTAGCATTTGCATTAGTAGAGTCACATGATGCAAGAAAGCAAGCTTATGTAGCATCAGCCAAAAAATTAAAAAAAAGCTCTGATTTCACCCCTCCATTTGTTCCAAATACCTGTCCAGCTAAGCCTTAAATTTATTTAGGCTATCAACTTCCACAACAAAAGATGGAAGTCTGTTCCACCAATCAACTACCTGCTGGCTAAAGGCGAACTTCTGCACATCTATCCTACAACTGTCTTTCCTCAATTTGAATTTATGCCCTCCCAGGTGATTATTCTGAGCAAGAGGAAGAATCCCATCAGCATTGAGCATGCTCAAACCATTCAAGGCCTTATACACCTCAATCAGATTACCTCGCAGGTGCCTAGTCTCCAGACACTGTAATCTGCAAAACTTAAGCCCCTTCTTTGTAAGAGCAACCCTTCGTTCCATTCACTAATCTTGTTGCCCTTCTCTATACTCATTCCAACAGCTCTACATCCTTCTTAAAATGAGGCCTCTAGACCTCTACTCAAGGGGTGGTGTGACCATTGCCTTATACAACGGGATAATCACCTCCTTATCCCTGCTAGAAAAATTCCTGTATATCATTGACAAGATACCATGAGCTACTCTTGCAGATCATCTGCACTGCTCAGAAAACTTCATATCTGCCTGAACAATTACCCCCAGGTCCTTTTCATTCTCCCACTGTCAGTGTCATACCACAGAGTTGATATGTTACTCTGGGGTTACTGCTTCCCATATGTAGTATTTTACATTTGTCAATGTTAAATTTCATTTGCCACCTCTCAGCCTATCTGCTCAACTCTTCTAGATCCTGTTGCAGCAGTGTACTGTCATTAGTGTCCTTGACAACCCTGCCAACCTTCTTATCATCTGGAAACTTGGACATTAAGTCTGATATACTATCATCAATATCATTTATAAATACAGAAAACAACAATGGATCCAACACTGAACCCTGAGGGACTCCACTAAGAAAATTGTCCACAAAGAGCAGTGTCCATTGATTACCACACTGTCTTCTCCCACTTAACCATCTCTTTATCCATAACAGCAGTTTTTTTTTTTTTTTATGAAAACCCCAAACATGAAAGGTATCAAAACCTATAGTACTTAGTACCGTGCATGGGTTGAAGGAGAAGTATTGGGGGGGGGGGGATGCTGGAAACTTTGCTCTAGACACTAAACATGGGTTTCACCACTTCAAGCCTCCAATAAGCAAAGTGGTGGTATTTCACTGGTTGATGGAAGTCATCTACCAATGCCACACTGCTCCAATTTGTGCTGCAGTCTTCCATGTGCAACAGTATCAAAAGCCTTTCTAAGATCCAAATATATGATATCAAAGTTATTCCCTGCATCCAGTTCCTTTGTGTCCACATCATAGTATCCAATGAAATTGGTCAGACAAGACTTCCCCTTAACAAAACCTTGCTGTGTCTGTGTCTGAAGTCTTGTCTAGATGATCTTGCAGTGCTTCTTTAACCAGTGCCTCCATTAATTTCCCTGGAACAGAAGTTAAACTAACAGGTCTGTAATTACTTGTTGCCCTTTGATCCTCCTTTGTGAATTGGGGTCTCATTTACACATCTCCAGTCCATGGGTACCTCCACTGAGTCCAATGAAGCTCTCATAATTATGGCTAAGTGTTTGCTTACTTCCTTTGCTGCCTCCTTTATAATATAACTGGATAGATCTCTTCCATCCCAGGTGCTTTTCTTATGTTTAGCTTCAACAATTTGTCTTCCACTTTGCTCTCAGTTATTACAAAATCATTTAGCTCTCTGCCATAGTTTGATAAACGTTTGGCATTCCACTCCCTGAATAACCTTCTCATGTATGAATGTAGATGCAAAATTAATTTAATGAATTTATTTTTACATATTCTGATTTCCCTTTTTGTCACTTAGTTTATGTACATTGGCCTACTGTGTATTGTGTCTGATCAAATGTATTCATGGGCTGAACAACATGGAATTGACTCCTAGGGAAGAATTATATTCCCTCATAACAGAGGGAGCAGAGCTTTCCCTTGCCTAAGATCAATTAACTACATCACTGTACTGTCAAGGAGGGCCTTTTGGTTGCACCTTATAGTCAAAGAAAATTGTTGACAAGGGGTACTCATGAGTTTGCTAGCATTGATTTAGTGATATGTGGAAGTAAGGTTATGTAGTATTAGCACACAAAAAAGAAAAGAGGAATAAGAAGGCTGCCTGGAGTGAGGTTTTTTTTTTTTTGAGGGATAAATGCTTTTAAATATTAATTTTTTTCATATTTTGTCTTTAAAGCTGAAGATTAGAGTAAGATTATGAAAAATTAAATGAAGATCAAAATATTGTAACGTATGCCTACGGGTATTTTATACCATCTTCTATATACTCCCCATACTTCTCAAACTTACTGCTTATATAGTCCCCATACTTCTCAAACTTACTGCTTATATAATGGCTATGAAGTTTAATGGCTAAAAATAAAAAATATAAGAATAGCCAGACACATACATAATGTTTATTCATACCAGGTACATGCCACTTTTTTTTTTTCTTATTTTCTACCATTCAAAACTGCATAGCCATTTTTTAAAATTGAAACATGGCTCCTTAATGGTTCAGAGTCAAAGACATGTTTATGTGAACTTTTTTCATTGGTTTCATGTCTAGAATTGATCCTGAAAGTATGGCCTATATGTTATGTAATACAGATTACTTTTACAATTTACTTTTATTATACATCCTGTATAATAAAAGTAAATTTGAAAAGTGTGGATAGAGTAGAATGTGCTATAAAATTTAACTTTGTATTAAGTTACCATTGCTCCAGAACCAAAGAAGAGAAGAAAAGTGAAGAAGAAAAAAGGAAAGACTTCAGGAAAGAAAAAAAAAAAAAGGAAGTAAAAAGGGAGAGAGAAAGGACACCAAAGGCAGAACTTAAATATATTATATATATAATATAAAATTCATATGAATATAAAAATAAAGTAATAAAAGTTTTTAATAAAATAAATACAACAGTTCTAGCATTAAAGCATGGTGGATAGCGAATTATTTAGATGCAAATAAGCTTGGTGGTAATTAGACAGCTAAAGGTTAATAGCTATTTTTGAATAAAAAAGTTATGAATACTAATATCTTCAGGATACAGTCATTCTGCCTTATTGGGAACAGTGTTTCTATGCTCAGATCATTTGTTGCATAACCAAAATATCTATGAGGTTGCTGCACTATCATTCTGAATATCCACTGTCATGTGGAGTGTGCGTCTATGGTTTTTTCTCTATTACAGTGGTGATACTGTCCTGCTTCCATTTCATGATAATCATCACTGATGGTCAGCTATGGATGATGTAGGCAGTTAGTAGTTGCACAAATTAATGGACAAACCAGCATTGTGACAACTGAAAATAATACCTCTCTAAGTCACTAAACTTGGCCCTACATACCATGACAAGAACAGCTAACTTGTCTCTCATATGCCTTATATAGTGGTCAGAGTAATTTTTTTTATGTGATCAGGTCCTGTGGACTATGCAAATAGTAATGTATGTACACACTTTTGGAGGATTGTGTGTGTGTGTGTGTGTGTATATATATATATATATATATATATATATATATATATATATATATATATATATACTATCCTCCAAAATTCAGTGATCACTGAATTATGACCACTGCCTGATACTGCTTTAGTCCACCGTTCACTCGGATAACAGCTGCTATTCACCTAGGCATTGAATCCACTAGGTGTCTATAGGATCTGTAGCCGTGCTGCCTGCAGGGCTTTCCACAGTCTTGGAATAGATAATGGTTGTGGCTATATGCCTCACTTCCTGTTCCAAAACATCCTAGAGGTTGAGGTCAGGCAAATTTGGAAGCCAATCAAGATGGGTGATATTTTCACTGTTCCAGAAACCATTCATGCGCAGTGTGGGCTGATGACATGGCACATTATTGTCTTGGAAGATGCTGTTTCTGTCTGGGAAAAAATGCAACATAGAAGGGTGCACATGCTTTCCTAAGAGCTGCTGGTAGACTACCAGTGAAATGTTGGTCCACACACACCAGGATTCCTAGTTTTGCCAGAAAACATGCCCCATATTAAGCAATCACTGCCACCTGCCTTGATAGTGGGCACCATGAATGATGAGTTAGTGGACTCTTGTTGCTTGTGCCACACAGGAAGATGTCCATCGGCATGTTGCACCAGGTATTTGGACTCATTCGACCAGCACACTTGTTTCCAGTCCTTCGCTGTTCAACCAGCATTATTGTTGACACCACAGCATTTGCCATTTATGATGATCAGCAGTGAGGAGAGGGTGTCTCTTGGGTCATCTGCTGTAGAATCTCATATGTCTGAGTGCATCACATAGTCATTTGGGATATTATTTTTGTGTTCCACATATTTATTGTGATGTCAACTGTCATACAGCGACCTAACATTGAGCCTGTACAATGCCTTCCTTCACCACAGACATCCACCTTTTATAATCTTTTACAATTTTATTGACAAGAGGGTGGTTTGACCATTTAACACCATCTTTGTATACCTTAACCATAGTGGGCTTTTGAGCAACTGACAAGATGTGTTGTTTCCGATATGGAAACACTAAACAGACAAGCTTCCACAATCATACCCTCTTGAAACGACATCCCATAACTGCTACTTTTATCACTTTGACTTGCACTACCAGATGCAAAACACTACTGCTCGGCTTTTTATACTGTGAGCTCATATTGTGTTCTCTCCAGAAAATTTTGCCAGCCGTGTGGGAAAGTGTAATACTTTGAAATATTATAAATTTTCTGTTATTTATAAATGTTACTTAAGCAATCCAGAGCAAAAATTAATTGCATAATTCAACATTATATGCTCCTGTGCATTGACCTTGATTGCATAGCATGTTCGAATTAACATTGATCGAGGTCAGTGAGCATCTCGCAGTATTGTATGATACCACGAGAATTGCTTAAATTTTAGCTGGGCAGTACGCCCATTCCATAGGTCCTGGGGAGAACACTGATGTGGCATAGTTCATTATGGAAGGGCTGGTCATAATTCAGTGATTACTGAGTATATATTATGCATATATACATACATATTAGAGTGGTGTACATTGGGACACTTTACATCTTGGAAGTAATGGTTAATTCTAGAGGTCATATGAGAGGTAGATGATATTAGTTTTCAGTTGGCACCTCCGTAGCCAGATGGGCAGGAGCAGCAGTGCGTAGCACACGCTTCTTGATTAGACCAGGGTTCGAGCCCGTGAGCCACTAAATACGGAGGATGCGGAAAGGTCAGGGAATGACCACCGCATATCCCTGGAGAAATATGGCCTTAGTTGCTAATGCTCCCAAAAACCAACAACAACGATGACATCAGTTAAATGTAGGATATAAAGGCATGTAAGCTGAGTGATAGGTAGAAATAGAATGGATGAGAAAAGGACCAATTCATAAGATTTGTGAATAGTAACTTGTCGCATGGTAGGCATATCATTGGCCAAATAGTTGAAACAGTGGAAGCCCCAGAATTAATTGTTGGAAACAACCATTTATCCCTAGCTAGGTAAACTAACATTAACGAACCCCACCCTCCCAGAGCATGTCAACAATTGAAATTGAATAATGATAGGAAATTGTTCAGGATCCCTTAATGATAGAACTGGGATGAGTGTAGTACTAAAAAATATCAGAAAAACACTTAGAATAGACTTGGTTGATAGAATGAATTACCATGGTTGCATTGCTGCTTGTACAGTAGTGCACATCTCTAGCTGTTCTTCTGTAGAAAATTGAGCATTACAGCAGTAGTAGAATATAATGTGGAGTGATGAATTATGTGCATAGTCCAGGCATCAGATGATGCTTCTAGGTGTGTATACTCAAAGCACAGTTTCAGATTGTATTACACAAGCAGTGAATTGCATTGTTAGTATTTAGTGGTTAATGTGGTGGCATGGGCCTGTTTTGCCTGGGTGTGACTTGGTTCACTGGTTGTCATCTGTGTAACCATAGTGTGTACCTGTGTATTGTGACATACTGTAAAAATTCTTATTTGCACTGTGACATTTCACTAGGGTAGGGGACCATATTTGTATTAACATGAAAACACCTTTTGTTATAAAGATGGTCATATATCAGTAATTTGAAGATAATGTGGGGAACCTGTCATTTCCAGCTTAGAGCATATATCTAAATTCAGTTTAGGACTTTTTGAGATGTTTTGGAACAGCAATTGAGAGGCAATTGAGAATTAAGACATTCTGGTTCACGTTTGACACAAGCAATTATAGACCTGTGAATTTAACTTCTGTTCCAGGAATATTAATGGAAGCACTGGTTAAAGAAGTACTGCAGGATCATCTTGACAAGAATTCAGTTATAGCTCAGACACAGCATGGTTTTGTTAAGGGAAGGTCTTGCCTGACCAATTTGATTGGATACTATGATGTAGTCACAAAAGAATTGGATGCAGAGAATAACTTTGATATTATATATTTGGATCTTAGAAAGGCTTTTGATACTGTTGCACACGGAAGACTGCTGCACAAATTGGAGCAGTGTGGCATTGGTGGCAAATTGTTGCTGTGGATAAAGGGATGGTTGATAGGTAGAAATAGAATGGATGAGTGGCAGAAGACAGTGGTAATTAATGGACACTGCTCATCGTGGACTAATGTTATTAGTGGAGTCCCTCAGGGTTCAGTGTTGGGTCCATTGTTGTTTTCTGTATTTATAAATAATATTAATGATGGTATATCAAGCTTAATGTACAAGTTTGCAGATGATACAAAGGTTGAGCAGGTGGGCTGAGAGGTGGCAAATGAAGTTTAACATTGACAAATGTAAAGTACTACATATGGGAAACGGCAAACCCAGAGCAATGTATCAACTCAGTGGTACTACACTGACAGTGGTAGAGAATGAAAAGGACCTGGGGGTAATTGTGCAGGCAGATATGAAGTTCTTTGAGCAGTGCAGACGAGCTGCAAGAGTAGCCCATAGTGTCTTATCAGTGATATACAGGAACTTTTCTAGCAGGGATAGGGAGGTGATTATTCCCATGTATAAGGCAATGGTCAGGCCACACCTTGAGTACTGTATACAGGTCTGGAGGCCTCATTTCAAGAAGCATGTAGAGCTGCTGGAACGAGTACAGAGAAGGGCAACAAGGTTAGTGAACGGAACGAAGGGTTGCTCTTATGGAGAAAGGCTTAAGTTTTGCAAATTACAGTGTCTGGAGACTAGGCACCGGTGAGGTGATCTGATAGAGGTGTACAAAGCCTTGAATGGTTTGAGCATGTTCAATGCTGATGGGATACTGCCTGTTGCTCAGAATAATCACCTGAGAGGGCATAAATTCAAATTGAGGAAAGAGATGTAGGATAGATGTGCAGAAATTTGCCTTTGGCCAGCGGGCAGTTGGTTGGTGGAACAGACTTCCATCTCTTGTTGTTGGAAGTTGATAGCCTAAATAAATTTAAGGCTCAGCTGGACAGGTATTTCAAACAAATGGAGGGGTGAAGTGGAAGGGGTGTTTTTTTTTTTTTTTTTTGGCTGATGCTGCATAAACTTGCTTTCTTGCATCATATGCCTCTACTAATGCTAAAGTAGAGAACTAACTGCAGTCTTATGGGAGGAGTGGAACTTTTATAAAGTGTTCCCCGGCGTATTATTGATTCGTCAAAGTCTATGGAATTGTGTGTGTATTTTTTTTTTTAATTACAGTATGTTTTTTTATTGTTCCAGTACACGTTGGTAGACTGTCTTGTATTTATTATCCTAGGAATCAATCTTGAAAGTTATTCAAGCCTTTACAAATCATGCTATATATAATGGTGGCAATTTGATTAAAGTAACACCATTACATTAGTGTGGTACTCCAAGAATTTGATAGTTATCATTGTACAAAAAACTGAATTCTAGGATTACTAAATGTTATATCCCTCCAGAGGATAACTCTGTCCTATAGGGAAGGTTTCCGTTTACTTCAGTTTACTGTGGAAGACTGTAGTAAACTTTTATTCCAAACTGTGGTAGACTTTTATTCCAAAGACCTTTTTCCAGTTTTGCATTATCTCCCCCACCCCCCTATTTTCTTTATTTTATGTTTACAGTCCAATGGAAGAAAGGAAGAAAGCTTCATTTTTCTTTACATTTCTTTCTAGTGCCTTAATTACTATCTAATCATAGTGGCTATTCAAAATCTGGCTTAAGACATGCTTTTTAAATCACTATTATTTTACAATCAGAATTTTTTTTTTTTTTTTTTATTATATATATATATCTAAAATGCTTTCCCATGAAAAAATTTCACTGATAAAGGAATTTTAATTTTCAGATTTTGTTTCAGAAGTAGGCCCAGATAATAGTCAGGTAATATTTGTTTAGATTTTGTAAGAAGTTATTTTTTAGTATAACTATTTTTATTATTTTTTTTTTTTCTTGGTTTTGGAGATTTTTTGCATCTGATTATAGCATTGTTCATATTTTTATACTGTTGTGTACTGTTTTGAAATACCTTTAAATTATATTTTTAGCAACTTAGTGCTCATGATTGCTTTGGTTATTATCTACATACCTGCCAACTTTGATTTGCCTGTAAAATTTATGGGTGTCTTTCTCTTTACTTGAGGCTTACTTTTCTCTTTAATAAATTTCATATTGTGTTTTGTATGTCTTTCAAATAATTTCTGTGCTAATACAGACTTGCCAGATGGAGAAGCCTTGCTTGATATTTTATTGATATGGACTTCAAAGCCAACATTAGTTATCACAGGTTACGTTTGTCATACATGTCATATTAGTATTAATAGTGACAAATGATACAAGAAAGCAACCTTATATGGCATTGGCCACAAAAAAAAAAAAAAAAAAATAAATAAATCCATTTTACCTATCCAACCTCTTTAATAGTTTGTCTAGTTCCTCTTTGAATTTATTCAAGCTATCCACTTTGGGCATGCTTTTATTACTGTCGCTTAACCACTATGCTGACCTTTGTATCATCTGCAAACTTGGGCATAAAGCATAATATACCCTAATCAATATCCTTAATAAATACAGAAAACACTGAACCCTAGTTGGTTCACAAAGAGCAGTGCCCATTAATAACCACTCTGTCTTCTCCCACTCAATCATCCTGTTATCCATAGCAGTAACTTTCCCTTAATGCCATGCTGCTCTAATTTCTGTGGTAGTCTTATGTGCAATAGTATCAAGAGCCTTCCTGAAATCCAAGTACAGTAAGCTTGGATTAGAGTAATCATGTTAGCAAATTTAAATTTGATTTTAATAAATGGCAATTCTAATGAGCAAAAATCGATGAATATTAGCCACATGCTATAAAAATAAAGATATAAAGCACAAATTTACACTTTATTTACAAAATAAATTACAATATTTACAAAAGCTTTTGTAAGTATTTTCCCCAGCTATGAATCCATATGTATGTATGAATTTTCCCCAACTTTGTTTCTTCCCCAGCTATGACTATATAAATACGTTGCTTATGGAAATCAAGAATGGTACTGTGTGGTTATACTAGATAAACAAAGTGCATGCGTGAGGTTTATCTAGCATTACCATGCTTAAACAGCAAAACAAGCTTCTGTTACGTATTTTACTATTTGTTACATATTACTATGTAACCCACATCTCTCTTCTCCCATAGGCTGAATAAATATCACTGGAGGAAAATTAGCATTAGTAAAGGTACATGATTCAAGAAAGCAAGCTTATATAGCATCAACCAAAAAAAAAAAAAACCTCATTTCACTCATCCACTCCCTCCAAACGTTTGTCTAGTTCTGCCTTGAATCTATTCAAGCTATCAACTTCTATAATGACAGATGGAAGTTTGTTCCAACAATCAACCATCCATGGGCTAAAGCCAAACTTCCGCACATCTATCCAACAACTGTCATTCCTCAATTTGAATTTATGCCCTCTCTGGAAATTCTTCTGAGCAAGAGGAAGAATCCCATCAGCATTGAGCATGCCCAAACCATTCAAGGCTTTATACACCTCAATCAGATCACCTTACAGGTGCCTAGTCTCCAGACACTGTAATTTACAAAACTTATGCCCTTCTTTGTAAGAGCAATCCTTTGTTCCTTTCTTTTTCTAGTTGCCCTTCTCTGTACTCGTTCCAGCAGCTCTACATCCTTCTTAAAACGAGGCATCCAGACCTATAAACAGTACTGAAGGTGTGGCCTGACCATTTCTTTATACAAGTACTCACTTGTATAAAGCAAGATAATCACTTCCTTATCCCTGCTAGAAAAATTCCTGTATATCATTGATAAGACACCATGAGCTGTTCTTGCAAACTGTCTGCACTGCTCAGAAAACTTCATATCTGCCTGCACAATTACACACAGATCTTTTTCATTCTCGACCACCCTGAGTGTAGTACCACACAGTTGATACGTTAGTCTGAGGTTACTTCTTCCCATATGCAATAATTAACATTTGTCAATGTTAAACTTCAGTTGCCACCTCTCAGGCCATCTGCTCAACTTTTCTAGATTCTGTCGCAGCAGAGTACTGTCATTAGTATCATTAACAACCCTGCCGACCTCTTTATCATCTGCAAACTTTGACATTAAGCCTGATATACCATCATCAATATCATTAATAAATACAGAAAACAACAATGGACCCAACACTGAACCTTGGGGGGGGGGGGGCTCCACTAATAACATTAGTCCACAATGAGCAGTGTCCATTGATTACCACTATCTTCTCCCACTCAACCATCCCTTTATCCATAGCAGCAATTTGCCTCCAATGCCACACTGATCCAATTTGTACAGCAGTCTTCCATGTGCAACAGTATCAAAAGCCTTTCTAAGATCCAAATATATGATATTGAAATTATTCTTTGCATCCATTTCGTTTGTGGCCACATTATAGTATCGAATCAAATTGGTCAGACAAGACTTCCCCTTAACAAACCCATGTTGTATCCGAGCTATAACTGAAGTCTTGTCTACATGATCCTGCAGTGCTTCTTTAACTAGTGCCTCCATTAATTTCCCTGGAACAGAATTTAAACTAACAGGTCTGTAATTACTTGTGTTGCCCTTTGATTCTACTTTGAATTCGGGTCCATTTGCACATCTCCAGTCCATGGGCACCTCCCCTGGGTCCAAGGAAGCTCTCAATAATTATGGCTAAGGGTTTGCTTACTTCCTTTGCTGCCTCCTTTAATATAACTGGATAGATCCCATCCACCCCAGATGCCTTTCTTATGTTTATCTTCAATGATTTATCCTCCACTTTGCTCTCAGTTATTACAAATTTATCTAGCTCACTGCCAGAGTTTACTTCACCTCCGGCATTCCCATTCCTGAATAACCTCCTCATGTGTGAATGTAGATGCAAAATACTTGTTTAGTTTGTTAGCCATCTGAGGAGGATCATCAACATTTGAACCATTGACATCAAGTGGACCAATCTGATTCATCCCTTTCCTTCTAGAGTTTACAAATATAAAGAAGTCTTTGCTGTTTTTCTTAGCATCCTTTTTCAAAGATTTCTTCTAATCTGCCTTTGCCTGCCTAACCTCTTTTTGACTTGGTTACAGACCAGCTTGTATCTATATCATAGTCTTCAGTGTTACCTGTTAATTTATATGTATCCCATGCATTTTTCTTCTCTGCCAAATGTCTCTAGTTCATCTTATATCCATTTAGGTCTAAACCTTGAACAGTATTTCTTAGTTGGTATGAAAAACCTAGTAGCTTCCATGATTAATTCTTTGAATGCCTCCCATTTTGAATTTGCTGTTGTAACATCAGTTTGTCCCACCGTATAGAATTTAAATACTGTTTCAGACACCGTAGTCACCTTTATAAAAGCAAAAACCCTTCCCTTTACCCCAGATGGTAGGTACCTCTTTTAGTAAATCCCACTTCAGCACACTGCGATCACTGCCACCTGGTGGTTCCTTTATCTGCAGATTCTTAATGCATGAAGAATCACTACTGATAATCAGATCAAGAGTATTACTCCCTTTAGTGGCCCTGGGTGCCAAGCGATTATAACTGAGCAATTTCTCTGTGCTTTCACTGCGATTTTCTAAAAGGTGAATTATAGTTATCTTTTACGTTTGTCTCCTTAATAAATCCTTTTATTTAATAGCAGCTCTTTTATCAAAAGTACTGGTGGAGAGCAAGGAAGAAAAGTTACCTTTCTCTATTTTTAATATTTTATAGACCAACTCCTACTAATTTTGCTTGGTCATACCACGCACTACTCCTGCCTTCCCATGGTGGGGCTGGTAACTGGCAGAAAAATTCATCTGCTAAGGGCTAAAAGGAGCAAACATGGAACACAATGTTTCTAACTATTGAGCCGACAAGCTGTCGGCCAGAGATAGAAAATGACCATGATTTGTCGCAACCAAAGAGGTTTAAAACCAATTCCTCGGTTACAGACTTGCCTGTATTTTTGATAATGCACTCTCTATCAGAACAGCCTCTCAGTAAGCTATCCCCCTTTCTAATTCAAAAACACAGTATTGCAGGGTCTCCCAAGATGGTTAAGGGACTGTAATCAATGGACTTACTTTTTGAAACTTTAAACTGCAGGCATTCTGAAAAACTGCTAAAAATGACAAAGTTTGCTGGTATTCCAGTGAAAGTAACTACCCATGCAACCCTAAATACATCAAAGGGTGTAATATCTATTAGGACCTGATGAATGTGATGGAGGAAGAAATTAAAGAACAATTTCAGGAACAAAATGTAATTGCTGTAAAAAGAATTATGATCAAAAGAGACAATATACTCACACATAGCAGAAATATCATTCTCACCTTTAACGGTCCAAATGTACTCTCATCAGTAAAAGCAGGATATCTACTTTGCCGCACTCATCCTTTCATACCCAATCTGTTGAGATGTTATAAATGCCAAAAGTATGGCCACTCTCAAACAGCATGCAGAAGGAACCCAGTTTGTCCCAACCGTGGATCCCCCAATTGTTCGGCAAAAGAAATGATCTCTCCCAACTGCAAAGGCAACTGTCCTGCCTACTCTAAGACATGCGAGATATGGAAAATGGAGGAAAAAATTGTGAAATATAAAGTTGAAAACAAAGTTAGTTATCAGGAAGCAACTAAATTAATTGTACCTACTATCCCTAAACCTACCTATGCCAATATTGCTAAAAAATTTCAAACAATAGCCACTCGAACCGATGTTACCATTCCATCAAGCATATCAATCTCGGACTTGGCTTGGGCTGTCCTCTCTGAGCAACATTCCAGTCCCCTTAAGTACTCAGACCAAGCAAGTAATATGCCTCTTACAATACCAGTGAAATCTCCTCCACCAGTGATTGCTACTACTTCAAATAGTCATATTCCTACTTCAAAAAAGATTATTCAGGACACATCGCTGGATGTAGAATACTCATCCAAACAGGAAGGAAGATCTGATTCTGGAAATTTTTGCAGAAGATATGGACACCGGTCACCCTACCTTTCCAAAAAGAGACAAACCGAAGCCTGAGCATCATAAGACAGCCACATCAGGTACAGCTTCTAAATTAAAGTAATGCCTTATATTTTGGAATAGAATTGCAGAGGCTTTTGTGGGATCATTGATGACTTAACTAACCACTACTCTCCAGTGGGTTTCTGCCTGCAAGAAACCTATTTAACTTCTCAAATTTCCATTTCCATAAAAAACTACTCATCTATAGATGAGATCGGAATAAATCAGATTCTGCTCGTGGTGGTGTAACTATTTTAATTACCTCAAAGATTCCGGCTAGGCAAATTGCTCTTCAAAGCCGTTGCTGTGAGTCAGATTACTCATATTGCTTTAACACTAGTCTCAGTCTATCTCCCACCAAATCATACCTACTTTTATAATCTTGAAGAACTTTTAATACAGCTACCCTCCCCTATCTGCCTGCTAGAAAATTTCAGTGGCCACCACCCTTTATGGGGATCATTTAAATTAGACAGTCATGGCTGTCTGATTGAAACTTTACTGGAAAAACAACCTCACTCTTCTTAATAGTGGTTCGCACACCCATACAGTTACCTACTGCACAGACTTCTGCAATTGACCCATCGATTTCCTTCCTGATATTGTTTTCACTCATGCAATGGTCCACTCTGGATGATCCCATGGGCAGTGATCATATTTATATTTCAATTGTTTGTAATCTGAAGACTAAACAACCACCATTAGACCAACTCTGCAGAAAATGGAAATTCTCTAAAACTAATTGGGACAAATTTCAGTCAGCAATTAGTCTGGACAAAAAAATTAAAATTGCAGCCCATAGATGAAGTTACTGATTGTATCACATCCCACCTTTTATTTGCAGCTAAATGCTCAATTCCATTATCCAATCCCCAGAGCCAAAGACGCTTCAACTATTGGTGGAACGAGGAATGCACAAAAGTGAAGAAAGAAAAATAATAAAGTGTGGAATTTATTTCGTCGAACTCCAACTACAGTTAATCTAATTAACTACAAGAAGCTAAGGGCAAAAGTGTATCTCATTCAAAGACAAGCCAAGAAAGATTGTTGGATTTGGTTTACATCAACTATCAATAGAAACACTAACCCAAGATTAATATGGAAGAAAATTAGGCAGCTTTCTGGAAAGTTTCCAACTGTTCCTTCCCCAATTCTTTTCTGCAATGGGCTAGAACTCTCTGCTCCACTGGATATAGCAAACGTCTTGAGCAAAACCTTTGCTCAAGTCTCAGATGCTTCCACCTACACTCCGGAGTTTCAGAGAACTAAGACCACCACAGAACAGAGACCCATCAACTTTTGAACCTCGCTGTTACTTCCATATAACCACTTCTCCAATACTGTGAAATTTTGCAAGCCATCAGAACAACACACAATAGTGCTGCTGGGCCAAATGTGATATATTATGTTATGTTACACCTTGTTAAGAAAAACTTACAACTGCTGCTAGTCCTCTTTAATCAAATCTTCCTCAAATGTTTATCCGACTTCTTGGCACCATGCTACAGTTCTGGCCTTTTTGAAACTTGGAAAAGATCCCTCCGATCCTAATAGTTACAGACCAATATCTCTGTCAAGTTGCCTTGGTAAAATTCTTGAAAAAATTATCCGTAGCACTTGGATCATTGAAAGCAAACATCTACTAAGTAATAGTCAGCATGGCTTTTGCCAAAACAGGTCCTTGATCTGATGATCAAGGCTGAATCAGAAAATTGCAATGCCTTTGTGAAAAACAAACACCTAGTTATGGTCTCCATAGATATAGAGAAGGCATTTGATACTACTTGGCATTATGGCATATACTACTTGGCATCTGTGACCTCCATAATCATGGTCTACAAGGTAACCTGCCTATATTTATTAGGAACTTCCTCAAGAGCTGATCTTTCCAGGTCCAATATCAAAATTCCCTTACTGCAAGGGTTGGGTATTGAGCGCAACCCTGTTTGCCCTTAAAATTGATTCCATTACAAAAGAACTCACAAATACTGTAGAGGCATACCTTTATGCTGACGATCTTTCTATTTCTTGCCATTCTCAGAAGATGGGATCTGTTGAAAGGCCATTGCAGATGTCCCTCAGTAAAGTACAAAAGTGGGCTGAGTTCAGTGGCTATAGTCTTTCCCAACAGAAAACAGTTGCGATCCACTTTTGCAGTCAACGCAAATTTGCTTACAGATCCTGAACTTCGGATATCAAATTCCACCATTCCGATTGCCAGCAATATTAGATTCTTGGGACTAATCCTGGACAGTAAGCTAAACTTCTTTGAGCACATTGAATTAATACGTACTACCCGTCTTAAAAAGATCAACATGCTAAGGGCTTTATCTGCCCTGTTTTGGGGAGCAGATCATATGACTTTGCTGCTCTTTTATATAGAGCACTGATTAGATCCCGTTTAGATTATGGTGCTTCAGTTTATGATGCTGCCCGAAGGAGTGGGCTATGCTGGCTGGATTCTATTCACCATAATGCACTGTGGATTGCAATTGGTGCATATAGGACATCTCCATCTCGGTCTATACATTGAAGCTGATGAGCCCCCTCTGCATCTCTGCAGAAAAATGCTATTATTTAAATATGTAGACTAAGGCGCATTTAGGGCTAGAGCCTCAAGCTGCGAACAAATTTAGACTATGTATATAAAGTGCTTAGCATCATAATACACAGCCATTTCTGAATAAACAGAAAATTTTTAAGGTGGCATCGTTTTAGGTTATATCTCATATTGTGAATGCCTTCACAACGAGTTGCCATGATATTGCACTACTTCGAATAAGTAACGTCACACCTTAAAAATTCTGTTTATTCAGAAATGGCTGTGTATTATGATGCTAAGCACTTTAAATATGTAGCCAAAATACAGACTTGCTCTTCGCATCCTATTCAGCCATACCTTTTTAATCAATCACTATTCAATCTCTATAGAAATAAACCAAGTAAAATAAGACCAGCTGGTCTACGGCTTCTTGAAATATCACAGAACTGGAATGTTCCTCTCCACCATGGACTCCCTTTCCTCAACTGACCTGTGATACTTATTTTCTTCAATGTGGAAAGAATTATCTACCAACACTGAATGTGCAACAACTTCATGCTAGCCATATTCAAAGCTGTGCTGACTTCTTGCCGAAATATACGGATTGTTCCAAATCTCATTCAACTGTTGGAGCAGCAGCAGTGTTTCCCCTCTATTGTCATATCAGCTTCTCTTCCACCTGAGTACAGCAACTCTTCAGCAGAACTATATGCGATACAATTAGCTCTAGAAAATTTGACTCTACACTCATTTGCAAAATATATAGTTTACACCAGCTCAATTAGAGCAATGCAGAATCCCTCTCAAAAGAATTGCCATATTTTAATGAAAATCAGGAATTTGCTATTGCAAATTGATCATTGACAAATAGTGAAGTTTTGCTGGATTCCAGTACATTCAGGCATAAAAAGAAATGAACTGGCTGATATATCTGCCAAATTTTATATAATTTTAATATCTTAATTCAAGATATTAAATATCTTAATTCAAGCAGCATGCCATGCACAGTGGACAGAGCTATGGCATAACCAAATGAATAACAAACTTTTCCACTTGAAACAAGACCCAGCACTCAAGCAGTCAGATAGTGTGGTGGGATGAAGTGATACTCACATGGATGAGAATAGGACATACCCATCTGACTCACCTCCATCTACTCATGGGTAATGATCCTCCTCAGTGTCCACACTGCTCAGAACATCTAACAGTTAAACATATTTTGATTGACTGTCCACACTATCAACAACATCGAACTTCAAAATCTGGCTATTCTTTGAGAACCATTGATATTACATCATATCAACCAAAGAAAGCAGAACAGGCAGGAAATAAAGGAAGTTCTCAGGAAGTCATCCATGCAGTAGCTGTTCATGCACATAAGTATGAAAATGGTAAATATACTAGTCAGGGAAGGTTGGGTTCTGCCATTATTGGTGACCATGATTCTTCTTCAGTAAGTTGATTTTTATATTTATTAACTTTACTAGCTCTGGGATTTGTATTATATAATATCATTTATATATGTATAAATTAATTGGTAATTAAATGAAAATGAGTTGAACTAAAAATAAAATTGATTGCATATGAGAAATTGCCATATCATTTCTTGAAATTATTCAGATGCGTTCTTTACTCTTTCTGTTCAAAAAATCTACACATATGCAGAATTTCTGGATAGAGGTCCCAATTTTAAATAAAAGCTTGTTAATTTTGGACTAAAGAAACTACGCTAAATTCAATATGTAGTAGTAGTAGTAGTGGCACATGATGCAAGAAAGCAAGTGTAGGAGCTTATGCAGCATCAGCCAAAAAAAAAAAAAAAAAAAATCACACCATTCCCTCCAAATGCCTGTCCAGTTCCTCCTTAAATTTATTTAACCTATCAACTTCCACAACGACAGATGGAAGTTTGATCCAGCAATTAACCACCCGCTGGCTAAAGGCAAATTTCCGCACATCTATTCTACATCTGTCCTTTCTTAATTTGAACTTATGTCCCCGTAGGTTCGTAATCTGAACAAGTGGAAGGATCCCATCAGAATTCAGCGTGCTCAACCCATTCAAGGCCTTATAGACCTCAATCAGATCACCGTGCAGGTGCCTAGTCTCCAGCCACTGCAATTTGCAGAACTTAAGCCTCTCTTGGTAAGAGAATCCCTTCATTCCCCTCACCAATCGTGTTGCTCTTCTCTGTACACGCTCAAGCAAATCTACATCCTTCCTAAAATGAGGCCTCTAGACCTGTACACAGTACTCAAGGCGTGGCCTGACCTTTGCCTTATACAGAGGGACAATCACCTCCTTTTCCCTGCTAGCAAAATTCCTATATATCATTGACAAAACCCCATGACCTGCCCTAGCAGCCTGTCTGCATTGCTCAGAAAACTTCATATCTGACTGCACAATTACTCCCAGGTCTTTTTCATTTTCTACCACCTTAAGTGTAGTACCACACAGTTGGTACGTTTCTCTGGGGTTACTTCTACCCATATGCAGTACTTTGCATTTGTCAAGGTTGAACTTCAGTTGCCACTTCTTAGCCCATCTGCCCAAATTATCTAGATCCTGTTGCAGTAGCACACTGCCATTACTGTCATTAACAACCCTGCCAACCTTTGTGTCATCTGCAAACTTCGACATTAAGCCTGATATACCTTCATCAATATCATTGATAAATACACAAAACAACAGTGGACCCAACACCAAACCCTGTGGGACTCCACTAATAACATTAGTCCACGAAGAGCAGCACCCATTGATTACCACCCTCTGTCTTCTCCCACTTAACCATCCTTTTATCCATTGTAACAACTTACCCTTAATACCATTCTGCTCCAATTTGTACAGTAGTCTTCCATGCGCAACAGTGTCAAAAGCTTTCCTGAAATCCAAGTATATGATATCAAAATTATTTTTTGCATCCAGTTCCTTTGTGACCACATCATAATAACCAATCAAATTTGTCAGACAAGACTTTTCCTTAACAAACCCATGCTGTGTTTGAATTATTGCTGCAGTCTTGTCTAGATGATCCTGCAATGC
Organism: Mastigoproctus giganteus; assembly: GCF_048544385.1. Taxonomy (NCBI): domain Eukaryota; kingdom Metazoa; phylum Arthropoda; class Arachnida; order Uropygi; family Thelyphonidae; genus Mastigoproctus; species Mastigoproctus giganteus. The sequence goes on along the minus strand of NC_143586.1, from coordinate 82,834,882 downwards.
ATCTTTAACCAGTGACTCCATTATTTTACCCGGAACAGAAGTTAAACTAACTGGTCTGTAATTACTCGTGTCACCCTTCGATCCTCCTTTGTGAATTGGGGACACATTTGCACATCTCCAGTCCGTGGGAACCTCCCCTGAGTCCAAGGATGCTCTCATAATTATGGCTAAGGGTTTGCTTAGTTGTTTTGCCGCCTCCTTTAAAATAACTGGATAGATCCCATCCACCCCAGGTGCCTTTCTTATGTTTAACTTCAACAATTTCTCCTCCACTTTGCTCTCAGTTATTACAAAATCATTAAGCACACTGCTACAATTTGATAACCTTCTTCCATTTTCAAACTGTAATAATTCCTCACGTGTGAATGTAGATGCAAAATACTCATTCAGTTTGTTTGCTATCTGAGCAGGATCATCAACAGTCGAACCATCGATGTCAAGTGGACCAATCATATTCATCCCCTTCCTCTTAGAGTTTATATAAGTAAAGAAATCCTTGCTGTTTTTCTTAGCATCTTTTGCCAAAGATTTCTTGTAATCCGTCTTCGCCTGCCGAACCTCCTTTGTGACGTGATTACAGACTAGCTTATATCTGCCACAGGCTTCTGTGTCACCTGATAATTTATATGCATCCCATGCATTTTTCTTCTCTGTCACGAGTCTCATTAGTTCATTTGATAACCATTTAGGCCTAAATCTTGAACAATATTTCTTAATCGGTATATAAAGCCTAGTAGCTTCCACGATTAATTCCTTGAATGCTTCCCACTTAGAATTTACTGTTTGTAACATCGTCAGTTGATCCCACTGTACAGAATTTAAAAACTGTCTGAGACCACTGTACTCCCCTTTACGGAAGCAAAAACCCTTTCCTTTACCCCTGACGGTAGTTACCTCTTTGAGTAAATCCCACTTCAACACACTGTGATCACTGCCACCTAGTGGTTCCTTTATCTGCAAATTCTTAATACACGAATGATCACTGCTGATAACCAGATCAAGAGTGTTACTTTCTCTGGTTGCCTCTCGAACATGCTGCTGCAGAAAACAATCATCCAATAAATCCACAAAAGTCTGACTAGTGTGTGAGTGACCAACCCACAAGTTCCAGTCAATATCTGGGAAGTTAAAATCCCCCATTATAAGACATTCTGATTTACTGGCCCACTCTATTTCTCTGTACAATTGTTCATTGTACTCATTCAAGTCATTAGGCCTATAACACACTCCTACTCTTATTTTTCCTTTCGCAGTGCTTATCTCACACCAAACTGACTCAACAGAGCACTGTTCATCTATATTAACTGGGTGCACTTCCTTTGATTTTATGTTTTTCTTAATTAACAGCATAACACCCCCTCCCTTTCTGTCCTGTCTATCCTTTCTGTACACATTGTACTCCCCAAATTCCAGTTCTGCATTCCTTATATCTTTGTGACACCACGTCTCTGCTATCCCAACAATATCCGCCTTTTATTAAAAGTCCAGTTTCCTTTGTGTTTTTATTTCTACGTAAGGTTGGTGCAAAACACTAAAATCCACAGTATGAATATACCCAACCTCAGAGGCCTGTTTGAAGAATCTGCCTTTGATGTCTTGACCAACACTTCAAATTCATCAAATTTATTTACTATACTTCTAGCATTGGTAGACGCTAAAGATCATAATTACATACTCAGAAATGATAAATCAGTAGTGTTATGCTACACTGCATTGGAAGTTCACATTAAATTGTAGTTACTCCGCTAAACTTATTTTACTGGCCATACGTTTCAGATTTATTTGACTATCTCTCTCTCTTTCAGTGGCTAATAATTCCAAAATCATGGGAATACCTACCTAGTAATGGGTAGGCCCACCTTTTTCCCAAATAAGGGTAGTCATACAGTGAGGCATTGAATTCACTAGTTCATGAAAGCGTTCCACAGGTATTTCCAACTATGCTTGCTGCACTGCTGTCCATAATTCCTTCAAATTCCTGGGTGGAAAATCCAAAGCTCAAACGGACCTTTCCACAGCATCCCAAAGGTGCTCCATAGGATTGATGAATGGGGAGGCCATTCCATGGTGGTAAAATCTGCAGAATGGACCATGTTCTAGTCACCACAGCTCTGTGGATAGGCACATTGTCCTGCTGGAAGAGTCCATTATCCTCTGGGTGCATGATGACCACGAAGAGATGCAGATGGTCTGCAAGGTTGGACACATAACCTAGGCCATTCAGAGATGAGTCTAGACGTTACCAGAGTTTCTGGGGCATGTTCACAAGTTGAACATGCCCCAGACCATTACCAGCCATCCACCTGCCTGAACAGTTCCTTGTTGACAGGATGGGTGCATAGCTTTGTGCTGTTTCCACCAGATACACACCCTCCCATCTGCTCGAAATAACTGGAAATAGGACATCAGATCAGGAGTCCCCATCTTCAATCATCCAAGGTCCAGTGCTGATGTTCTTTCGCCCAGTTGAGGCATAGAATTCCATGTCATGGTGTTAGCAATGGGACTCTGGTGTGTTGGCAGTTCCTATCACTTATTGCAGCTAATGATCGCCTGATGGTCTTGGTGGAGACATTTCTTGCACCTCCCTCGTTGAAGTCTGCAGTGATTTGTGCCAATGTTGCTCTCAGGTTGGCTGAAGCAATGTGAGACAGATGTCGACAGCCATGTTCATCCACCACCTTTCTCTGCTCACAACGTGTCCACGATGAGATGTTCTTCTGGAAATGGATATTCCCAATACACTCTTGATACTGTTGAACGGGAAATAGTACAATTTCTGTACCACCTCCGTGATAGTGACCCACGTGTCAGACACCCATTATCATCCCTCTTTCAAAGTTTGGACCAACGATGTTTATCCATACTGATATCGAATTACGATCTACATAAGTGCAGTGTACCTGTATATCTGCTAAGCGGTGGGTTTGTCCTCTAGAGGGGTGACAGCATCATTTCCTAAGAACCCATCCCATGAACAGATATCCCATGAATTCTGTCCTTTCAGTGTATAGTATATTACCTTATGAAATTAAAAGAAAAGATTTTTCTTTTTGTATTTTTTTTTAGGTGTGTTTGCTTATATGCATGATGCCCCTATTGTCTCACCATGTCCACCTGCCTGTTCATTCATCTGTCTGTCCATCCACATTCACAGGTGGTAGATGACTTTCATCAACCGGTGAAATACCACCACTTTGCTTATTGGAGGCTTGAAGTGGTGAAACCCATGTTTAGTCTCTAGAGCAAAGTTTCCGGCATCCCCCCCATACTTCTCCTTCAACCCATGCACGGTACTAAGTACTATAGGTTTTGATACCTTTCGTGTTTGGGGTTTTCATAAAAAAAATCATTGGAGATGAGGCGAATATTAATGGATTTTTCTGCTTTTTGAAACAAATTGGAGTGTATAATCTTTTATGAATATAAAAGATTATACACTTGCTTGATTATCAGAACTAAAATGAAATTGAATTGGCTTCATTCTTAATTATTTTCTGATATTCCTATGAATAGGTACACCACAGCCATAGCAGCTAATGCACCAATAAACAAACATAACCCCCTCCCCCAATGTGCTACTGTAAAAAACAATCATCCACAAAAGAGTGACCAACTTACATATTCCAGTCAATATCTGTGAAATTAAAATTCCCCCATTATGACACTGATTTACTGGTCCACTCTTTCTCTATACAGTTGTTTATTATACTCATCGGAGTCATTAGGCCTATAACACACCCTACTCTCAATTTTGCTTTCCCAGTGCTTATGTTACACCAAACTGACTAGACATTGCACCATCCAGTCATGTTGACTGGCTGTACTTCCTTGGATTTTGTGTTTCTTAACTAATAGCATAAACCCTCCTCCCTTCCTATCCTGCCGATCCTTGTACACATTGTACTCCCCAAAATCCCGTTCTGCATTCCTTATGTGTGTGGCACCACATCTGATATTCCAACAATATCTGCCTTTGATGTTTCGACCAACACCTCAAATTCATTAAATTTATTTACCAAACTCCTAGTATTGGTGTACACGCAAGTATACATGCACCTGTTCCTATTCTTAGCTACCCTAACACAGTCCATGTATTTACTTGTTCTGCAATGATTCCCAGCAGTCTCTGAAATCTTCTGCACCTTGTTTTCCAGACTGCTGCTCATTCCAATAGAAGCAGTGCAAGAATCACTTTCAACCCTGCCAGCAGCTACTGTTAATCTATTAGTGTGTGTATACCCCAAGCTAGCAATTTTCTCACCCACCTAACATTGCCTCGATAGCATCAGCAACATTACTTTTTAAGTAAGTCCTCAAATTTGTTCTTAATGTCATTAGTGACAATGTGTACAACAGTTATCTTTTGTGCTCTTAAAAGATATCTGCTCTACGTCATCAGCAACTTTTGCCTCTGGTGGACCCTATTCTTATTTCACAGTATATTTCCTGTTTCCCTGATAATAGAAATACTGAAAGTAGCTACCTCCTGTGGGACAAGTGCATTCTGCCTTAGGGGTTGCCAGTGTGTTGCCTGATGTGCAAGCTCTGGGATTGAGGTGGGCAGCTGAGAGCCTGATGGGCCCAACTTAATTCCTTCAAGGGCATCTACTATGTTCTTCAAGTTCTCCTAAATGCCCATCAGAATGCTAAGTTGATGCTTAATATCCTCACACCCTTTACATTGAACACACACACAGTGATATCCCCCTTAGGTGTATCATGTCCCATTCCAGATAATCTGCAAACAAAGAAATGGTACATTTTGCAAGACTGATTCAGAAGACAACTGCAAACTCTCAGTCCTCCCCTGAGCCACAGCATTTCCAATACTTTGAGCCCTTTGCTTTGCTTCTATGGTCTGAGGCCTGATTTCCTTTCAAATTCAGTGTAACATTAGAACGGTGTAGCAGTCAATTTGACAGTTTGCCTATTTTAAATTGTTGCAATTTTGCAACCTTTTTAACTAAAGAAGTGTTAGTCCATGACCATTTCCTAACTTTCCATTAACATACAGCATTCACATTTGCAAATAATTTTGCACACATTTTTCTTTTAAATTTTAGCTCTATACCTAGAACTGCAGGAGCAGTCAGTTTGACTGTTTATAAAATTTCAATGAAATTAGCTAATTTTTATACAGTTAATCAAATTTTTACATTTATTTACCTTATGACAAACATTTTATTTCTGTTACCCTATGGTTTGTGCAAGTATATGCCCAGATGCATATTTCTATACTTCTGTGCATGCCACTTCAGGTCTGTGCATGTGTAGGAGTCACTACAATATATTGCTGTGCCGTGCCATTTAATTAAGTGTAGGTGAAACTTTATATGTGGAAAGGTAATTCAATAATTTTTATTTTAAAGTACTAGTTCGATTGCATTACTAAAATGTGGCAATTTTGTGGTCTTACCCAAGAGCAGAAAAAAAAATGTGTAGAGGAAATATAAAAGCTATTTGAAAATGAGTGTGGAGAGGAGAGTTGAGGTGATTTAAAGAAGAAAGTGAAATGGATTCTTAATGAAAATAATAGTGAAAATAATACTTCTGATCCTTGTACATCAACTGATATTGTAGATGATAATACACAGCATCATAATCATAAAAACTATATCTATTAGTGGGCAGCAAACGTACTTCCAAAATCTAGGCACATATTGGAAGTTATAAAATGTGATGGTCCTTCAGCTGCACATCCATTAAAAATGAACATAATTCATGATATCTCTTGGCCAACTCCTTATGCCAGATAATATGTGGATTCTCTGATAGGTGCATTTTGTTTATTTGTAGACACTTCAATGATAAAACACATACTGAACTGCACTGAAATCAAACTGTGAAGGCAATTGAAGGATAATAATTGATCTACATCCATTGAAGAAGAACTTGATGCTTTTATCACTGTACTTTTAGTTCACGGAGCATATGGTGCTAGAAATTTAGAACTGGATAGTTTGTGGTTAACTGTACTGGGGCCTCAATTTTTTTTTCTTGATACAATGTTATTTAACAACTTTTGTGAATTTAAGTGGTTCATAAGATTCGACATGTTTTTCAAGGAAGGAGTACCTAGAAAATGGTAAATTTGTTTTAGCTTCAAAAATATGGTGCAAATTTATTTCCAGCTGTAAAGCTTGCTTGATGTCGATTCACCCAGTATATGGTAAAAAAAAAAACAAAAAACCAGACAAATTTGGTATAAAGTTTTTGTTGGCAGCTGACAACTTCAAAATATCTACTGAATGGCTTTTCTTTTCCTTATTTGGGGAAAGACTATATGAAGCTAGCTAGTCAACCATTTTCTGAATATATCATCCTAAAACTAATGGAACCATTTTTGAATAGCATTAGTAGAGGCATAGGATGCAAGAAAGCAAGGTTAGGCAGCATCAGCCAAAAAAAAAAAAAAACACTCATTTCACCCCTCCGTTCGTTCGAAATACCTGTCCAGCTGAGCCTTAAATTTATTTAGGCTATCAACTTGCACAACAAGGGATGGAAGTCTGTTCCACCAACCAACTACCTGCTGCCTAAAGGCAAATTTCTGCACATCTATCTTACATCTGTCTTTCCTCAATTTGAATTTATGCCCTCTCGGGTCATTATTCTAAGCAAGTGGAAGAATCCCATCAGCATTGAGCATGCTCAAACCATTCAAGGCTTGATATACCTCTATCAGATCACCTCACCAGTGCCTAGTCTCCAGACACTGTAATTTGCAAAACTTAAGCTCTTTCTTCTTAAGAGCAACCCTTTGTTCCATTCACTAATCTTGTTGCCCTTCTCTGTACTCGTTCCAGCAGCTCTACATCCTTCTTGAAATGAAGCCTCCAGACCTTATACAGTACTCAAGGTGTGGCCTCACCATTGCTTTATACAAGGGAATAATCACCTCCTTATCCCTGCTAGAAAAATTCCTGTATATCATTGATAAGACACCATGAGCTACTCTTGCAGACTGTCTGCACTGCTCAGAAAACTTCATTTCTGCCTGCACAATTGCCCCCAAGTCCTTTTCATGCTCTACCACTGTCAGTGTAGTACCACAGAGTTGATACGTTGCTCTGGGGTTACTGTTTCCCATATGTAGTACTTTACATTTGTCAATGTTAAACTTCATTTGCCACCTCTCAGCCCATCTGCTCAACCTTTCCAGATCCTGTTGCAGTAGCATACTGTTAGTAGTGTCCTTAACAACCCTGCCAACCTTCGTATCATCTGCAAACTTGGACATTAAGCTTGATATACCATCATAAATATCATTTATAAATATAGAAAACAACAAAGGGCCAAACACTGAACCTTGAGGGACTTCACTAATAACATTAGTCCACAATGAGCAGTGTCCATTGATTACCACTATCTTCTCCCCCTCAACCATCCCTTTATCCATAGCAACAATTTGCCTCCAGTGCCACACTGCTCCAATTTGTGCAGCAGTCTTCCATGTGCAACAGTATCAAAAGCCTTTCTAAGAACCAAATATATAATAGTTATTTCCTGCATCCAGTTCTTTTGTGACTGCATCGTAGTATCCAATCAAATTGGGCAGGCAAGAGTTTCCTCTAAAAAAAAAACCATGCTGTGTCTGAGCTATAACTGAAGTCTTGTCTATATGATCCTGCAGTGCTTCTTTTACCAGTGCCTCCATTAATTTTCCTGGAACAGAAGTTAAACTCACAAGTCTATAATTACTTGTCAGCCTTTCATCCTCCTTTGTGAATTGGGGTCACATTTGTACCTCTCCAGTCTATGGGTACCTCCCCTGAGTCCAAAGAAGCTCTCATAATTATGGCTAAGGGTTTGCTTACTTCCTTTTCTGCCTCCTTTAATATAACTGGATAGATCCCATCCACTCCGGGTGCCTTTTTTGTTTATTCTCAACAATTTCTCCTCCACTTTCCTCTCAGTTATTACAAAATTATCTAGCTCACTGCCAGAGTTTACTTCACCTCTGGCATTCCCATTCCTGAATAACTCCTCATGTGTGAATGTAGATGCAAAATACTCGTTGAGTTTGTTAGCCGTCTGAGCAGGATCATCAACAGTTGAACCATCAATATCCAGTGGACCAATCTGATTCATCCCCTTCCTTCTAGAATTTACATTGGTAAAGAACTCTTTTCTGTTTTTCTTTGCATCCTTTGCCAAGGATTTCTCATAATCTGTCTTTGCCTGCCTAATCTCCTTTGTGACTTGGTTACAGACCAGCTTATATCTATCATAGGCTTCCATGTCACCCATTAATTTATATGTATCCCATGCATTTTTCTTCTCTGCCATATGTCTCATTAGTTAATCTGACATCCATTTAGGTCTAAACCTTGAACAATATTGCTTAGTTGATATATAAAGCCTAGTAGTTTCCAAGTAAATTCTTTGAATACTTCCCATTTTGAATTTGCTGTTGGTAACATCATCAGTTGATCCCACTGTATAGAATTTAAATAGTCTCAGACCATCGTAGTCGCCTTTACGAAAGCAAAAACCCTTCCCTTTACCCCTGATGGTAGTTACCTCTGAGTAAATTCCACTTCAGCACACTGTGATCACTGCCACCTAGTGGTTCCTTTATCTGCAGATTCTTATGCATGAAGAATCACAACTGATAATCAGATCATTAGCATTAGTAGAGGCATTCGATGCAAGAAAGCAAGCTTATGCAGCATCAGCCAAAAAATAAAAAATAAAATAAAAATAAATAAATAAATAAAAATTAACCACTTCCACTTCACCCCTCTGTTCGTTCGAAAAAGCAAGAGTATTACTCCCTCTAGTTGCCTCCCAAACATGCTGATGTAGAAAACAATCATCCAATAAATCCACAAAAGCCTTGTAGTGTGTGAGTGACCAACCCACAAGTTCCAGTCAGTATCTGGAAAGTTAAAATCCCCCATTATAACACATTCCGATTTACTAGCCCACTCTATTTCTCTGTACAGTTGTTCATTGTGCTCATTTGAGTCATTAGGCCTATAACACACTCCTACTCTTATTTTTGCTTTCACAGTGCTTATGTCACACCAAACTGACTCAACAGTGCACTGTTCATCTATATCAACTGGGTGCACTTCTTTTTGATTTGCTGTTTTTCTTAATTAACAGCATAACACCTCGTCCCTTTCTGTACATTGTACTCCCCAGATTCTAGTTCTGCATTCCTTATATCTGTGTGACACCACGTCTCTGCTATCCCAACAATATCAGGCTTTGACGTCTTGACCAACACTTCAAATTTATTTACTATTCTTCTAGCATTGGTATACATGCAAGCATACATATTCCTAGTTACCCTAACACATCCCATATACCCACCTATTTCACGATGACTGCCATCCGTCCGTGAAACCCCCAACACCCCTTGCTCCAGGTCGTTACTTATTCTAATAGAGGTTGTGCAAGAATCACCTTCACCTCTGCCTCCGGCTACTGTTAAACTATTAGTCCTTGTATCCCCCCAAGCTAGCAGTTTTCTGACCCACCTAACACTGCCTCGATAGCATCAGCAAATATTCTTGCACCCTTTCTATTTAAGTGTATCCCATCCCTGTAGAAGCAGTCTCTCCTGTTAACAAGTACAGACCAGGCTGAAAAAAATTCTATCCGTGGAGCCTTGCACAATCTTTCCAGGGCCGAATTGATCGACAAGGCTCTCATCATATACTCCCTTCTGTCGTGTCTGGGCAGAATTGCAGACACTTTCAAATTCAACCCGAATTCCCGGCTTTTTTTCAACAGTGACCTGTACTTGTTAAATAATTCTGCTGGTCTGCTACTCTTAATATCATTAGTGCCAACGTGTACAACTATATCATCTTTTGTGCCCATAAAAGATGATATCCGCTCTACAAATGTTCAACGTCATCAACCTTTGCCCCTGGCAGACATATCCCGGTCCTGTTCCACCTATCCTTTTTACAAAGCATGTTCCCCATTTCCCTGACAGTAGTCACCAACAACTACTAGTTCCTGTGGAACCAGCGCATTCTGCCTTGGGGGTTGACGCTGTGTTGCGTGATGACCAAGTGCAAGCTCTGGCGTTGATGTGGGCAGCTGAGAGCTTGATGGCCCCCTCAGTTTAGATCCCTGGAGGGCATCCACCCTGTCCTTCAAGCTCTCATATAGGCCCATAACAATGCTGAGTTGTCGCCTGAATTCCTTACATCGTGCACACACAAAGACATCCCCCATGGCAATATCATGTTCCGTTCCAGAGAGTTCGGCAAACATATCACAAGTTGCACATTTTTTTTTAGGCCGTGATGCGTTGGAGAATCTCCCCCGAGTCGCAGCACTCCTGCCACTTTGTGCCCGTTGCTTTGCTGCTCTAGTTTGGGGCATGATATTTTAAATTAATAAGATCAATAAATTAAATTAATTAAATGTCAATACTACACTATCTAATAGAAACAGTGAAGCGTATTACACTATATAAATATACGTTACAGCTACCTAGTTACCTCAATTAAAAATTTGTATTCCCTACCACTATATACAAAAACAATGGCTGCAAGATTCAAATGAAATAACAGTTTTACTTATATTAAGTAGTAATGCACAGAATCTCTTTATCTAAATTAAATTAAAATAACCAGCATAACTATAAGACTACGTATAAAGTACAACATAAAATAACAATTATGTAAATAAGAAGGCAAAGACTTATTGCTTTTTTCGGAGCCTGTAATTCACAGCTGTAATTTTTAAAGAGAGTCAGCGAGTCTACACTCGCTGTCTCCTAGACGTACTGTTTCTGCTGCATGCCTCTTCTACAGATATTTCCATGGGAATTGTTCTTCTGAATTGGCTTCTATAATTCCTGCTCTCTCTCTCTCTTTCAAAACGGTCCGAACATGTGCTGCCACCAGCCAGCATCCATTTACTGTCCAACTTCAAACTCACAGAACCAACTTTTCATCTTCCTTGTTTATTCATTCAACTGCCGTTTTCTGGAACAACCTTCCTTCATACATATTTCTTGAAAATTACAGGAAGTTCAATGTCAACAAATATCTTTCATCTTTTCAACCTCCAATCCAAGCACGGTTCTAAGTACTATAGGTTCTAATACCTCTCGTGTGTGGGGTTTACATAAAAAAAAAATTTCTGATGTAAGGGTCAAAGTTGTTCATTGTTTGAAATACATTTGAAATTATCACTTTATTAAGAGCCAGAAATTATCTGTAGCTAAACATTGAATTTATTGAACATGCTTTGAATAAAAAAATCTTTTAATCAGTTAAGTATTGTTTTCTCATTACTTGTGACTGTGTTGTTAATAAGTTTCTTTTGAAGGGAGGTTTTTAAGTTTCTGATGCTAGGATGATGTCTGACAGATGTCACTTTAATTTTTTTTTTTTTTAATGAAATTATTTCCTCCACATACTTTGCACACCAGTATTCTCTAACTGGGTATACAGTATTTTCTGCTTTCATTTGAATATACGGCGCCGCTGTAGCCAGGTGGGCAGGAGCAGCAAGTGTGTAGCACACGCTTCTTGAGTAGACCGGGGTTCGAGCCCGTGAGCCACCAAATACAGAGGATGCGGAAAGGTTAGGGAATGACCAACACATATCCCCGGAGCAATATGGCCTTATTTGCTAATGCTCCTAAAAACCAAATAACAACAATTGAATATACTATGAATTAGAAGATATTACATTTTTGTTTGCTATTTAACAGGTGCTAGGTGAGCAAAAGCATCTTTTTCTTCTAGGAAACTCCCATTCATCTGTGGTATCTGTGAGACATCATTTACAGGTGTCTAATCTTGGTTTCATTGGCTAAACATCTGATAAAAACACAGATGTTCACATTGTATCTGCCAGATGCCAAGTGAGAGTGTTTCAAGCTGGAGAATGAGTGACCTTAAATTCTAATAAATATACTTTTTTATTTTATTATTATTAGTCTTGTTTGTTTGTTCAGTATTTTTAAGTGAGTTTAGCAGTTTATAATTAAAAGACTGTTTTTAAATTCAGTAAAAAGGCTAAATAATTACCAAATTTGTGGTAGAACAAATTTCATCAGTTGGCAGTGCATAACTTTCAGATTTGAAATTTTTTTGTGGAGTAGTTTCCAGCACCCCTCAATAGATGTTTTGCAGTATCAGTTGTTTATTACAGTGTGAGAACTTGCCAGTTGCTATAAAAAAAAGAAAAAAAAAAAAGATGTATAGTGGTCCTTTGTTGGGGAATTGACAAAGGTACAAGGAAGCTTAAAATATAAAAAATTATCCCAAGTATGGAATTTTAACAATTACTCATGGCAGTGCTGAACGTGAGAGCATATTCAGCCAGGTGTAAAAATAACAAAATTCACCTCAAATCTTTTTATGGGGAATATTTGGAAATGCTCCTAACAGACTACAGGACCATTGTGGTAAATAAAACTCTTTATCAACAATCTTCAATAATGAAACAATCATACTACCAGGTCAGCCACCATGGATGGGTGGGGGACATATGATTTGTTATGGGTTGTTGAAGATCACATGGAGGAGCCCTGAATTTATAGTTCTGTCTCTGATGCCAAAGTACCTTTCTTGAATCAGTTGTCTGACAGCAAATCCTAAATATGCTAATGTTTGAAAGCATACTCTACCTATAAACAGTCATATGACTGTATTTTAATATAAATGCATATGTTGTGATGAAATTTAATTTCAAGTCTGAAGTCAGATGTCACTTTAAAATTTTTATTTATTTTTAATGAAATTATTTCCTCCACATACTTTGCACACCAATATTCTCTAACTGAGTATACAGTATTTTCTGCTTTCATTTGAATATACGGTGCCGCCGTATATTCAAATTTCCCTCCAGCATGATCTCCAACCATTTGAAATCAAAGGTTTGCATCAATGGGTATTATAGCTATTGGACTTGAGAGTGAGTGCCATGTTCAAGGCTTTCAAATGCTGTCACATCATAAATTAACCTACAATGACAGAAAGCGAAAATTAAGCTACTGTATGTCAAATTATGGTAAAATTATATCTCTCTATGGTAAAATTATATCTCATATAGTAAAATTATCTCTCATTAAAGTATATTATGTATCATTTTTTTTTTTTTTTGTTTTTTAGCAGAAAAATGGTTAGATTCATGTCCTGCTTTCTAAGAGCACATAACAATCATAAATAGAGCACTACCTGTATATAAGTTATTTGTTTATTAATAAACAGAATTTCCTTTTTTTTTTTGGGTCTGATAAACAAGGTGGAAAGAGGTACTCCTTATTGCAGAACTTCTAAATGCATTCTGCTTTTCCATATACATAGTACATGCAGCTATGATTTGTACATCCATAACTTTATAGTGCATAGCTATACTATAGCAGATGTTGACAATGAGATTGTCAACATCTGCTATAGGGAGTCTGCCTTGGATGCCATCCAGAAAGGGGTGCCACCAATTGAAAATATGAGAAGGAACGTACTAACTTTAACAAAATAATTTAAACTTTTTTTTTTTAAACGTATCTTTCTCCACTTAAATTTACAGTTGTTAGTTGAAATTTTTATTTGACACAATTTAATTAATGACAAGATACTGTCATTTTTATATTAACCAACTGCGACTGTAATACTTGTTTAAATTTTTGCTATGTTATTAAGGCACATAAAATTTGTGATGAAAACAATATTCAGCCTTTACAAACATGTATAGTTTAACCATATTTTTTTTACAAAGTTTGTCTGTATTATTTATTATTATTATTGGCCTTATGGTGCAAGGAAGCCTGGGGTTTATGCTGCACCAGCCAAAAAAAATTACAGAGAGAGGGAGAGATATAAAGGGATTGCGAAGAAAGAGAAGATCCAGCTCAGGACCCAGAGTGTGCCAAGCCCATACTCACCGGATGTGAGTTCTTGGGGTGATTGCACGTCATTAGCATTTTTGGTGAGCGGATTTATACAAAGTATACAGACAAGTCTTTGTATTTCCTGAAAACTCATTTTTCATTTAGATTTCTACTTATTTTACATTTTACGCATATTTTCTGTTTTTAAATGAACTTCTTTACGTGGATCCCTACGTATAACTACAAAATAAAGCAAAATTTCCCCAGTGGATTTCGACAGAGAAAAGCAAAGAAAGCAAAAGAAGTTATTCAAGCAATGTCTGGATCATTGTTGAAGTATGCTACACTTTCATCATCTAGTGCAGTAGATATTCAGCATGATAAATCAGAAGAGCAATTACAAGAGTCACCTTCTCAAGAGGATCTGACAGAGAAAGTTATTTATCTACTAGTAGAATCTTGAAGATGCTTATCTATCCACTAGTAGAGAAGAATCTGGTGTAAATACACAAGCAGAGAGAAAATTCTGAAAATGAAGAGGAAATAAACATATTTTTAAAGTATTCCAACATCACTTTTTGGCCTACACTGGTGCTAGATAACTTTATTTTATGAAGAAAGGCAGTGAATATTTTCAAAATAAGGAAGGACTTTTTAACACTGTCGAAAGAGCAGGAGAAAAAATTAAAGGGAAATGTCGACAGTTAACAACTACCTGGCTTTATAAGACGCTGCCAAATGGAGAAAAAAATTAAGAAAATGGATGGTTTTATTCACCATCATCAGGAAATTTATTTTGTTTTTACTGCAAACTACTTTCATTGGAGAATAAAGAACTTGAAACATCCAACTTTATCATGGGATTTAAAACTTGGTGGAAATTAAATGGAAAGTTTCTGACCATGAAAATAATGAACAGCATGTCTCGTGCTTGGAGAAGTGGAAAACTAAGTGTAAGGTTGAAGTTTCAACAGACTATCGACCACATTCGTCAGACAGTACTGGATAAAGAAAGAAAGAAATTGAGAGATGTTTTACATCAGCTTTTAGATGTAATCTTATTTCTGGCTCGTCAGAATCTTCCTTTTCGTGGACATGATGAATCTATGTATACAAATGAAGGAAATTTTGGAGAAATGGTAGATTTGTTATCAAATTATGACCCTGTTTCCGTTTTGAAATAACACAATTTTAAGAATTGAACGTTCATTTGAAAGAAAGGTACCTTCATATTTATTGCCAGAGATTCAAAATGAGTTTATTAACATTTTAGAAATTGTGTGAGAAAAAAATAGTAGCCGATAATATAAAACAAGCTAAATAGTTTGGCATTCTATTTTACACTACACCAGACGTATCCCGTGCTGACTAAATGTGTGAAGTAATTAGATATGTTTACATTGTAGGTGAAGGAGTTATTTTTAGGCTTCTTTCCAATTGTTGGAAAGAGACTGCTGCTGAACTCACAAAAGAAATTTTGAATAATTTAGAAAAGGATGGACTGGATATAAATGTGGTCAAGGCTATGACAGTGCAGCAACCATGGTAGGAATTCATGGTGGAGTCCAATCTGAAATCAAGGAAATTAATCCCAAAACATTGTTTATATCCTGTGCTAATCACTTGTTAAATTTATGCAGAGTTCATTCATTTGCAAGCATTTCGTCATGCATAACCTTTCTTTGAAAAACCTTTCTTTTCAGTCTCTCCACACTGTTGGGAAATAATGAAAAAACATACAGGAATAACAGTCAAAAGCCTTCCTCAGACAAGGTGGAGTGCACATTATGAATCTGTAAATATGGTCAAACTGAATTTTGAAAAAAACTTATGCTCTACAAACATTGTGTGAACCTCAGGAAAACATAGATACCAGAGGGACTGCTGAAATTTTATCTTTCATTTGTGATTTTTCTTTTCTAACGTATCTTTCTTTCTGGCAGGAAATTCTACAAGGAGTTAACTTTACAAAAAAAATATTTATAAACAGTCAGAATAAGCTTGGAAAAATGTGTTATAAAGTTACAGACCTTAAAATTATTTATTAATGAAGAAAGAAATAAAATTATAGAATGGGCTCTTCAGTTTGCAAATACAACTTGTGAGGAAATGGTCATTTCAGTAGGAAGAAGAGGAAGAATAAGGATAAAAACATATGCTAGGAGAAATGACAAAGGATGCTGGACTTTCACTACAAGAAGTAGTAAAAAGAGGAGGTATGAATACCTGGGTAGGTTTTGTCGAGAATCGGAGGTTCATTTGAAAATAATGGAAGAAATTCTTTCAATGTTTGCCATTATCCAACTGTATAATTTGGTTGTTGCGAAAACAGAAGAATATGAAATGCATATTTCAAAGCTGACTGAAATTTTCAATGAATTTTGTCATGAAGAAATTGTATTAGAAGTTGGTAGACTACGACGTCACTTACAAGCTGCAAAAATAGCTGTTGAGGAAGCAAAACAGTGGACAGTTTTGCAGTTTGAAGAGGGATAAAAAAATTTTTCGGAATCCCTACCAAATTTATTATGTTATAGGTTCTTTTTAATAGTATGTGTATCTATAGATTCTGCGAAAGAAGCTTTTCCAAATTAAAATTAATTTAAAATTACTTTGGCTCATCAATGGGCCGGACTAGATTATCAAATCTAGCTATATATATTGAAAACGAATATGCCAGTAAAATTAATTTTGATGATTGACAAATCTCTCCATACTGTTGGGAAATAATGAAAAAACATACAGGACTAACAGTCAAAAGCCTTCCCCAGACAAGATGGAGAATTTAATTCCTATTTTTGTGCCTTCATTTCGGCACAAAAATAGGAATTATAATTTAATAAAACATAAATTTAATAATTTATTTAATAAATAATAATCAATATATAATGAATAATAAATAGCCACCATCAATAGTGGCTATTTATTATTTATTAAACAATTTTTATCATGCTATTCATCAGCAGAAGACAAAGGCTCAAATATTATATTCTTTTAATTATTATTAAGTGCATTTTCAAATTAAAAAAAAAAATTTAAATTATTTTAAATAATTTTTTGAAAATATTTATACTAATTATTTAGTCTATCAAAATTTAAAAAATTTTTTTTCTTAAAAAACATGTCTATCACTAAGACAAATTCTCAACTTGGTTATAAATAAACCTGCTGCAGAAAAGGCTCTTTGTGACTCAATAGAAGTTAATGGTGGATTTCAGTGAAATAATTAATTATGCATTAATTATGCTGTTAGTTGAGAAACACAATCTAAGGAAGTGCATCCAGTTGACATAGATGGACAGTGCAATATTGAGTCAGTTTGGTGGTGTGACTTAAGCACTGGGAGGGCAAAAATGAGGGTAGGAGTTTTTTTATAGGCCTAATGATTCTGAAGAGTACAATGAACTATACAGAGAAATAGTGGGACAGTAAATCAGATTGTCTCAATGGGGAAATTTTAATTTCCCAGATATTGACTGGAACTTGTGGTCGGTCACTTGTACTAGCAAGACTTTTGTGGATTTTATTGGATGATTGTTTTCTACAGCAATATGTTCAGGAGGAAAGCAGGATGAATAATACTCTTGATCTGATTATCATCAGTGATTATTCATGCATTAAGAATTTACAGATAAAGGAACCACTCGGTCGGCAGTGATCACAATGTACTGATGTGGGATTTACTTAAAGTTGTCACTACAATCAGAGGTAAAGGGAAAGGTTTTTGCTTTCATAAAGGTGACTACAGTTGTCAGTTTTTAAATTATATACAGTGGGCCAACCGATGATGTTACCAACAACAAATTCTAAATGGAAAGCATTCAAGGAATTAATTTTGGAAGCTACTAGGCTATTCCTACAAACTAAAAAATACTGTTCAAGGTTTAGGCCTATATGGATGTCAGATGAGCTAATAAGACCCGTGGAAGAGAAGAAAAATACATGGGATGCATAAAAATTATCAGGAGACACAAAAGCCTATGGTAGATATAAGCTGGTCTGTAATCAAGTCCAAAGGAGGTTAAGCAAAAAAAGCCAGATTGAGAAGTCATTGGCAAATTATGCAAAGAAAAACATCAACGACTTCTTTACTTATGTAAATTCTAGAAGGAAGGGGATGAATCAGATTGGTCCACTCGATATTGATGGTTCGATTGTTGATGATTCTGCTCAGGTAGCCGACAAACTGAACGAGTATTTTGCATCTACATTCACACATGAGGATTTCTATAGGGAAATGGAGGCCAGAAGCTTATCAAACTGTAATAGGGAGCTAAATGATTTTGTAATGACTGAGAGCAAAGTGGAGGAGAAATTGTTGAAGTTAAACAAAAGAAAGGCACCTGGAGTGGATGGGATCTATCCAGTTATATTAAAGGAGGAGGCAAAGGAAGTAAACAAATCCTTAACCATAGTTATGAGAACATCCTTGGATTCAGGGGAGGTCCCCAGTTTGCACATCCCCAGTCTGTGGGATTGTGCAAATGTATCTCCAATTCACAAAGGGGATCAAAGGGCAACACGAGTAATTACAGACCTGTTAGTTGCGGGGAAAATAATGGAGTCACTGATTAAAGAAGCATTGCAGGATCATCTAGACCAGTAGTGGACAAACTATGGGACACAATCCACAGAGGGGTCGTGGGATAAGATAAATTAAATGGGTCTTGGCAGTTTTTAAATAAAATTAGTCTGCACATAAAAGCTAAAAAACCTGTTGTTAAAATTATTTTTTTCAATTCTGTAGCTGTAGAGACCTTACTACTTGAACGAAGTCTGAGATACGAATGAACGCTATTTCCACTCTGTTTTTTAGGGTTGTTTCAAGTGTGATGCAGGCGTTTTTTTTACTTATTGTCCTTAAGAGTAATATGCCCTAATGTGCTTACTGGCTATGGACACACAGAAAGTAGCTGACTAATGTGACTTCTCAGTATGTATTAATACTTCTCAGCACTACTCAATTGCTGAAACGTAATCCCTTTGGCTCTTAATTCGGGCTTCCTACAGCAAAAATTTCTGAAATTGCCTGAAGGCCAGAGAATATGAGGTGGCAGTAAATAGAAAGTTTGTTGTGTGCATGCTTTATTCTGCTTCCTAATTATTAATATTAATAGCCATATGGTGTAAGGAAGCCTGAAGCTTATTCTGCATCAGAAAAAAAAATTCCAGAGTTACCCTGAAAAAGAGAGAGAAGTAGAAAGGAATCACTAAGAAAGAGAAGAATGATTATATCCAGCTCAGGACCCTGGGTTTTCCAAGCCCATACTCACCAGATGCAAGCCCTTGGGCTTAATTCAGTGCTTTCATGTCAACTTTTTTTTTTTTTTTATGTGAACCCCAAACATGAGAGGTATTAGAACCTATAGTACTTAGTACCGTGCTTAGATTGAAGGTTGAGAAGACGAAAGAAGATATTTGTTGACATTGGACTTGAACTTCTGTAGATTGTAATTTTCAGAAAATACGTATGAAGGAAGGTTGTTCCAGAAAACGGCAGTTGAATGAATAAATGTAGAAGATGAAAAGTTGGTTCTGTGGGTTTGAAGTTGAACAGTAAATGGATGATGGCTGGTGGCAGCACGTGTTTGGACTGTTTTGAAAGAGAGAGCGGGAATTATAGAAGCCAATTCAGAACAGTGCCCATGGAAGTATCTGTAGAAGAGGCATGCAGCAGAAACAGTACATCTATGAGAAAGCGAGTGGAGAGACTCTGTTAGAGATGAATCATTAATTAAGCTAACTGCCCTCTTCTGAATGGAATCAAGAAGCCTGAGAGAGAGAGAGAGAGAGAGAGAGAGGGGGGGGGGCACCACCCCAGATGTGGGAACAATATTCCACGGCAGGGCAGATTTGCGATTTATACAGAGTGAGCAGCTGTTTGGAAGAAAAGTAACGCCGAGAGTGAAAGAGAAAACCAAGTTTTTTAGATGCAAAGGAAGCAATGTTTGTAATGTGCTTGTGCCAACAGAGATTAGAAGTCAGGGTAATCCCCAAAAGAGATATCATTTTGCCTAGAAATCGGAGTGTCACTAAAGATAAGCATAGGAGCAGAAGAATCCTTTTTGCAAGATATAAGACAAGACTGAGTTTTAGAAGGGTTGAAATCAACTAAGTTGTCTTTGCCCCACTGGAGAATTACCCGAAGATCGGCATTTAAGGAATTGGTAGCAGATTTTCGAGAAGTTGAAGCTGATTGAGCAGGACAAGGTTTCTCAAAATGGAAAGTGGAATGCAATGTGCTATCATCGGCAAAACTATGGATAGGATTTCCAGTCAACGGAAGAAGGTCATTAATATTCAAGAGGAAAAGAGTGGGGGAAAGAACTGAACCTTGAGGGACACTGGCATTAGTGGAGAAGTTAGAAGACAGAGAGCCATCTACCATCACCCTCAGTGAGTGATCAGAGAGAAAACTGGATAACCAGTTACTACAAACAGTTGGCAAACCATAAGATGGAAGCTTGTTTAGAAGACCTTTTATGCCAAACATGATCGAAAGCCTTTGAGATGTCAAGAGCAAGTACTTGTGTTTCACCGAACCATTGTATTAGTTTTTTATTGAATTACTTTACATTGAATTAGTCCATAAATGGGTAACATAAGCCAGAATATCACCAGTGGATCAACACTGACGGATACTGGCGATCTTTGATCAGACGGAAGGTTTCTAGGTAGTTTAAGAGCTGGCGGTTAATTGATTTCTCCATTACTTTAGAAAGAGTAGAATTAATTGCAATGGGATGATAATTGGATGGGAGGGATTTGTCACCCTTTTTAGGAACTGGCTGGATATGAGCAAATTTCCAAGCAGAAGGAAAAACACCTTTTGGAATAAGAAAGTGAAAAAAGGCGGCAAAGAATAGGAGTAAGTTTAGGAGCACAAGTTTTGAGAACAAGTGGAGAAATACCACCAGGACCTGGAGCTTTCTTAGCATCAAGATTCATCAAAATCCTTCTGATATCCTTTTGACGGAAGACCACAGGAGGCATTGAATGGAGTGTGTTGGGAATGGTGGGAGGTGTTTTACCAAGATCATTAATACATGAGCTGGAAGAAAAATGGGATGCTAGCAGGTCAACTTTATCCTTGGCTGAAGTGGCAACAGAACCATCTGGTTTGGACAGAGGTGAGAGCAGAGATGGGCAAAAGTTGCGGCCAATAGCTTTGGCAAGAGACCAGAATGCTCGGCTACCATTAGGGCAAGAAGTAAGTTTTCTACTCTTAGCCGGTTCAAACTGTAGTGTGGACTGATTAATAACTGCTTTACAATTGTTGCAAGCTTTGGTGTAGGCAGAAAATGAAACTGAAGAATTAGAAACGAGCCAATTACGATATGCAACATTCTTCTCTTGAACAGCCTTAGCACATTTATTGGAAAACCAAGGTTTAGATAAAGGACGAGATTTTAAAGTGGAGTGTGGGATAAAGGATTCCATTCCTGCAAGAATAATTTCACTGACACGATCTGAGCAAACATTGACATCAGAAGTTTTGAAACAGTAATCTGACCAAGGGAAAAAATAAAAGTCTCGCAGGTCATCCCGTTTTGCATTCTTGTAATGCCAAACAACACGAGGTTGGGAATAGCCATGAGATAAAGGTTCCATTTGAGAAGAGACAATCACCAAGTTGTGATCTGAAGTGCCTAAAGGACCTCTCACTTCGACAGTGTACTTAGAAGGGTTGTTTGGGAGAAAAAGATCAAGCGTATTGGCTGTATGATTAGGATTGTCCGGTATTCTTGTAGGTAAATGAACAATCTGTGCTAGGTCATTAGTAATTGCAAAAGCCTCAGCATCCCGACCTGCTGGGTCGGTGTGACTAGAAAACGGAAGCCAGCTGGAGTTGTGAACATTAAAATCACCAAGGAAAATTACCTCACTGTTAGGAAAGTTGGACTGGAGAAAGTAAAGTTGCAACGAGAGGAAGTCAGAGCTCCAAGTGATTAGTGAAGTTGGGAGAACGGTAGAGACAACAGATGAATTTGACACAATGAGGTAGAGAGATTTTAAGCCAGAGAAGATCAAAGAGAGGAGATTCCAAATTGCCAAGTCTCTGACAGGGAATATCTGAACGGACATATGCACAAGTACCACCTTTGAGGTGAAAGGAATCATACAGCGAATAATTTGGGCATCTGAGTTGAATCAACCGATAACTGAGATCCTGTCAGAAAAAGTACATGGGGTTTGGCAGACTGTAAGTGGAAATGGACATCGTTGAGATTAGAATTGAGACCACGTATATTTGTGAAATGAATTAGAAAGTGTTGGGTGGTTTAGATCATTTTGCAGATAAGCTTGCTCTATTAGTTTGACAATTCATGGTGTATTCAATAGTAAGAAAAAGTGAGTGGGACATGCTGTATGAAGTAATGAAATTTTTGGATATGACGTACACATAAGAATATACCCAGATCCTTCACATAACGTGGCCTCGACAATGCTCCCCCCATACACACTACTCGGACTCCCTCCAGTCACTATCTGGCAGAGTAGAGGTAGTAAGATTATACACTAGCTGATCTGGAAGCCTCCTAGATAGTTACCAATAGGTTCGGTCCGGCGTACTAACTAGCAGCTGGCCTGCAAACACCATTTTAGAGCTGTACCCTCGAAATGTAAGGAATATTGGATCTCGCCACGACGTTCATCATAACCTCAAAAGTCATCAATCATACTGCATGATGGAAGAGATAGGGAAGGGTTGACCGGAACTTAGCTCTAGAGACTAAACATGGGTTCCACCACTCCAATAAGCAAAGTGGTGGTATTTCACCGGTTGATGAGAGTCATCTAGCACCTAGTACTGCCTGGTAACATAGAGGGGCGGTGTTCCTCCATGTGGTGTGGGCGTCAAACCTGGGTGGTCACCCACAATGTACTTGTGCATGGAGGTTATACCCAGGATTACTAACAGTCCCACCATTGTGAAAGTGCAAGCAGAGGATTTGGCTGTCACAGACCATCTGGACTTTGTCGAAATTGGGTCCACTTGATTTGAGTGTCACCCGAATATCAGTTCCATCAGCGTTTTAGACTCACAGGTAGCAAGTACAGCTTGTCTGGCATATCTGAGAGAATGTCTGTGACAACCTCAAGGACCCAACTTGGATGCGTTTTTCATTCTTTTGCTACTTTTTATATTATCATCATTTTTAAGAAGAAAAAAAATTCATATTTTTATATATTTTACCGTGGACAATTGGGTAATCAGAAAAAAAATGGTCAGAGTGATGAAAATAATGTTGCTACAGCTACTTCAGAAGCTGAAAGGGTAAGAAATGTATCATGTGAAAATTTGGACACTAATGTTATTTCAAGTGTAGTGCAACCACCAATTTCTGGTAGGGTGCCATACGAGGTTTGAAATCTTTCATGAAGAAACATGTGGCAGTTCCTTGTAAAGCTTGAAGAACATAGTTGGAAGTTTCATGTTTAATAGGAAAAAAATTGAAATTGCATACTGTTACTGAATCTCATGTTCTGCCTGCTACAATAAAAATGATTTCAATTATGCATGAAGAAAATTACAGCAACGATTTAAATACCTTTCCTCTGTTCAGATACAGTCTCGCGGCGTATTACAATTATTGCGGACAACATAAAATTCAGTTTATTAAATCGATTGAAAGTCCAATTTTTGTAATACAGTTAGATGAATTCATAGATATTTAAAACCTTGCTCAACTTATTGTATATGTGAGATACTGCTACAAGAGAGATATTTTAGAAAATTTTTTTATTTTGCGAAGCTTTGGAAGGAAGAATGACAGTTGAAGATTTTTGATGTTGTATTTTCTTTTAAACAAATAATCTAATGTGAAACAACTGCTTTGTGATTTGTACTGATGGTGCATATTAACAGGATAAAATAAAGGTTTAAAAGGTAAAGTAAAGGAAATTGCTCCAAATATAGTTTGAATCATTGCACATAAGGAAGCATTAGTAGCAATGGAAATGCAAACTGATTTGTGCAAAATTGAAAGATGTGATAATTGTGATCAACTTTATTAAAAAGTAGAAGCTTAAATAGACTTTACAGTGTTTTGTAATGAAATGGGATGATACTTGTTTGTTTATTGTTTTTATCAAATAAAAATGAGAACCTTTCCCAATTGTTTACAAATCAAAAATGGCTTGGAAAACTTATATATATTTGAAAAACTTCATGATTTAAATTTAAGTCTTCAAGGACAGGGAACAAATATATTAATACTCAGTGATAAAATAGAAACTTTCAAAGGGAAGCTTTGGAAAACTGTATTTGAGTGTAATTAATACTGAAACGTTCCTACGCTTTTTTGATTTTGTTATAATACTGACTTTTTACAATTTAGGGATATCATACCACCCACCTAACAATGCTAATTAACAATTTTTTTTCAAACAATTTAATGTATCTCCAGAAACAGTTGTATTGGATTAGTGATCCCTTTGCTTTTGAAATTTCTTCATGCCCTGAATTTACCATTCAGCAAAAGCAATAAGTGCTTCTTTCAAGACAGTTTGTGAAAAATTTTGGCTTTCTCTTCAAGACGAGTATCCAGAATTATCGAAAATGGCAATACAAACATTGCTACCTTTTGTGTCTACATATTTATGTGAGATTGGTTTCTCAAAATTAACAGCTATAAAAACAAAAAAAAAAGCATTCCAGACTTGATCCAGAATATGACATGAGATTAGTAATTTCAAACATTGTGCCAAATATGGACCAAATGTTATCGGTTGGTTATTCAAGCTTGGCCTTCTCATTAATTGTTTTGTTCATTTTTTATTGTTTTGTAATCTTAATTTAAGAATTTGATTTGTTGTTTTTGCTGTATTCAATTAAAATATTGAATAATTATTTTGATGTGTAAATTAAAATGTAAACAATTTTTTTATTCCTTTCTCAGTACTCGAATAAAATTTTATACTACATAATTTATAAAATGCCATTTTTATTCTAAAAATCTGGTTATCCTACATCGGGGTTCACATCAATTTTATATTTAATGCGAAATAAGTTTGCACACCACTGAATCAAGAGACCAGTAATAATTCAGACAGCATGGGTTTGTTAAGGAGGAGTCTTGTATGGCCAATTTGATTGGATACTATGATGTGATTACAAAGGAACTGGATGAAAAAAATAATTTTGATATCATATGCTTGGATGTCAGGAAAGCTTTTGATACTGTTGCACATAGAAGACAAATTGGAGCAGTATGGCATTAAGGGCAAGTTACTGTTTTGCTGCTATGCATAAATGATTGGTTTCATGGGAGAAGAGAGTGGTAATCAATGGACACTGCTCTTCATGGACTAACGCTATTAGTGGAGTTTCCCATGGTTTGATGTTGGGCCCATTGTTGTTTTCTGTATTTATCAGTGATATTGATGAAGGTATATCAGGCTTAATTTCAAAGTTTGCAGATGATACAAAGGTTGGCAGGGTTGTTAATGATAATTAACAACTCTGCCTCCTCATTAACAAAGGTTGTTAATGATAGTATGCAACAGGATAGGAAATAGTTGGGCAGATGGGCTGAGAAGAAGTGGCAATTGAAGTGTAACATTGACAAATGCAAAGTACTGCATATGGGTACCAGTAACCCCAGAGTAATGTATGAACTATGTGCTATGAACTCAGGTTAGTAGAGAATTAAAAAGACCTGAGGGTAATTGTGCAGCAGATATGAAGTTTTCAGGACAGTGCAGACAGTCTGCCAGAGCAGCTCATTGGGGTCTAGTCAATGATATACAGGAACTTTGCTAAAAGGAATAAGGAGGAAATTATCTGATCGTACAAGGTTAGGCCAAATCTTGAGTTATGCATAGAGATCTGGAGGCCTCATTTTAGGAAGAATGTAGAGTTGCTTGGATGTGTACAGAGACGGGCAACGAGATTGGGGAACAAAGGGGTCTTCTTAACAAGAAAGGTTAAAGTTCTGAAAATTGCAGTGTCTGGAGACTAGGCACCTGCAAGGTAAAGTGATTGAGACGTATAAGGCTTTGAATAGTTTGAGCAATCTCAGTGCTGATGGGATTCTTCCTCTTGTTCAGATTGCAAACTTCGGGGAAGCATAAATTCAAATTGAGGAAAGACAGTTGCAGAATAGATGTACAGAAATTTGCCTTTAGCCAGCGAGTGGTTGATTGTTGGAACAAACTTCCATCTGTTGTTGAAGTTTATAGGTTAAATAGATTCAAGGAAGAACTAGACCAAATTTTGGAGTGAATGGATAGGTGAAATGGGAAGTTTTGTTTTTTTTTTTTTTTTTGGTTGATGCCCTATAAGCTTGCTTGCTTTCTTGCATCAGATGCTAATGTTATGTATGGTCAATCAGGTTGTCTGATAACAATTAAACTAATTTTTTTCCCCTTGCACTAATGTTAAAAGCTTATGATGCATATTATATTATATATGAATATCTTTTTAATGTTTTTTATCATATAATAATGCTACATACAAAGAATTTCTAAACTATTTTTATAGTTTAAAAAAGTTTTGGTAATGAAATTGGTCACACTTTTTTTTTTTTGTAACCTTGATCTTGAGAAATTTGTAATAGTATTAGTAGAGGCATATGATGCAAGAAAGCAAGCTTATACAGCATCAGCCAAAAAAAAAAAACTCTTCCCATTCCACCCATCTATTCACTCACTCTAATGTTTGTCCAGTTCTGCCTTGAATTTATTTAAGCAGTCAACTTGCACAATGACAGATGGAAGTTTGTTCCAGCGATCAACCACCTGCATGTGCATATTTCTGCACATCCATTCTACAACTGTCTTTCCTCAAATTGAATTTGTCCCCTGAAGTGCGTTTGAGTTTATACCCGTGTGGTAATTTTCATTGTATTCCAAATGCAGTAATTGTTGAGATTGTAGATATATCTACAGATATAAGCTAACAAATATAATTGTTATTTTTATTTGTTCCTTGTGGTTTGTCTTATGTCCATCTTCTTTAGTCGTAGATTTGTTATATCTGTTTTGTGATATTTCATATTATTTTGGCCTGGACATTAATGGGTGCCGGTCTAAATTTAACATTTATTAGCTTATTAATTTGGCTTTATTTGCCCTATATCTGATATTTCAAAAATTTTATACATAATTTCCTACCTACTATCTTCATTTTTCTCTTGTATGAGTTATCCAGTTCTTTTCTTTTTTTTTTTTGTTGTTCTGCCATTTATCTTTTTTTGTCTAATTTACATTTCTTTTATATATATCTATGTATATAAACTTCAGTTTTTTTCTTAGTTTAATTAGTAGTAATTTAATATTAGAGGAAAATTGTGTGGAATCTATATTTAAATCAAAATCAAACAGACTTATGTTATCTCTGTGTATATTTATACATAGGCTTTTCAAGTAAATGGACCTATTGATGATTTGGCATCTGTTGAAGTCTCTAATAGTAGACCAATTGTTACAAGAGAGGAACCAGAAAAGATTAGGAAGTGGCGAGAAGAACAACAAAAACGTTTGCAGCAAAAAGGTATAATAACATGCAAAATCTTTCTCTCTGCCTCCTTGTTGGCTTGTTTTGATTATCCCTTCTGGGAATTAATACAAGGGCTGTCCTGTTAAGAATGAGATATATATATATATATATATATATATATATATATATATATATATCCCCCCCCCCCCACAAGATATCTTTGTTTATTAACCATCCATATTTTAATGGTCTTTTCAAAGTAGTCCTAATTTGATGCAGTGCACTTACTCCAATGTTTCTGTCATTCTTTCAAAAACATGGTGGAAGCCATTTTTTGACATGCGTTTGAGAATTGCCTCTGATGTCTTTACAACTTCTTCTGATGCTGTAAACATTTTCCTTGCAGCTCCTTTAATTTTGAAAATAATTTAAAAAAATCACAGGGTGTAAGGCCAGGGGCCAATTTGATATTAATGCTAGCTAAGTACTCAATGACATTATGAGTAGTGTGAAGTCTTGCATTGTCATGATGCAGCATCTACCCACCTGTGTTACAGTTGTGGTCGTTTGTGACGAATGTGATCCCGCAAAGTGTGCAGTACAATTCTGTAGTAAGGTTCTGTGACAGGTGTATGACATGGCAAAATATGCTGATAAACCAAAAAAAAAAAAAAAAAATGACCATAGCCTTTACTGCAGAAGCCACAACTTTTTTTTTTTGTGTTGGCAACGACAACTTCCAAACAGTTTTGTTGCTTACTCTCTGGGTTGAAATGATGAAGCCATCTCATATGCTGTTATCACCTTGTGCAGAACCTGACCAACCTCTGTTAACCATCCATTGCAGCTCCATGTGAACTTGCTGTTGCTCAGGTGTGAGTAGTCTTGGAGCCCACTTTGCACAAACGTCATATGGAAGTGGTTATGGAGAATACTGTGCATGCGTGCTTCCTATGATATTCTCAACAACTCTGCCAGTTGCCACTGTTATACGATCTTCTCATGATTACAGAAGCAGTGTTTATGGTTTCTGTGGTGACAGCAGTGGTTGGAGCTCTGGTACTGTTGATCTTTGATTGAATCATGTCCATCTTTAATCATTCTAAACCACTTAAGAGCTGTGCTTTTTGGGGCATATATTCATCATAAGTCTCTCTTAATATTTCATATATGCTTTAGTTATTGAGTATGGCCCTCATGGGCCTTGAATACATTAATAACCATCCGGAGGACACTTCTACAAGTTTTTGTTTTCTTGAGTTGGAAATAAAAAATTTGAGAGCAGCATGCTGTTCCTTGTGTGTCATGTCCATTGTTATTTAGGAAAAACTGAACAGGTATAAACTTGACCGGAGAGCCAAGGCACACCATGTGCAAAAGTCAACTTTTGCACATGGTGCAAAACACTTGCTATATGATGAAGCTAGGTTTGGTTGGAAATTCCACAGCCCAGCTAGAAATAGCAAGCAGTATGGTTGTTCAGGAAAAATGACATTCTTTATTGAACAGCTCCCTGAAATTTTCCCCTGAAAAATCAGAATTTTTTCTCCTGTGTTAAAGTTAAATTTCTCAGATTATCTTAAATTAAAAATGACTGCTGACAACTTTAAAGAATAAACACTTTTCTGTATATAAATAGTTTTTAAACTTTAAATTGTATGTATGCCTTATTTTAACTAAAAGTTACCAAGTAATTAGGAATAAGATTGTTAACAAATTAAATCTTTTAGCACAGCAGTAAACACATGGTAAACAGCTTGAACATGCTATTGTATGAATGTCATGGAATTACAAAACAGTCAGATGTGGCCTGCCGAGATGGATGTAGAATATTCCGCAATTTTTCCACAGTGACTGCTGGTTGATCCATTGTACAGCACTTTTCAACCCCAACTAACTCTGACTGCATATGGTCAGTGGAATGTATTTGCATAGTTAATAGACCATGGAAAGGAGGGTTCTAAATGTTCAAACCAAGCTGCACATCTGTCCTGGTGATATGGTGCATTGTCCTGTTGAAAGGTCATTTAGTGTCCGTTTAGCAGTTTTAAGTTTAATTCTGGTGAAAAAGGTATTTGTGCCTAAACACTAAATATTCTGAATACACTGCTAATTCCTGCCATATAAGAAATAACAGCAGTAATATTCTCTATTCACAAATATCTCCTAGGAGATATTTATGAATGGAGGGAGTCTAGATCTGGTTCTCTGAAATCAATCTCCTAAGTCCTCTAGATTTAATGCAAGGGAAGAATTATTTGTAATTTTGCATGTACTAAGCCATACATTTGAAATAGTTACTTTTAATCCACCTAGCAGCATTTTCAAAAGCTGTTACGACGTCTCTGCTGGGTATGTATGCCTGAAAAAAGTTCTATAAAAAGTTCTTTAAAACTCCAGTAAGTGTTTATCACATGCGATGCACAAGCGTATGGGAACATACGTCGTGTGTATCACGTGATGCATGGGATAGGCAAAGGGTTAAAGAGCATTTGTCAGCAATTGTAAAGCAAGTAGCCCTGTCCTGTCCATACTGCAAAATTGGGCCTCTCTCCATTGCATTACCATCTCTGGCAAGAAGATCAAGTCAGTTCTACTTAAGGGAATGTTGCAACTTTGACGTCCCCCAACTATAAAAATCGCCAACACCCTAATCCGGCTGTATGAAGAGGCAAAATATCTTCGCCTCTACTTCGATGCCAAGCTGAATTTCCAACCAAATATTTGGCCACTAAAATCTGAAGATATGCAACAATGATTAAACGCATCAGCAGAGCTGACAGGGGCCTTTAGCATAAAGCATTTTCCTTTATCTACAAAGTGGTTTTTCTACCCATTATGTGCTATGGGGGCGCCTCAATCTGGTGCACCAAAGCTGCGTTGGAATGCAACAGAAGAAAGCTGGATTCCATCCAATGTTTTTTGCTCCTCTCAGTGACTGGGGCTTGCTGTACAGTCAGCACCCCTGCTCTTTGTGTCATCACAGGATACATGCCCCTGCATTTGGAAGTAATCAGGAGAGGAATCAACCAACGAATGAAGAAAGGCATATTGATCAACATACTTTCGTTCCAGCTGGACTTAGCCAATAACCATCAGCAGGAAAGGAAGCAGCTCATGAAACACTTACATGATCAATGGCAAACAAACTGGAATAACAGGGAAAAGAGTGCATAACTAATTCTTCCCCACTGTCACAGTTACTTGTCCAACACCTCCCTGGTACTCACCTGGACTCCAGGCCACTTTCTGTTAACTGGGCATGGGACTTTTAAACAGAAGCTTACAACGCTAGGAATAGAACAAGATCCACGCTGCCATTGCGACGAAGATTACATGCTCTTCATATGAGATGCACCTGCATCTCAACACCCAGCATTCATACCTTTCTTCTATTTAATTCTCTGTGCTCTCTTCTAATACCCCCCCCCCCCCTTTTTTTTTGGCTTGGTCTCTTTCAGGAAGCTCAGGTGACCCTGGCAGAGATCAGCCAGAGTATGATGGGCAGCCTGGCTCACCTCTCAGTGGTGGGAGGTGAACATAACACTACTCTGACACAAACCAGACATACTTTTTCTGGCTTTTACAGAGATGCTGTAAAAGCATCTCTGTAAAAGCATCTCTTCCCACATCTGCACCAAAGTACTAAGGTGCAGATGTGGGAAACCACCAGTAGTGCCTTCCACAAAATGCTATGCCACTATATCCCATGAAATAGCCAACCAACATGTAAGCTGGCTTATGTTTGCAATAATAACAATTGGTGCCTTCCTGACACCTTGGAGATATTTAAATATTTTTTTTTGTACTCATTTTATTAAAGGATATGAGCTTCTTTGCTGTTTAATATTTTTACCTACCTAAAATTCTATTTTTAAATAGATTTAAGCGAATCACTTTTTCTAGTTAATAAACAATGGCCAACTTTCAGTATTATTGTATTTCAGATGCTGAAGAGGCCCTTAGGAAAGAAGAATTGCAGCAAACTGCAAAAAAGGATTTAGAGGACTGGTATTGTCGTTATAAGGAGCAGATTGAAAAGGTTAAAGTAACTAATAGGTAAGATTGTGGGAAAATACCAAGTGGCTAGATGCTTATACTGTAAGCACTTATGTACCAGTTCATTCATATAACAAATGTCAGTCTACTTTTCTTGTTTAAAAAATTAAAATTTAACTAAAATTGTTAATGCAAGTGAAGCTCTTATAGGGTAGTTGTAAGAGTAGGAAAATTGTTAGACATAAATTACCACAACATTCATCATTCATCATAAAAACAGTGCTTTTGATTATTTTTGTTTTAATTTGCTCCAAGGAAGGGTTCAGCCTGCAGCTCTCTGAATGTGAGTGCAAAAATTCTGTGAATGGAAGTACAATTCACTTTTGGATTGCCTTACGTCTAAGCCTGCTGTAACACAGTTGTAATGGCCATGCAATTTTACCAATGAAAATGTGCTTAAAAAAAAAAAATTAATTTCTCCATTTCCATTTGTTGGTTAGTGGAAACAAGTTAGGCAGTCATTCTGATATTAGATGCACTACTCAGAAGCCTGCCATTTAATGGTTAGTCACTTGCTAATCAATATGTTGGGTAGCTGTTTCTGGCACACCATACTTCAAAGGACTATGTGATAGGATCCTTCATGTAAATTCAATAAAAAATATTACCTACAGAATTAGGAAGCAAGTTGAAATCTGGTTGCATCTTATTGTATAGAAAAGAAAGCAATAATATGCAACCAGACAAAGTTTCAGTCTGGATGCATATTATTGTATAGAAAAGACCTGGTTTTTCAGGCTTTGAGACACTTCAGTTTTCTGCCTTTTTTTTTTTTTTTTTAATTTGTAGGGTGTCCAATAAGTCTGGAATCATAAGATTTCCAAATGTGCTTATATAAGTTCTGAGCATATATTACTAATAGCAAATAATAAACTGAAGTTTCTTGAAAAAAATAAATCCTTTTAGTGGCATTGTTCTCATGTTGTGTAGTTATCACTACAAATGTAATCACTGTTACACTAAAAACATTTTACAATTCCAGAAAGGCAATTATATTGCCACATTATTTGTATAACCGTGGTACTGTGTTCATAGAAGGCATTTTTGGCAATTGCGGTTACTTTATCAGTAGGGGAACAGATACCTAACTACTGCAATGCTCAATGCATGGTGTCAGCTTGCAAGATGCCAAGAAATATAGAAAGCCAGTGTTTCTAAATGAATTTTACAAATTGGTCCTGGAGGATGTCACAGACATTCTCTCAGTTATGCCAGACAAGCTGTACTGGCTACCTGGGAGTCTAAAACACTGATGAAACTGATATTTGGGTAACATTCAAGTCAAGTAGACCCAATTTCGGCGAAGTCCAGATGGTCTGTGACTGCCAAATCCTCTGCTTACACCTTCACAATGGTGGGACTGTTATTAATCCTGGGTATAATCTCCATGCACAAGCACACTGTGGGTGACCATCCAGGTATGAACCAACGTAAGCAGGGGTCGAGGTGTGGCACCAACACCACATGGAGGAATACTGCCCCTCTGTGTTACCAGGCAATACTAGGTGGTAGATGACACTCAACTGGTACAATACCACCACTTTGCTTATTGGAAGTTTGAAGTGGTGGAACCGATGTTTAGTGTCAAGAGCTAAGTTCCGGTCAACCCTTCCTCATCTCTTCCATCATGCAGTATGACTGACTTTTGAGGTTGTGATGAACATCATGGCGAGATCCAATTCTCCTTACATTTCGAGGGTACAGCTCTAAAACAGTGTTCGCAGACCAGCCGCTAGTTAGAACACCAGACTGAACCTATTGGTAACTCTTTATGAGGATTCCGGATCAGCTAGTGTATAATCTTGCTACCTGTACTCTGCCAGATAGTGACTGGAGGGAGTCTGAGTAGTGTATGTGTGGGGGAGGCAGCATTGTTGAGGCCACATTATGTCAAGGATCTGGGTATATTCTTACCATGTGTACGCCATATCCAAAAATTTCATTACTTCATACAGCATGTCCTCCACCACTTTTTCTTACTATTGAATACACCATGAATTGTCAAACTAATAGAGTAAGCTTATCTGTGAAAAGGTCTAAACCTCCCAAATACTTCCTAGTTCATTTCACAAATATAAGTGGTCTCAGTTCTAATCTCAACGATGTCCACTTCCACTTGCAGTCTGCTAAACCCCATGTAATTTTTTCTGACCAAATCTCAGTTATCGGTTGATTTGACTACTGCTCATCTCAGTTACCCAAATTATTCCCTGTATAATTCCTTTTGCCTCAAAGGTTGTACTTGTGCATATGTCAGTTCCGATATTCCCTGTCAGAGAATTGGTAATTTGGAATCTCCTCTCTTCGATCTTCTCTGGCTTAAAATCTCTCTACCTCGCTGTGTCAAATTCATCTGTTGTCCCTACCGTTTCTCCCAACTCCACTAATCACTTGGAGCTCTTTGACTTCCCATCTTTGCAACTTTACTTTCTCCAGTCCAACTTTCCTAACAGTGAGGTAATTTTCCTTGGTGATTTTAATGTTCACAACTCCAGCTGGCTTCCGTTTTCTAGTCACACCTTCCCAGCTGTTCGAGATGCTGATGCATTTTGCAATTTCTAATGACCTTGCACAGATTGTTCATTTACCTACAAGAATGCTGGACAATCCTAACCGTACAGCTAACGCGCTTGATCTTTTTCTCACAAACAACCCTTCTAAGTACACTGTCGAAGTGAGTGGTCCTTTAGGTACCTCAGATCACAACTTGGTGATTCTCTTCTCCAATGGAGCCTTTATTTCATGGCTATTCCCAACCTCATATTGTTTGGCATTACAAGAATGCAAAATGCGATGACCTGCAAGATTTCTCTTCTTTTTCATGGTCGGACTACTGTTTCAAAACTTCAGATGTCAACGTTTGCTCAGATCATGTCAGTGAAAGTTATTCTTGTAGGAATGAATCCTCTATTACACACTCCACTGTAAAATCTCATCCTTTATCTAAACCTTGGTTTTCCAGTAAATGTGCTAAGGCTGTTCAAGAGAAGAATGCTGCATATCATAACTGGCTTGTTTCCAATTCTTTAGTTTCATTTTCTACCTACACCAAAGCTTGCAACAATTGTAAAGCAGTTATTAATCAGTCAAAACTAATTTTGAATAGGAGTAGAAAACTTGCTTCTTGCAGTAATGGTAGCCGAGCAACTTTTGCCCATATCTGCTCCCACCCCAGATGGTTCTGTTGTCACTTCAGCCAAGGATAAAGCTGACCTGCTAGTCCCATTTCTCTTCCAAATAGTGTATTAATTATCTTGGTAAAACACATCCCAACACTATCCGTTCAATGCCTCCTGTGGTCTTCCGTCAAAAGGATATCAGAAGGATTTTGATGAATCTTGATGGTAAGAAAGCTCCAGGTCCTGATGGTATTTCTCCACTTGTTCTCAAAACCTGTGCACCTGAACTTACACCTGTTCTTTGCCGCCTTTTTTCACTTTCTTATTCCAAAGGCGTTTTTCCTTCTACTTGGAAATTTGCTCATATCCAGCCAGTTTCTAAAAAGGGTGACAAGTCCCTCCCATCCAATTATCATCCCATTGTAATTACTTCTACTCTTTCTAAAGTAATGGAGAAATCAATTGACCGCCAACTCTTAAAACTACCTACAAACCTTCCGTCTGATCAACGATCGTCAGCATGGATTGTGTCAGTGTCCATATTCTGGCTTATGTTACCCATTTATGGACAAATTCAATGGAAAAGTTTGGTGAAACACAAGCAGTTGCTCTTGACATCTCAAAGGGTTTCGATCGTGTTTGGCATAAAGGTCTTCTAAACAAGCTTCCATTGTATGGTTTGTCAACTGTTTTTTGCAATTGGTTATCCAGTTTTCTCTCTGATTGCTCACTTTGAGGGTGATGGTAGATGGCTCTCTGTCTTCTAACTTCTCCACTAATGCTGGTATCCCCTAAGGTTCAGTTCTTTTTCCCCACTCTTTCCTCTTGTATATTAATGACCTTCTTCCATTGACTGGAAATCTTATCCATAGTTTTGCCGATGATAGGACATTACTTTCCATTTTGAAAAATATTGCCCTGCTCAATCTGCTTCAACTTCTCGAACATCCACTAATAATTCCTTAAATGCCGATCTCCAGGTAATTCTCCAGTGGGGCAAAGACAACTTAGTTGAATTCAATCCTTCTAAAACTTAGTCTTGTCTTATATCTTGCAAAAAGGATTCTTCTGCCCCTATGCTTATCTTTGGTGACACTCAGATTTCTAGGCAAAATTATCTCTTTTGTAATGGACCTGATTTACCCTGACTTCTAATCTCTCTTGGGCACAAGCACAATACAAATATTGCTTCCTCTGCATCTAAAAAACTTGGTTTTCTCTTTTGCTCTCGGTGTTACTTTTCTTCCAAACAGCTGTTCACTCTGTACAAATCGCAAATCTGCCCTACCATGGAATATTGTTCCCACATCTGGGGCGGTGCCCCCAAAACCTCTCTCAGGCTTCTGTATTCCATTCAGAAGAGGGAAATTAGGTTAATTAATGACTCTTCTCTAACAGTCTCTCCACTGTCTCATAGATATACTGTTTCTGCTGCATGCCTTTTCTACAGATACTTCCATGGGA
This sequence comes from Mastigoproctus giganteus, assembly GCF_048544385.1. Lineage (NCBI taxonomy): Eukaryota > Metazoa > Arthropoda > Arachnida > Uropygi > Thelyphonidae > Mastigoproctus > Mastigoproctus giganteus. The sequence continues at coordinate 82,798,980 of NC_143586.1, read as the reverse complement.
ACTGTTCTTCTCAATTGGCTTCTATATTTCCTGCTCTCTTTCAAAACAATCCATACACGTGCCGCCACCAGCCAACATCCATTTACCGTCCAACTTCAAACTCACAGAACCAACTTTACATCTTCCTCGTTTATTCATTTAACTGCTGTTTCCTGGAACAACCTTCCTTCCTTCATACGTATTTCCTGAAAATTACAGTCTATAGAAGTTCAAATCTAGTGTCAACAAATATCTTCTTTCGTCTTCTCAACCTCCAACCCAAGCGAGGTACTAAGTACTATAGGTTCTAATACCTTGTGTTTGGGGTTTTCATTAAAAAAAAAAAAAAAAAAAGTTTTTGGCATGTCTATGAATGAGGTTATTTGAATTGGAGGTCTTCAATTCATATTTTATTGAGATAAATGAAAAATTTATTAAGTCTATGGTAATTTGTCCATTATTTAATTACTTTGACTAAAGGAAAATCTTATTAAAGCCAGGCTACTGTTATCTTTCCTTAATTTTAATTTTTTTTCTCCTTTGTTTGCTGAATATTTTTGTATTTAGCAAACAAAGTGGAAAGTCTAAAGTATTACAAGCTCTAGATCCTTTTATCTTCAGTAATACCCTTTGCTACATCTTGAATACTATATACAGGGGTGGGAGCTTTATTTTAGGTAGAATATGAATCTGTTGGAATGGGTGGAGAAAAGAGCAATCAGATTAGTGAAAGGAACAAAGGTACTCTTACCAAGAAAAATTTCAGTCCTGCAAATTGTAGCACCTGAAAACTAGGCACCTGTAAGTAGATCTGATTGAGTTGTTTAAGGCTTTGAATGTATTGAGTTAGTTAAATCTTGATGGGCAGCCTTACTCTTGCTCAGAGAACATGTAAGAGCGCAAAATTTAACTTGAAGGATGATTACAGGATAGATGTGTGGAAATTTGCTCAGCTAGTGGAATAATTGTTACCCAGGGGCAGAACTTTGCATTTACCAGCAGTAAAATTAATTATGCTTTATTATCATTTAGATTAATTTATTATTGTTGAGAGGTTCTAGAAAATAAGCATAGCATGGTTGAACCTCCTAAATCAGATGTTAGAACCTGATCCATCCCAGAGCTACAACTTTTTCATATTTTAGGTAGGCAATGTTACAGCCATTAAAAAAAAAAGTATAATTATTTCTCTTGCCGTCACAGTAAAAGGTATATTTTGCAAAGAGAAATAATTGTTGCTTGTTATCTTAGTTACACTGATGTAACAAGAATGTTTTGGTGTTTATGGCCAGTCATCAGAAATGTCCCTTTTCCTTTCTTTGACACGGTATTCCATTTCACCCAAGTCCCAGTGTCAATTTTAGACAAGTCTTTTTTTTCATAAATCCTTATGTTTTCATTTTTAACAACCACAATCCTCTGAGCCATTTAACTTTATTTTAGGCAGCATATGGGCAAATACAAGTGGATGAAAGTTGTGTTGATGTTATTTACAAATAACAATCTAAAAGTTCTGAGAACATTTACTAAACAGTAAATGTGTTTAATGAATTGTTGCTTTTGTATGAGGGGTTATCAAAAAGTTTGTACCCTTACCTAGAAATAGCCCTAGAAAGGTGAAACTTCACAGGAACTTTAATCCTTTTCTATGTACTCTCCATGTATAGTAACACATCTATGGATCAGTTGTTTAATGTCTTGATCATAGAAGTCTGCACTTTTTGCCTGAAACCACGATTCCACTTCATCGATTACTTCCTGAGATGAATCAAAGTGGCCTCCACACAGTGGTTTCTCCATTTCTCGAAACAAGAAGTCTGACAGTGCTAGGTCAGGAGAATAGGGTGCTGCAGTAGCACAAATCCAACAGTTGGCAAGAACATTGCATTTGACATTGCTTATGCAAAGGAGTCAGCAATCTTGGAACCCATCATGCGGAGACATTTAGGTGCAGATGCTTATGTAAAATGCTGTGGGCTGACCCATAATTAATTCCCACTGCATTTGTGATGAAAGGAATTGTCACAAGTCTGTCACTCAGCACCAGCTGCTCAACCTTTGCAGTGGTCTCAGTGTCTGTGGATGTTGATGGCCTCTTGGCTTGTCAAAGACACTTGTACGACTGCACTGGAACTCCTGTTTCCACTTTTTTACAGTGTCATAGGATGGACAATTCTGCCCATACACAGCTTTCATTTCTTCATCAATTTCCTGAGCTTTCTTGCCCTGCAAATGCAGCAACTTGATCACTGTGCGATACTCCACTTTGTCAACCATAGCATCCTTCCTCAGATTCTGGTCTTTACCTCTGGTGTACCTACAGGAATGAAACTGCACATGTTAGTTATTGAATATGTAGAAAACTTATTAAAAATGGCATCTTCCTACTGATGTTTTATCTAGGTCAGGGTACGGACCTTTTGATACCCCCTCATATATTGATTCATGTAGGAATTGCAAAACCGAGAGACCAGTAATTCATTGCTTATTATCTAGTCTATAATCTTGTTTCATAAATAGTTGTAAACAATTGTATATCTAAAAAAATTTCTTTATCTCACTGGGGCACACTAAAATTTTTTATTATTCTGAGGTTCATACTGAACAACCAGCTGTAACAAACATTGTTCTGGTGAATGGCAAATCCGAGAAATAAATCTGCAGATTTTTAGGTATTTTGCCATAGCTGGATAATAGATTTGTATTTGAGAGGTTTCACTGTATATAGTGACTTTATTGTTGAACACAGCCACCAAGATTTGTTCAGCCACTTTGCTCAGTGCAGTGAAAGAATGTTTTTAATAAAAGCTTGTATCCTGCAGTGTAAGCTAGTCTTTAATGAGACAATTTTTCACTTGAAATCATGCAGATTTTCTTCAGTTGAATAAATGGACAGGCAATTCAGAAGAATCATTTCCATACAGTAATTGAGGTCTCTTCCTGCACCTAGTGCTCCTTAATAGTGATGATCAGTATCCTGTGATGTTTATTTTGCCAGGTTTTGTGGTTTTTTTTTTTTTTTGGCATAGTTTATTAGTATTGGGGTTGAATGGTAGATGACTTTCATCAACCGGTGAAATACCACCACTTTGCTTATTGGAGGCTTGAAGTGGTGAAACCCATGTTTAGTCTCTAGAGCAAAGTTTCCGGCATCCCCCCCCCTCCATACTTCACCTTCAACCCATGCACTGTACTAAGTACTATAGGTTTTGATACCTTTCGTGTTTGGGGTTTTCATAAAAAAAAAAAAAAAAAAAAAATATTGGCAAGTTATGTTCTTGGCCCATAGAAATTGAACAAAACTGCATTTCTTCTCATGTATGCACTGTTAGTTGCATTGCTAGGAATTTTCATTGGAGAGGGTGATAAAATTAAAATACAAAAACTGCAAAACACCTTTTTCAAACTGTTGCCAAATATATGACCAGAACATGATTGGTGCTGTCACCAGCATATACACAACTGAGTACTTTTCACAAGTAGTTCATTTGGTTAGTATCTTTTTTTGTCATAACAAAAAAATTCTGGTTACTTAAATGATCCATCTGCACATTTAAACTAAAATAAAAGTATCATCCTGTTTATGAGGTATGAGCCAAAAGCTTCTGGACTGGTGGCTAGGAGTGCAGTGTTCAGTACAGCTTTGTACTTTAAGAGGTATTGCTTCATTATTAATTAGCATGCCAATGTGCTGCATTCATTTGTAACCAATATTTAAGTGCTTGTACTTGTGTGTTCAGTATATTTTGTGATTAATGAAATAGTAGACATGGAGCAAAAAAAGTTTACATTAAGTCTTCACGTCTACCAAAAAAAAAAAATGTTTTAAGTTAAACTCAGCAAAACAGCTTTATGGACTCAAGAAGTGATGAAAAACAATTTTTGGTAATGATGCAATGGGAAGGACATTAACATTCAAGTAGTTTTTTGGGTTTAAAAGTGGTCAAATGTCAGGTGAAGATTTAGTCTCAGATTGTCCATCATTAACTTGAACTGACAAAAAATATAGAAGCAGCACATCAAATCAACCACAAGGATCAATGTTGTATTGTTAATAGTATGGCTAGGATTTTAGGCTTGGAATATGCTGGTACATTTTAAAGGAAGATTTGAAAAGGCATCAGATCACCATCAAGTTTGTGCCTAATTGTCTTATCCATGAGCAGAAAGAAACTCATCTGTGTGCTATGATCTGTGGTCTCCCTACAACTTTTCTTTATCCATAATATGAAATTGCAACTGAAAGGATGGAGATTTTATGATATATACCGGATCCACACAAAATTGAATGCAGTCTGAAAAACATGAGTTCCACTCATGCTTTCAGCAGTGGCAGAAATGCTGGAGTCATTGTATTAATTCTGAAGGGAACTACTTTGAAGAAAACATCAGTTTCTCACTCACCTCATATATGAAATAAAAAATTGAGTATTATATATATATATATCTGCAGAAAACAAAACTGTAAATTCTAAGAAAATGAAAAAAATTTTATTCCTTTGTGGGGACAATTCCAAAGAAAACCAACACCTTTTATAGAAATTAAGTGACAGTAATAAAAAATATACAAAAGAAAATGACTTTACAGCTGTGTCATGTAAAAGGCAAGTGTTAATTTTTGGCATCTCTCCCCCACCCTTCCCAAGAAATCAGAAAACTTGAACGTATGAGGTATTTGCAGTTAATGTTCCTTCACAATTTATTTTCAAAATTATGATGCATCTTATAGTGAAAAAAAAAAATACAGTAATTTTAATGCATCATTAGTGGCCTACACACTGGTAGTGGATATTTGAATGTATCTTGTTTGTAATCAGCTTTTTTCATTTACGTTATTAGTCAAATAAAATTAAACAACTGATGACACTTATGCCAGAGCCAATTTCTTTCACATATTTATCAAATCCTTATATTTCAGTAGCTTCTACCCTTCACAGTTGGGAGTTTATTCCATCTACTCTTGTGGAATAAACTACCATCAAAAAATGTTCTGCAGTTCTTCTGCATGTCATTTGATTAAATGTTAATTTCCTCTATATTTAGTTTACTCAAATCTTTCTGCCTTTAAATAACATTATGAAGTCACCCTTGAGTATTGAAGGAAGGTGGGTGGATGGTATATTAATTAATTATATTTCTAGTTATTAACAAGATATACACTTTGTGACATTGAAATTGCAGACATTCCTTGAAAGAACAGGAATAAAGAGAAGATACCAGAATAATGAAGTCTAGGAGTTAGGGAACACATGATGAAAGTTAAAGATGTTAATGTGTACGAACACTTCTCATAATACAAATTAACAGTGGACAGATCAATATGATGTAAATCCACCATAGTTTCAGATATACTGAGCCAAGCATCTCAACAGTGAGTTGTACAGCTATCAACTAGCCTTCTGTGCTTGGTCCAGCAGAACATCCATGCTCAGTGGGGGAGAATTCCAAGGGAGTGGATTTCTCCCCCATTGAGCTGGCTAAGATAGTATGTCTGCACCACGAAGACACTCAGAGGAAATCCCCGTGATATGTGTTTGGGCATTGTCCTGCTGAAAAATGGCATCAGGCACCCTGGTAAGAGAAGAGCGACAGATTCCAGAATCTTGGCAACAGTGGCGAGCAGTCAGACTGCCATCGATTAACACCAATGACTTCAATAGACTGACTATTAAAACTGATTGCTCCCCACACCATGCCACCAGCATCATGCTCAACAGTGGCTGTGGGATAACAGCACAGCACCATTCCATGTTGTTGATAGTGGACAGGGGTAATTGACACAGTGACCAATGTGCATGCTGGTCCTTTTTTGCTAGTCTCAATGGTTTAAAAGGTGATGGGGTGACAGCCAGCTGATGGGATAGCTCATTGGATGGTAGTCAGCATGGCAGCAGGTTTGTAAACCTGTTGATGACGTGATCCTTCCATTCTGTACTCCATATCCCACTATCCATTTGATGAGCAGTCGTACCTTCCTGTAGCCGACATCTGTGCATTGTGGTATTGTCACGGCTCACACATTCCATTACATGACAAAGCAATCAACCAGCCTCTGTTGAAGTCAGTTTTGGTGTTGAGCATGTCTCTGCATTCCTTGCACTTTGAATTTGGTTTGTGCAAGACAAGCCTTTTAACTGCATGATGCAGTTAACAGTGTCATGCATGCATTGCTTCAGACTACACAATCTCTACATTCATTTTTATCAGTTGAAGCTTTTGAGTGATTGGTCCTGTATTTTAATCATTTCTATATCTCAACACAACTCATCTGCCTGTACTTCATATAGGTCCTGCAATTTCATTGTCAGAGTGTATTATTTTAAGGCTGTTCTAGTCAGAATCTTTTGCTGATTCAGATGTCAGTTTTCTTATTTTTGAATTAATTTTATATTTTCAGAAATGCAGAAAAGGAATGGGTAATTGAACGTGATGCTGTAACTTCTGGTGTAGAATGGGAGCGCGTAGCTAGGTTGTGTGATTTCAATGTAAAAGCCTCACGCAACACAAAGGATACCTCACGTATCAGATCAATTATTCTTCAGCTAAAGCAGACCCCTCCAGTTCAAAGAGCAAATTAATGCTCTTAGAAATAGGATGATTCTCTTGAATATTTCCAGATTGTTTGACCGAGATATAAGATATTTTTAAAGATTTTTACTTGCAAAAGATACTGATGTTAAAAAAAAAAAAAAAATTAAAAACAAATTTTGTGGAAGTATTAGCAATGAATAGAAAATTGAGGTGTCAAAAATGTACTGGTTTCAAAATTTTGAAAGGAGTAAACAAGTAGTCTACCGGTATACCATAATTATATAGGTATCCTAGTTTTCAAATGTATTTTCTGATGGAATTTACCATTTTGTATCCTGTTGGACTTGTAATTTTGGGATTTCAAATTGTGTATTTTTATAAAATTGTTTTGGTATGATTAATAATAGTGCATATTATTTGGCAAATTCTCTTCATTTCAAACTCTACATGTAAACCAACATGTTTATTGAATGGATATTTTGCACAAAGGAAATGTTTGTAATCATATTTGTGTTGTGCATTATTTAATTTACTACATGATATACTGGATTTGTATGTTACTCAGCATTTTGTGGCAGTTTTACTCTTTCACTGAACCAAACCTCCTTTTAGAGATGTGCAAATTATTTTGTAAAAGTCATAATATATTATTGTCACTGTAAAGTAATGTGTTTATATATGAAGAAAGAACTGAAAATAGTTACACATTTATTTGGAGTTATGAGTATTCATTGCTGTTTTAATTTTGTGGAATTTGTTCTGATAATACTTATTTCCATGAGAAAAGCATTTGCTTCACTGCATAGTTACTTATAAATTTCTATAACTCTCGTTTATAAAATTTGTTACTTATATTGCTGTAGTTATATTCTTTAAAAATAAAGTTACCTACTTTTATGAGTTCCTAATATTTTTTTAATTTTTTTTTTTGTACTGCCTATAAGTTTTGTTGGTTTTTGGTAATACAGTCCTCAAAGTCCTGTATGACTTTCAGCTATCCAATTTTTTGTTTTACAAGGCTGTCTTCAAAGTACTTTTATTAAAATTTAACAGTTAATTGCATATACAAAGGGTACTAGGAAAGTTTTGCAATACAGCTTTGTTTATTTAATTTTTTCAAAGTAATTTCCTCTACATTCAATACACCTCTCCATCCTCCGAAACCAATCTTTAAACCAGTTCTGCCAAGTTTCACTAGGGAGTAAAGCACACTCGTTGTCCCAAGCCCGTAGAAGGAAGGTCCTCATCACTGGAAAACCGCCTCCCTTTTAGCTTCATTTTCACATGCGGGAACAGTGCAAAGTCGCAGGGAGCAAGGTCTGGACTGTAGGGAGGGTGCTCGAGAAGTTTCAGTCCTGTCGTGGTCAAATATTCGGTGCAGGCTTTGGCGCGGTGAGCTGGAGCATTATCGTGATGGAGGTACCAGGTATCCATTCTTGACTTTGGCCGCAGGTTCTTCATAGATCCAATGACTTTAGGCAGGCATTGTTCAGTATACCACTTAGCTGTGACTGTCTTCTGCGTGTCCAAAACGACACGTTCCACAATTCCACTCGATTTGAAAAATACAGCTATCATTTTCTTCTTTACAGATCGGGATTTTCTGACAATTACGGGTGTGTCGTCATCATCAAAGACCCAAACTTTGTTTTGAGCCTTGGTCGGCAGATCGTAATAGTACAGCCAAGTCTCGTCACCTGTCACGATGTTGTTCACATACCGAGATTGTCCCTTATCAAACTTTTTTAACATCTCCCGGCACCAAGTCACACGTCGTGTCATCTGCTCTTCAGTCAGTTGTGCGGCACCCAGAGAGAACAAAGTTTCTTCACGTGCAAATGATCTTGCAGAATCGAATGAATTGCTGGTGCATTTAGGCCCAAAGTATCCTCTATCTGTTGGTAGGTCACTCGCCTGTTTTCGTCAAGCATTTTCCTCACAGCAGTAACGTTTTCCTCCGTAACTGACGTTCGTGGCCTTCCCGGCCTCTCAGAATCCTCCAGAGTGAAATTTCCCCCTTTGGAATTCTCTATACCACCTGAATATCGTTGTACAATGTGGACAATCATCATCTAGTGCAAGAGTCATTTCTTCTAAGCACTGGTCTATGGTTAAACCACGCATGAAATGATACCACAAAACTATCCTTATCTCATTTCGTGACCACGATGCCATCGCAAGCACTTTACACTCTCACCACTAATGAATAACTGAGCCCATCGACTTGGCGTGGCGGCTACTATGCACGTATGAACATGTCTCAACATGCAGCAACAAGCAGCTTCCTGTGATTCATTGTTGCGTCATATTGCAAAACTTTCCTAGTACCCTTTGTATTTACAATTCTATCCCAAAACATGGGATGATAATCCAGTTCCCAATTCACGAGGAAGTGCTACAGAAATAAATATGAAATATATAACAGAACACAAGAGAACATAATGGAATGTGTGGAGGAGTCTTGTTTGTGGCCAATTATTCAATTGGAACAATTCTGTTAGCTATTTTTAATGTGGTAACCCAAACAGCCTTTATCTGTGATTAGGACATTTGGTACTCTGTACAAACAGTTCATTTACAGCTAGATGATAAGTCAGCATTTTCATTTCAACAACCCTCCCACATAGAGGGTTTACCACACTAGAAATATAATTTCATATCAACAAATATATTTCAGCAACTAATAACCATGATGGATACAGCCAGTCAGAAACAGTCTTAAACTCAGTTGATAGAGGATATGTAGCTCCTTAAACTGTCAGTGTCTTTTCCTGAAATTAAAATTTTGGATCATTTCCTGGTATCCTGTCAGCCCTATGTTGTGGGTGACAATCAGTTTGAGTTTTTTCCAGTTCTAGAACTGGACAAGGAATTGGAGGGGGGAGCTCCCCCCCAATTTGGCTTAGTGATTAGATAGCCTCCAAAAAGTAAAATATAGCAGTGGCATATGATGCAAAAAAGCAAACTTATACAGCATCAGAAGGGGGAAAAAAAAAAATACACTTTCCATTTGCTCCAAAAGTTTGTCCAGTTTTTCCTTGAATTTATTTAAGCTATTAACTTCCATCACAGAACAAGTTCCAGCAATCAACCACCCACTGGCTAAAGGCAAATTTCCACACATCTGTTCTGCAACTGTCTTTCCTCTATTTGAATTTATGCCCCCTCAAAGTAACCTGAGCAAGAGAAAGAATCCCATCAGCATTGAGCTTGCTAAAACCATTCAAAGCCTTATACACTTCAGTTAGATCACCTCACAGGTCTACAGACTGCAATTTTCAGAACTTAAGCCTCTGTTGGTAAGAGCTCCCCCTTTGTTCTCTTTCTGTTTTCAAGCAGCTCTAAATCCTTCCTGCATCATTTACAAATCAAATTCCACAATTTTACTTACCAAAGAAGTTAAACTCAGATGCCATTGTATGAATGCACATCTTAGGTGGTTTTAATGTTGCTTGCCTCAAAGTGCATAGCACATTAACCCTCCCATGGAATATAACCAGTGTTAAATACTCATTAAATTGCACTATAGTTTGATGCCTTGTCACACTTCTTAATCATTTCCAATGTTGAAGTTTGCCAAGAGAGACAAACTTCAATATTGGAAAATTAACTTTTGCTAAATTAGCACTCATGCAATCAAAAAAAATTAAAGCTTCCATTCTGGAGTGCATTTAGGGGATTGTGGGAGTTATCTACAAAGTCCAGTGTCTGTATTAAAAGGCAGGTTAGATCAGTGACAAAAAAAACACCACAGGTGGTGATTAATTTGAGAAGGAACAGCAAATCTATCTTGAGCTAATCATATGTTCATTCATGTAGTTTTCATAGCTCAAAAGCACCTATATTGTACAGACCATAAGCTACACCAAAGTTTTAGTATGAATATTAATCAAGCTATGTGATGCAAGAAGGCACTTTTTTTTCTGCATCAGCTGATAAAAAAAAAATTCAATCAAAATTTGTATATTGCTGAAAAAGAAACTGAAGTTTAGTCTTGAACTTTATCAGATCCCTTACCTTAACCACCACCTTGGGAAGCAGCTTATTGCAATGATTTGAATGGGAAGTGTATGAGAACAAATCTATGACTCCTTTGTTCTAGTTTTGCTAATTGTACTAAGTGTTTTGGGCCTAGATCAGCAACTGTGAATAAATGGTACACAAAGAATATCATGACAGCCATTCAGTTATAATGGTTTATACCAGGGGTGGCCAACAAGTCGATCGCGGCTTTAATTTCGGTTGATCACGAAAAATTAAATATATATAAAAAACAGATTGGTCAAACAAAATGATTTGAATGGGAAGTGTATGAGAACTAATCCATGACTCCTTTGTTCTAGTTTTGCTAATAGTACTAAGTGTTTTGGCCTAGATCAGCAACTGTGAATAAATGGAACACAAAGAATATCATGACAGCCATTCAATTATAACGGTTTATACCAAGGGTGGCCAAGTTGATCACAGCTTTAATTTTGGTTGATCACAACAAATTTTAAATATATATAAAAAAAAGACTGGTCAAAATCTAAATATTATTATGAGCTCTGGATTTGTAATTAGTATATGCTAATTACAAATCCATGCAGCTGCTAGACTTGTATAATGAAAATTAGACAACGTAGTTATGTGATGGAGAGCATAGTGTGTGTTGAATTCTTATTTAGCTTACTTAATATTAACACCTGGACAGTACTTATACGTTAATTTAATAACCCTTGATTTAAAATGAATACTATGAAAAATAGCAAAACTTATTATTTTCATCAAGAGTGGGAACTAGAATACTTTTTTGTAATGATAAAAGAAAAATGTTTGATTTGCAATGTTTCTGTGATTATACCCAAAAAAAGGAAATTTAGAAGCACTGATTAGTATTTTTGCATATAAATAGCAATTTTTGGCAATGGCTAAGAATCTCAAAGGGAAAAAAAAAAATCTAATCATTATGCAAGATCATTTGCAAAAATATGTTTTTGAATTTAATAGTGAGAAATGTTTCCAAAATTGAGAAAGTTGTGGATGACTTTTAACCCAGATTCAGTGTTTTTAAATCAATTGCAGACATTGTCAATTTATTTCTTATCCATTTAATGTTGACTTAGATATGAAACAAATTGCAAAAAACGTTGCCGAGGTTCTTCAAATTGAAAATATATTACTTGAAAATGAAATTATATTACATTGTGAAACAATATCCTCTTAAAAGCCAGATCATCAGAAGACTTGAAAATATGTTTGCTGAGAAAAGTACCCAAATGTAAAAATATGCAGTGAACTTTTAAATTCCTGTTTTGGGTGCACATATCTATACAAGAATTGCTGTACTTTTACGGGCTTGCATACAGAAGATTTTTACTGTTGGCCTTAACACATATATTCCCGATTTTGAAAGCTTGGCAGATGATACGAAGACACAAACTTTACATAAATTAAAATTTTAAATACATGTGAATTGAAAATAATTCTGAATTGTAAAATTTATAAACAATTTTCAAAATGTTTATAAATTGCATGGGTCACTGTCATGGTCGTACAGAAATTGCACTACTCCAGTTCAACAGTATCAAGAGTGTAACGGGAATATGCCATTTCCGGAATAAAATCTCATCATGGGCAGAGCAAAGCAGTGGGTGAACGTGACTGTTGATGTGTGTCTTGCATTGTTTCAGCCAACTGGAGAGTGACAGTGGCACAAATCACCACAGACTTCAACAAGGTGCCAGAAGACACTAGGTCCACAAGACCACAGTAGGTTACGGGAGCCACTAACCCACCAGTCTCATTGCTAACACGACACAACTATACACCTCAACTGGGAGAAAGAACATTAGCAATGGACCTTGGATGATTGGTCTCCTGGTCTGATAGTCCAAATAGCAGATGGGAGGGTGTGTATCTGGTGGAAACTGCACGAAGCTATGCACTTGTCATGTCAACAAGGAACTGTTCTGGCAGGTGGTCAGTAATGGTCTGGGACGTTTTCAGCTGGCACACAGGACGTCTAGACGCATCTCCGAATGGTCCAGGTTATGTATCCATCCTTGCTGACCCTCTGCATCCCTTCAGTCATCATGTATCCACAGGGCAGTGGACTTTTCCAGCAGAACAATGTGCCGACCACAGGGTCAACTAGAACATGGTTTGAAGAACATTCTGCAAATTTTACCACAATGGAGCGGCCTTCCCATTGACTGGACATGAACCATGTGGAGCATCTTTGGGATGCTGTGGAAAGGTCTGTTCGAGCTTTGGATCCTGAATCCAGGTTTTTTTTTTAGGAGCATTAGCAACTAAGGCCATATTACTCCGGGAATATGCAGTGGTCATTCCCTGATCTAATCAAGAAGCGTGTGTTGCGCACTGCTGCTCCTTCCCACCTGGCTACGGAGGTGCCCCCTGAATCCAGGAATGTGATGGAATTATGGACAGTGGCACAGCAAGCATGGATGGAAATACCTGTGGAATGCTTTCGTGAATTAGTAGACAATGCCTGCCATGTGACTGCCCTAATCCAGGCAAGAGGTGGACCTACCTGTTACTAGGTAGATATCCCATGATTTCTGCCCACTCAGTGTACATATTCATTCTTTCCTCAACTGGATGTCCCTTTACCAATCTTGTCTGATGCAATTGCCTCTGATCCCTTTCGAGGAACTCAACTTGAAAGGTTTGAACTGCTAAGTGTCCAGTGAGATTATGACCTTCCTATCCACAAGTAAATGTTTGATAAATTATTGTAGGGACATGATCTCTTTGTTGCCTGTCTGCATTGCACAGAACCACCCCCAAGGTGTGTGCCCTCACTGTAACCCCAAGTCACATTCTTTGTCTACTTTTTTTTTTAACTCCTCTATTAAGTGAAGTAACGAAAGTAGTCTAGTACTACTGTCCCAGACTTGCATTTTTTGCATTAAAACAAATGCCACTTGCTAACCCTGAAACCTACCCTGTAGGAGTGCTGCTTAGTCTTCAAAGTAGACTTCAATCCAGAAGAGCATACCAGGCAAGTCACAAGTTCCCTTTCCCGAAAAACCACTTAACCATTCTGCAAACTTTGACATCCCACCTCTCGATCTCCCTCACAAGGTCATTTATGAAAATCAGTAACACTAGCCCCTGAAGCCCCACTTTTGTTAGACCAATCTGAAGAGTAAACAATCTCCTACGCTGCAGCATGTAACTTCTCCTTATTAGCCATATGGTGCGAGTGAGGCTTATGCTGCACCAGCAAAAAAAAAAAAAAATCTGAATTTGTGTGTGAGAGAGAGAACTAGAAAGGAATTGCCAAAAAATAGAATGGTGATATCTAGCTCAGGACCCTGGGTGTGCCAAGCCCATTCCAGATGTGAGTCCCTGGGTAATTGAGTCAAATGTTAAAATCCCAAATAGCCAGCCAGGTTGATTAATACAACTTTCCCTTTAGAAAAGTGGTCTCCTTCAGACTTTTATGTAAAGGATTGTCTTGAAAAGTTCTGCTTTTTAAGGTTTTAAATAATAAAATGTCATCATTTTATAAATGGGAATAACAATCTTCCCTGTTGGAATATTTAAAAAAAAAAAAAAAACCCTGTTGATCTTCCACAATATACCCTGGCCTGGCCACCTGCTTTCTTCCTCATCCTGAAATCACCTTTAATTCTCTGTTCCCCCACCACAAAATTAATTCAGGACTCGTGCATTAAGATTAAACTTCATTGCCATCTTTCAGACCATATGTGCAACTGATTTAAATTGCTCCAAAGTAGTATAAGCTAGACCCATGTTACCTAGTGCTTCCTCCATGTACACTCAACATTAAGGAAGATCATATACAGCTTAATGCTGAAGGCTTGCTACACTACTCCATCAAAGAATGTCAATTTATTACTGTGCTCTATTTTTGTATAGAGAAAGATGAAGTTTGTGAAAGGCATTTGGAACTGGTTCCAAATGGAACTTAAAAATACTGCCTTGGAACCAGTTCCAAGGCAGTATTTTTAAGATATATTCAAGGCTATTAACATTAGCAGAGGTGTATGATACAAGAAAGCAAGCTTATACAGCATCAGCCAAAAAATGAAAAACTTCCCATTTTACTCATTCCCATTGGCACACTTATGGCCATAGATGCCAAATGTGTCTAAAATATCCCCAAACACTCATCCATTTGTTCCAAAAGTTTGTCCAGTTCTTCCTTGAATTTTTTTAAGCTATCAACTTCCATAATGACAGCTCCATGCAGTACTTTCTCTTTATCTGTAAGGTTTTATCATTGGTTTGCAACTTGCTTCCAGAGATGGCAAACAAACCTCCTCTGCTATGTGAATAAACTGGGGGAGAGAGAGAAAAAAAAAAACTATTTTAGTATAAAAAGTATTAGCTGAGAAAGGTCCTAATGAGAATTTTGCTGCCGTTTAATTCCATCCACAATTACACTTCTAACCATCAGATATGGCTGATAGACAAAAAAACATATTCAAATAAAAACATGTATTATAAAAAAAGTGCTAGTATATTTACTGATGCATGTTGCTCATGGAATGTATTGTTGGGTCATACTCCCGAATTGAGGCATTGCAAGAGAATGATTAACGCATGATCATCTGCATGTACACCCTTGATCCTATACCCAACAGCTCATTTGAGAATTGATGCTGATGCTAAATGCTTAAGTGCATTTAGCACTCAAGCTACAGTGCTCTTCACTGACTTAGTTATCTTTCATCAAATTCTCAACCCCTTTTTCATATGGGAGGCTGGAATTACTGTCAGTGGCTGTACATGTTTTAATGACTCCATGTTTACTGGGTAACTCTAACCTCTTGACCTGCTGTTATGGTTAAAATTGTTTACAGGGGCACAGGCTGACTTTCTAAACAATGTATATCCTCAGAGCTGAGCCACCATGAGTACAGTATAGCCAATTCCTAGACTTCAATCCAGAAGAGCATACCAGGCAAGTCACAAGTTCCCTTTCCCGAAAAATTTACTTCAGCCATTACACAATGGAAATTGATGCCACACTTGTATTGCTTGTCAGATGTTATTGGAGATATGATCAGATATTTGATTGGAGAAGTGCCAATGGATCATCAATACATCCAGGCAGTTCTAAGAGAGGAGTAGTAACTACAGGCTGGTTGGTTCGACTTCAGTGGTAGGGAAAAATCTTAGAAACAATGATCCAGGGACATTTAGATATTGCATTCTCACTAACACACATGGTTTTGTTAAGGGGAAATCATGTTTAACTAACTTAATAAGCTATTTTAACATAGTTACTCATGAGCTGGATGTAGGACACAATTCTGCCAGCTTATTTGGATTTTAGCAAGGCAATCCTTCATGAAAGATTATTGTATAAGCTGGAACATGGGATTACTGGAAAAATTCTAAGATGGGTGCAGGCAGCTAGGGAAAGCCCACAGTGATTTATCGAACATTATCCTGTAGAAATACAGAGATTGCAGTCCTACTGTATAAGGCAATTGTAAGACCACATTTGGAATACTAAGTATGGTGACCTCATCTGAAAAACATTCAGCTCCTTGAAAGGGTACACAAACTCACATGGTAAGATTGGCAAATGGGCAACCATATGAGGAATGACTCAGAATATGTGGGTTACAGAGCTTGGCAACCAAGCACCTCAGAGGTGACCCAACTGAGGTTTATAAGGCTGAGAGAGAGGAGTTAGTAAAAGAACATAGGCAGAGGTTCAGACTAGATTGTAGGAAGTTTTTTTTTTTTTTAGCCAGTGAGTTGATTGCTGGAACAAGTTGCATTCATGGGTATTTGAGGCTGAAGTTTGAATAAATTCAAAGGTTATCTATGTGAGGAGGGAAGCAAATAATTTATATTTTTCCCCCCAGCCAGTGCAGTAAAAGCCTCTGGCTTCCTTGCACTGTACGGTTATTACTATATCACACACCTCTAGGATTATTGAAAATCCTTTTTGTCACTTACAAAGTTATTTACATAACTAATTTCAGGTTTGTGCATTAAGACAAAAGATTCTCACCATTCATAATTTACATGCATGTTCCTTGAGCTGTAATGTAACAAATTAGTTATATACCTGTCCCATCGAAACATTGTTTTAGCAATTGGCAACCTTCCCACCTGGTGAGAACCAGTATATGTGATATTGCAGGTTTGTGGAATGCAGTCCAATGGCAAGTGCCCATGCCTCATTGAAGGTTATGGTGAATACAGGCTGTCCTGTCTTGTGAGTTGATAAGGTGGAAAATAGACTTCAACTAGGGGACAAGCAATGTTGCTAGGACCACAATCCAACAAAAACCCTCCTCCATACAGGCTGCTAGTGTCTGGCTGAGGTATCCATCACCTACAATGTCTAAAGTTAGTATATGAACATCAACTGGATCATGGACGACTGGGAAAAAAGTTGCCTTTTCTGAGGGATTATATTTTCTGTTATGCCATGTGGACAGTAGATGGAGGTATAGTGGCAGAGAGAAATCACTGTTGTCCTGGTCCAACAGAAACAGCAGGTGGCAGCAATGTTTTGGGATGGGGGATATTTTCCCAAGAATCTTGGAGTCCTCAAATCCCTAGACTCTGAATGCCGAAATTATCCATACTCTCTCAAACATGATCTTGCCAGTATTTGAGTTGTTTACCAAACAAGAAAGTGACTTCCATGTGCTACCTTGGCCTCCAGATACAAATCCCACAGAACATCTCTGGGATTAGATTGACAGATCTGGCATTTGGATCTTTGACCACAGACTATCTCAGATCTATACGATACAATCCTCTCACTGTGATGCAACATACCTCCTGCAATGTTCATGTCTTATAGAGCCCATGCCTTGTCATGTGGCAGCAAGAGAAGGATACCCACTAGTAGACATGCAGTCATGGACACTGCTACTATCCAATAACCAAAAAAAACAAAGCAAAACATGTGCTAGATCTATACTATACCCAAGAACCACAGTCAGAACTCTGCAGCTTGTTTTTCTGTAGGGAAAACAGTACAGAGTGTATTAACATATCATGCCTTATTGCATTTTGTGCAGTCTATATAAATTTTTAGGGATCTGCATGTTGTAATGGGTGAAAAACCAAGAATATTTCATTAGGGACCAATCTCCCCTCCCAATGCAGTTGTGATGGACACTGCTACTATCCAATAACCAAAAAAAAACAAAGCAAAACATGTGCTAGATCTATACTATACCCAAGAACCACAGTCAGAACTCTGCAGCTTGTTTTTCTGTAGGGAAAACAGTACAGAGTGTATTAACATATCATGCCTTATTGCATTTTGTGCAGTCTATATAAATTTTTAGGGATCTGCATGTTGTAATGGGTGAAAAACCAAGAATATTTCATTAGGGACCAATCTCCCCTCCCAATGCAGTTGTGATCGAAAAGGCCTTTGATTCTGAACTCAGACCTCTCCATAAAGAGTAACAAGTTGAGAAACCACTATACCATCACAAAGAGAGGGGAAAAAAAAAAAAAAAAAAACCGAAGCCCACAAGAAAAGTTGAATCGCCAGACATGATTTCTGCAAATCTTCCAAGGTAACTGGAACTTGTATGGTTATATCACTGCTAGTTCTGAATTGTTCATTTGGCAGATTGTGATTAGGCTCATTCAGGTCTCCCCCCTCCCCCAGCAGTTCATACCAGAGCCTACAACTTTGTGCCATTCAGCATCTGTTACAATTATAAATCTTTGCCTGTGGTTATCAATGTGTGTGTGGACTGTTCAGCATGTCTTCAAAAGCCTACGCAGAAAGAAATCTGGTGGTCATGCATTGTGAATTTCAATGTCAGGTAATTGTAAACTAGTACTGCTAATTCTTTCTGCTGAAAAATAGTATTCGCATATTTATTTGTTGTGACATGAGAAGACAACTCAAGCATGATATACAATCCACTGTCTTCTCGAGTGCTATACTAGCATGGCACTCAACACCAGATGTTAATTTTGGAGTTGTCTTTCAAATGCATAATTTGAAATAGCATGCGTGGGGCTTCAATGCCCCATACATTTAGTAAATTTTCTCTTCCACTAAAGCGAAATATCTTGATTTGTCCAATTTCATTTTCTCACATATGCCTGTGATTTAACTGGCGGTCCTATGTACCTTTGAACACAATATATGAGAATATTTTTGAAGTGCTGCCAAATGATGTATTGGTTTGCAAACATCTAGACAGTTCCTGGGCTTTGGCAATGTTGCATCATTTTAGTGATGTATCCCACACCTTAAAATATATAACATCACTTCGCTATGGAATCACACTTAGCATTTTGGACTTCTCAAACACACCACACCCTGCTTTGATCACTGCTGTGCAGTGGGAATTGGATAATGAACTCAAGTTTCATGGACACAGACATGGCAATTCTTACTGCATTTTGTCATTTACTTTTATTAATCCCGTGTAATTTTCTTTTCTGATAAGCTGTCATCTATTTTGGTTTAGGCCTGAACCAGTCATTTTTTAAAAGACAAAAAATCAAGTAGTTTTTAGAATGGTTTCCTTCAACATTCCACATATAGCATTTATTCTTTTCCAATTTACCAACCAAATTACTGGGGAATGCATTGTTTCATTTCATCTCTACATAAATGACCAAATTCAGCCATTTTTTATGTGGAACCACAAGTCTAAATTGACTCAAGATTGTCTTAATAGTTCTCACCTGCTGGGACAATTGTTATAATCTGGAAGGTAAGTTTGTACTGTTAACTGATATAACTTATGATATAAGAATATACTGGTAATATCAAATATTTGATGGATAAAACTAGGCTTTTTATATTAATAAGATCAAACAAATCTGTATTTGTCTGTTATTTCACTGATTGGTTTGTTAGTACTTTTTAAGGATCTTTGGTGGCCACAGTACACTATTTTATATGATATGACAAATCTGTGTGGTATTTTTAAAATGTGTATTACGTTGGTAAAAGTATTATAATTAATAAGTAGTCAGCTATTAGGCCAATCAGCCAATAACTGCACCTTTATAATTCATTACTTTTATTAAATTTTTTTTTAAAATTACACAAAGGCTAGTATTATAATGGAAGATGGGAAACAAATGAAATGACTTGATTACACCAATAGGTACTATAGCACCAGATGGCACCAAATAGTTTCAGCGGCGAAAATTAAAACGTATAATACAAGGATCACTGAAAAGTCAAATCGCAACATGTTTTCTTGTTTAAAACCTGATATTTAAAAAAAATGTTGCAGATTGTGTTGCACATAAAGCTGCAATGAAAAGGGTCCTATATTTAATTAAAAACGTGTAGCAAATTAAATGGATTCCACAAGCTATGTTTCCGATTTGTTTTAAAATTATAATGGGAGGTGGGACACAGAACTGATATAAATTTTTCTTTGTGATTTGTCTTTTTGGAATTGTATTTCATTCACACAAATCACTGGCAGACAGGTAATAGTGCAAAAAGTGAACAAATACTGCAAAACAAGCCTTTATTTGCTACAGTATCCAAACACACAGCTGGTATGGTACAACCTGTACACTAAATCCCAAAGTTACAACAAAGGCCTGTGCACAACATAAGGTTACACACATAAGAAGTGTAGAGAAACTTTACCAAATGTAACAGATGCTACATGCTTCATTGTAGATCATATCTCATAAAGAGAGAGAATGACCATAATTTCTGCATGTAACCAAGTATCACAAATACACAACACTCTTAATAAAAGTTACACAAGTGTGGTTTACATATGAACAATAATAAAATGCATTTTAAGTCAACAAATTGTTGGACTTTCTGGAACACAGATGAAGTGCATATTACCACTTCAGGGTGTTTTAGGAAAAAACTACTTTTAATTACACAATTACAGAATTTGTGTACAAGGACTAAATTAAAATTAAATGAAACTCGAGAGTTCGGCCTCAAAAATTCAGGAATCTCCACCCAATACTTCATAAACTGCAAAGGATGACTGCCGCCATACAGACAGATGACATGATGGAATCATTTACAAAGAAGTGTGGTCAAAAATTTTGGAAAAATGTACAAGTTTTCTATGGAATAGTATATGCCAAAACTATTTTTACAAGGGCTAGGCACAAAAGCCAATGCTGATGTATCAATGTACAAATTTACAACTATACACAGCATAGTTACAGGACTGAGAAAGGAAGCTCCTTCAGAAACCACTCAGAACTGGAGGACTTAGATCAAAACCTGATGCCTAAAACTGCACAAGCAAGGCACCAAAATTCAACTGCTACCTCATGACATGAGCAAAGTGTTTTCTTCTGATAAATCAAGTTTTTAAACAGTGAGAAGGACTACAAAGCAATTTCCTAAAAAGTGTTATTCAGTGCATAACTAGATATACAACCACAGACTTTTTACATTTAAAAACCTTAAAGCTATGAAATTTTTTACACATATACACCAAATACATGCACAAAGAAGTGCTTTTACCAGTTTGAGTATGGCTTTCCATGAGATATACAATTCAAGCCACTGATGCCAGCCATATTAATTATACAAAATGGTGAAAAAATTTGCACTCTTGGCTCAGAAATCTAGATGTAAAAAGTACACATTTGATCAACATAAATTCCTTTCTTGACAGCTACCTAAAAGATGTTATCAACATCTAGCCACATCCATCTTACTACTTTCGCAGCACTAAACAATCTGTGTGGCAGCAGTGGTCCATTTATCACATGAGCACAGATAGTCGAAATTATTTAAAAGTACTTCATAAGCCTGTGAAAATATACTCAGGCCAACCCTAATCTTCGTGTCCTCCATTCTGTACAGTATTTAAGAAGGGCTTCTTGGCCAGTGAGCGAAAATTTACATTTTCTGATACATAAAACTAAACTACAACCTCTACAACTAACCAACATTATGCACAAAACTACTACTAATTACAGTATAAAGCAATCAACTTAAAAATGGTTACACAGCTTACAAAAAAGTACAAGATACTTTCATAATAATCTACATACAAGTGCTATGTGAAGCTAACAGTAAACTCTTACACAAAACTTGGATGTGCCACCACACACACACATGGACAACTGGCTACATCTAGGTATGGGGAGAGGGTCCACAGTACAGCAATCAATTCAAAAAGGCTCTCAAATTCCTGATTTTATCCAAGTATACAAAAGAAACAAAAAAGTTACCTGTATAACAGCATTTGCTGCAGAGCAAGGACCCCCATCAATCTGGAGAATACATACATTTCATTTTCTCAATTTCAGAGCACAAAAAAAAAAGAAAAAAAAGAAAAAAAGAAAAAAAAGAAAAAAAGTAAAATAAATAAAAGCAAAAACTATTTCCAACTGTAAAATGTTTCCAGGGCCTTTTTTGCCCTTGAATTTTAACAATTCAGCACAATGTGCTCTGACTGCCTTCCTGTATAAACAGGATCGCATGTCACTTGTTTGGTTTTTATTTTCAACCACCACTGCAGCTGACTAAAATAACTTCCTGTTTAGGAAGGTGTATATATATATATTTATATTTATATATATAGATATATATATATATATATTGTGGGAGTTGTCACTAGTGAGTTGTGGAGCTAGCCATGAGGACAGACATTTTTGCTGCCTTCGCTGATGCTGCTACAATTGGGCTATGAATAACTTTACAGGCCCGTCTGTACATCTTATCAAAAGTAGCAGTATGGAGAGGAGGGGATGAAGAAGAAAAGAATAAAATAAAAAATAAAAAGCGTGGGGGGGGGGGGGGGGTACACCTCTAGCACCAATTCTTACAAACTGTTTTTCACACATGTTACAATGTACAACACGAATTCTACATTACAGTGAGTTTAAGAATCCAGCAATCGTAACTGGTCAAAGTCATCAATGAAATATTAAGGAACTTGATAAGGCGATTATCACCACATGTGAGAGCTCTACGTCTAAAGTAACAAAACTGTAGGAGATCAGCATACATTACAACACCTCCTATCAATGGGCAATGAGTTTACACATATGTAAATAAAGACCTATTGTACAGGGAGACACTGCAGAGAAATATGAAGTCAAAATGTTACTGTCCCCAAATGTTTTTAAACTTTTTAATACATAATCTTGAAATAGTGGTGGCGCTTTATGTATACCTAAGTACTACATACAATCAAAATCCAAATTTACAGTAACACAGGGAAGCTCACTAAAGTACAAGTATGTGCGCACGCGGGGGGAAGGGAGTTATCATTACATACCGGAATCATACAAAGGAGCTGTATCCTTTTAAAACGGAATCTTTTACATACATAGATACATGCTTCAAACTTACACTAGATTTCTGTACTTATAACTATGAAAAACATAGACTTGTTGAGATGGCAAATAGAACTGATACAAATAGATACAATGTTCAAATAATTTTCTAAAACTTAAGTCACTTTTATACGTTATTGAACAGATAACAAATGTAGATGTAAGTATGGAGAACCACACCATATACTATTCAGGGAACAGTAGAATTTCAAGCCAGTGACTTATTTTGTTTGTTCAAGCTCAAAGTGGCATTCACAAGTCAGGTAACTGGCTTGAAGGCAGTGCTCAGAAATGATATTCCAATCTCTGATATTTAAATTTAATTTGCATTTTCACAGGATGAAGGCCTAAGTCTAATGATCTCTACACAAGGCAACATTTTAAACACTTACACACACAAGAATCCTGTGTGTTGTCCAACTACACTTTCCCAAGTAAAAAAAAGACTAATTACAATAATTTTTATAATACAATGGACTTCCACAGCACCTTACCACATATCCATACATCAGCAAGTGATTATGAGTATACACTACATCCATTTGTACAAATTTAACATACCCACAGAATATAAGTAACCTCATCCTGTGATTTTCTTGTCAAAGACAAGAATCAGCATACCTCCTTTCAACTAACATTATTAATTAAGAATAAACTAGTTACAAATTTTACAGCATATGAAATACATTTTTTTGCGATGCCATTTTTAAATGGCACCATTAGGTGGTGCACCTATCGGTCCCAGGTCGTTGTTTTTCAAGAGGTACTTCTCCAGCTTTGCCAAAATATGCTTCCCATATGTGTATTTGCGCAGAGAGGGGATGTGCGGACGGATCTTATGCAGCAGTAGCTTCCTCTGTGGTGGTTCTGCAACTTCAATCATCTTCTGGACCACATAGTTGGCATACTGATCTTTCATCATGGTGTATAAGGCACTATGGGGGCTGAAAAGAAGAGCAATGATTAGAATAGTTTCTAGAATCCATCACTAGCTGGAAACAGACTTCTGTAAAGATGAAACAATGAATTATGTTTAAATAAAACTAGAACTAAAATACTAAAACTAATACTAAAACTAGATTAAAAATAAGCTTTTCAATGGGAAGAAGTACTTTAAGTAATTTAGTGGTATACAAAGGACAAGTGGTATAATTAGACATCAAATAATCTCAACTAAATAAAACTGGCTAGGTTTCAGATTTCAATAAATTACCCTGAGAGAGAGAGAGAGAGAGAGAGAGAGAGACAAAAGTAGAAGGGAATCACCAAGAAAGAGAAGAATGATGATATCCAGCTCAGGACATCATCATTCTTCTCTTTCTTGGTGATTCCCTTCTACTTTTGTCTCTCTCTCTCTCTCAGGGTAATTTGGGATTTTTTTTTTTTTTTTTTTTTTTGGCTGGTGCAGCATAAGCCTCAGGCTTCCTTGCACCATATAGCTAATACTAATAATAATAATAATAATATTGAAAACCTGAAGATACAAATTACGCACAAAGAGAAGTTAACAAAGGTTAACTTCTAAATCATAAATCGAATTACCTTTAACCATAAAACATATCTCTTCTACCAAATGGGTTGTACAGAGGTTTATGCAAAATATGTTTTACAAATACAATAATTCTTTAATTGGACCGTTAAAACAATATATAACATCGCAAGGTTTTAAAAACTAGCATTTAAAATATGTAACTTGCTTAAATTACTTTATGAACACAATTCTTTTAA
This sequence comes from Mastigoproctus giganteus, assembly GCF_048544385.1. Lineage (NCBI taxonomy): Eukaryota > Metazoa > Arthropoda > Arachnida > Uropygi > Thelyphonidae > Mastigoproctus > Mastigoproctus giganteus. The sequence goes on along the minus strand of NC_143586.1, from coordinate 82,774,467 downwards.
TAAGGAGTTACAAATGATGAAGTCAGACATAAAATACATGTACTTATTGGAAGGAATTTTAAAACTTTACCAGGGGACCAAAGGTGTATCAATGGGTACACTGGGAGACCAAACAGCAGTATCACAATGAGGAATGAGGAGCACTACTTAGAGAAATGTCTGAAGTTCTTTAAATACTCTGGAACCTGATATTGACTAGGGAATCAACCAATGGGAACAAGTTCAAGGTAAGGATCACTGAAATACCCTATAACAGAATTGAATGTTCTTGGACTGCAAACCTGTAATTTTAGATAGAGTTGAAATTAATACAAAGCATGATGATGTTTCCTTCTTTTCCTGTATGGGCAAACCATTCCCTTAATATTTAAAAATTTTTCAGGTACATTTTCTGTATAGTCCATGTCAACAAGAATATTTATTGTAATACAAACCACATTATACTGAACCTTGGGAAGAATAAAAATATACAATAAAACCAATGTTACAAAAAAAAAAAAAAAAAAAACCCTAAACCCACTGTGATCACTTCAATCTTTGGAAAGCAGAAGAAATAAAACAGTACGACTGCAAAACTTGAGACCCTATCTACAGCTGAAATTAAATACAAATCATATTCAATCAAACATAGGGGATGACATACCTTCTTGAGTTTAACTTCACTAAAGTTATTATGATCATTACATAATAACAATAACTATGGTACCATTGCCTTAGCAGCAAACACCAATAGTCAAGGTTGTTGCCACGAGAAGGGACTAATGGTGGAGTGCTCCAAATTAGGAACTGGGGATATAATTACGCATAGATGTAATTTACAACTGTGTTTATGTAAAGATGACGTCTCCAATATCATTTGATTTAATTCGATTTTTTTTCTGTATTTTACCATTAGTTGTCTTGCTAACAAAACAAAGATGTTTCAAAACATCATCTGAAAACAGGTCTATAGATTGTAGATATCATAGGGTGCCTACGTGATATTTGCATGTTCCGATAAAAACTAAACTTGACAACAGGTTTGACAAAAAAAAAAAAAGTTTCTTTTCTTCTATTTCACCCCCCCCCCAACCCAAACTGGACTGTATGCACAAATAACTGTAATCACCCAATTTTCTGTCTTAAAAGTTGTACACAACTCTATAGCAGGGGTATAGTGCAGGCTTGTGATGTGGCTATATTTTGATTTTTATTTATATCAAAATTTTATATATAGCACTGATTAAAGTTTAAAAATAACTTTATTTTTTAAGTAAGCATATTTCTTGTTACAAAGTTTTTTTCAAAAACATAAAACAGATATACAAATTTCTCAAAATACTAATTCTGACAGACAACAGAAGATATTTACATATTAGGTTTTCTTGTCAATGCTTTGTGGGTGTTGTCCATTTTAGCAGTTAGCAGCTGAAAGTTTGGTAGGTGACTTGTTAGGGTAGTACGTAAAAGCTCATTTAAAATGCTAATCAATAAAAACAGACCGATACTTATTTTTGTACCTAAAATAGATTAATCTCTCCGCGCGCGCGCACACACACGCGCGCGCGCGCGCACACACACCCCCCTTTCGTTTTACGATATTTTTCTTCCGGAACCTGCTTCCAAAACTCAATAGCTCAGCAGCGACTTCCTTTTAGTTGTCTCAATACTTCATCCTCTTGGAGCTCCAGTAGTTCCAATTCTACAGGGGCTGTATCCCCAACAATTGGCAGTGAGACAAGAGAACCATTCTTCATAATGTCAACAAGAAAAGGATTTTCGAAAAATGCAAATGATGGTTTAAGTGCTCTTAAATTGTAAAATCTATCATTTCTTCTGCCAACCCGTGTAACGTGCATGCATAATCTCTAGTTATTATTTCAAATACAGGTAGAGTTTGCAAAGTTTTATTTAAACACGTGAAATGAGTGAAGGTTTTACAAACTAGGTTGGAAACTGAATACACTCTGTACTAGCTCAGAAATAAGTTTTCCTTGTCCTTGTAGAGATACTTTTAATGATTGTAAATGCTGAACATCTGTGAAAAATGCCATATTTATTAACCACTGAGCATCCTCAAGTTGAGGGAAACACCCCCCCCCCCCTTTGATTGGCTCCATTAAGTGAAAACTTTGCTAGAACATTGCTTACTGAGAACCACGATGCATCATGTGGAAGCTGATCGTTGTCTTTTTTTTTTTTTTTTTTTTTTGTATTCTGTTGGGTATTCCTCCCACCTCTTATATTTCTTCCATGGAGACTTTGAACTGTCTTGGTGCTTGAGCATATGTAGTTAACAATTTTCAGCACTCCATGAGATGTCCATATTTAAAATATTTAGATGCTAGATGTTCCCTATGAATAATGCAATGGACAGGGATAAAATTGGGTGAAAATGTGTCAGCAGTTAAAAGTACTTTAATGAGCCCTTTATTGACACCTCTCATAGCCAGGGGGCCATCAGTTGCAACTCACTATCTTCTTAATTGGTACAGAAGCTTTGTCAAGTCCAAGATCAAGAGCTCCTTTTATGTCTGAAGCTCAAGCCATATCCTTCAAAACAATCAGATTTAGTAGTTCTTCTTTCACGTCTAGATTATTTGTTAAAAAAACGAAATACGGTTAGTTGTGGTTTATCTTCAATGTCTGTACATTCGTTTGTGCAAGGCCAGATTCAATGCTGAATAATTCTTTAAATCATGTTGCAAGTTATTTATGATGTCAGTGCTGATTACAGAAATTTGTCTTTCCACTGTATGTCTGGAGGTGCCTCCGTAGCCAGGAGCAGCAGTGCATAGCACACAGTTCTTAATTAGACCGGGGTTCGAGCCCGAGCACTGCATATCCCAGGAGCAATATGGCCTTAGTTGCTAATGCTCCTAAAAAAAAAAAAAAAAAAACTTATGTCTGGACACAGGATTTGTTCAATCATTTTTCTATTTTCTGGGTATAAAACTGAAATTACTTGAGCAATAATTTTCTTAATGAACTCTCCTTCCATGTAGGGGCACTTTGCTCAAGCAATATTTAAGGCCAAAATAAATCCAGCCTCTGTTGTTACATCTGCCTCATAAATGAACATTGACATAACCTTGGTTTGGCTATTAAATTTTTCTTTTAAAGAATATTTTAGTTTGCTTTAACATGGAACCAACAGGAAATTGTTGGGTGAAAGAACGGTGATTCATTTCGTAATGGCACTTAAGATTACTGGCCTTGAACTGTGACAATGTTACTTGACACAAAAGACACATTGCTTTACCATTTCTCTCTACAAAAACAAACTCCTCTTCCCACTCAGCCTTAAATTCCCTATTCTTGTCTTCATATTTAGGTTTTCCAGACAGCATAATAACTTTTAAAGGGTTTCACTTAAAAATAAACTAACAATGCTCACACAAATTAACTCGCGCACTGTAAAAAACTGATTGACACACAAGTACATCTAAAGCGTTTTATCTTAGAGATGCTACGCATGACAGATGGAGACATACATACACTTGTATTATATAGCCCTTTCCAATATACCTTCTGCTATTGCAGCTCCCAAGGGTTGTCTAGCTGACCACCTGCTCCATAGGATAATGCTTCCTGACTAATTAAACTTACAAACTATTAATATTTCTACACCTGTTTAACTGCCGAACTCTTTATATTCATGCACTGGGAATGCTGTTGCATACTGTTTAGCCCACCTCTAAATGTAAATATCAGAATTGTCCATATAAATTTTGACTTGCCCAGTAGCTTTTTCAATTATGATTCACATTTTTTTATGATTATTTTTTCAACTGGAAATGTATGATCTTAATAAATCTGTGTTGTTTACCATATGCACTGCATCTGCCCATTGTTTTGGTTTCAGCTTCAATTTTGCTCACTCTGCAATGTCATGCATAGTAAGTGAAGAGTTTTTTTTTTTTTTTTTTGGGTAACAAGACTAAAGATATTTGTTCCTATGATTTATCTAATACCGTGTTGAAATAAATAAAGGGTGCCATTAAAAGTATTTTTTGCTCTTTAATCCAAAAATATCTTGTCAGAAGTGGTTATCAGACTTCTTTTTCTAGTATGAGGTGTGACAATAAAATTCCCAGACTGACGCTGTTGCGGTCACGTTCAATGGGTTTTGAAATAAAAGGAAGTAGTATGTTGTAGTTCGAATGTTCTCCAACAGATGGTGTCCTTTAATATTTAATAATATTGTCCAAGTTGCAAGTATAGGTTGCAAGTAACAACCAGTTTCATTAGTAGCGTTTATGTTCCATGTCATAATTATCCAATGGAGCAACAAACGAATGTCAATTTTGACTTGAACCGGGAAAATCTGCAACAGAAACATATGAAATGTGTAAAAAGTGTTTATGGTGATAAAACTTTACGTCATATCAGTAGTACAAAGATGGATGTGAAGATGTTCGCAATGACACAAGAAGTTGGCATCAGCCAACCTCTTGAAATGAGGACAGAGATGCAAAAATTGGGAAAATTGTGGCAAGAGAGAGCCAGAATGATAGCTAATGAGTTGGATATGAATAAGGTGGGGTCTGTGAACATTCTATGCCACACAGTCTCATAAGACTTCCAGACTTGTCAAAACAATCCCAATTTCCCTGAGTAGTGTAACTTAAGATGCGTTGGGTTTTTGTTATGACCCAGAGACGAAGCGTGAGAGTATGCTGTGGACTTCAAAAATCATCATCAAGGTTAAAAAAGTTTCATTTACAGAAGTCCAGGATCAAGATGATGCTGCATTCTACGTCAGCAGGTGTTTTAAAGACTATTGAAGTGCATTTCCCAGGTAAGGCTAAAATTTTGATAGAAAGCAGCTGGTTTTTGTATTATGACAATGCCCTTCCCCATTTTGGACCCACAAAGACATTTCTAAAGAAACATGACATTATACAGATCCATCATCCACCCTACTCTCCCAATCATGGAGCAATATAGCCTTAGTTGCTAATGCTCCTAAAAACCAAATAATAACAACAACAACTCTCCCAATCTTGCATCAGCAGATTTCTTTCTCTTTCCCAAGATGAAAACTGTCCTCAAGGAAAGAGATTTCAGGATGTTGAAGGCAAAGAAAAATGTAGCTGCTGAACTGAACGTCATCTCTTTGGATGTCTTCCCTGACATTCTTCAGAAACTTTTAGAATGGTGTAATAAGTACATTCAATCGGGTGGTGATTACTTTGAATAAAAATAAAACCAATTTTAAGCTCCTTCACACTTTGTGTTCTTTTTAGTGGACCAATCTGGGACTTTACTGCCACACTTCGTATGTATAATGAGCATTCAGTAACATCCTAAATGCACCCCACTTCTAGGATTAACATATTTGTTATTTTAGAGTTAGTGTTACATAGTTCTGAGTTTTCACAAATGCACATTTGGTTATAAAAATTTTTATTCATTAAGCAAAAATTGATGCTGAAAAACAAGCATCTAAGTGACATCTCAGATGTTCATCACATCTGACACTGCTAATTCTTTGGGAATAAACTGTAAAGGACCTTCTGGAGTAGAAGAAAAATAATTACTTAAGGCAAGGTATGAATTAATGAGAATAACTTATTCTTTGGGTAGTGAAAGGAATTACTGTATATACTTTTGTGTAGTGACTGAATTTCCCCGAATTTTTATGCAAAAAAGTAGTCACAATATACATGCATGATATTTTAAGTTTAAAATTCATGCATTTTCAGTGTTGTTGTTGTTGTTATTATTTGGTTTTTAGGAGCATTATCAACTAAGGCCATATTGCTCGAACCCCGGTCTAATCAAGAAGCGTGTGCTTCGCACTGCTGCTCCTGCCCCCCTGGCTACAGAGGCGCCGATCACTGTTTTCTACAGCAGCATGTTAGATGTGGTGGTCACGGGCTCGAACCCCGGTCTAATCAAGAAGCGTGTGCTATGCACTGCCGCTCCTGCCCACCTGGCTACGGAGGCGCCTGCATTTTCGGTGAATGTAAGCTATACCATGCACGCTCATGGCAGGCTAGCCTTAACAATAAGGTCCTTTAAGATTGTTTATGTTGCTATATGAAGAGTAGAACCCTTTTCATATATACTGCTTTAAATTCATAAATACTTGATACATATGAAGATTATCAGTTCCGACTTACAACCCATCGGTATTGTTTAGTGTTTACATAGCTCACGTGTTTCTTCATCTGCATTTCTTGATTCTGTTTCTGTAAACTCATACTTTCTATCTTTTGAAATAAAATATAGATTTAAGAAGGAACAAATATACCACTAAGTTCAAGATTAAAGTGTTGAGTATGCAGAAAAGATAAAAAACTGCAGCTGCAAAACAATTTAATATCACAAAGTATAATGTTAGGAACTGGAGGAAGCCATCTACAGCTTAAGCAGATGGTTAACAATAAATGTGCGAATAGAGGTAACACTAACAGCTGGCCACACTTGGAAGATAAGTAAATAAATGTCACTGAAGCTCAGCAGAATGGAAACAGCATTTCTTGTGGATCTTTGCCTTGAAACAGACAAAGAAAATAAACATTGCTGGTTTCAGAGCCAGTTGTTGTTGTTATTTGGTTTTTAGGAGCATTAGCAACTAAGGCCATATTGCTCCGGGATATGCGGTGGTCATTCCCTGAATGACCTTTCCGCATCCTCCGTATTTGGTGGTGACGGGCTCGAACCCCGGTCTAATCAAGAAGCGTGTGCTACGCACTGCTGCTCCTTCCCACCTGGCTACGGAGGCGCCTTCAGAGCCAGTGCTGGTGGTGTACCAGATTTATGAAAAGATATGATCTTGTCCTGCGACAGAAGACTAAGGTGTAGCTCATAGAATCAAGCTGAGGTCAATGGTAATTTTCAAGAGAAAGACATTACCAAACCAGAAATTCCCTAAAGGAGTATTCCTGCACATTCATGAAAGGTTGGATGGATGAACGAAGTCTGAAAACATGGCTGAAACAAGTGTGGTGTCCCAACTAGGGGCACTGAGGAAAAGAAAAAAGCCTACTGGATTGGGATAAGTTTACATGTTGCTAAAGTTGGATTCCGGAACACAGATACGGCAGTGATTCTTGGAGGTCTAACGAGCATTATGCAACCAGTTGATGGCTGCCTAAACAAACCTTTTAAGGATGCTAGAAATCTGTGGAACAACTGGATGATTAAAGGGGAGAAAGATTGTTATTTTGTTATTTTGGTTTTTTAGGAGCATTAGCAACTAAGGCCATATTGCTCCGGGATATGCGGTGGTCATTCCCTGACCTCTCCGCATCCTCCGTATTTGGTGGTGACGGGCTCGAACCTCGGTCTAATCAAGAAGCGTGTGCTAAGCACTGCTGCTCCTTCCCACCTGGCTACGGAGGCACCAGGGAGAAAGACATTTACAAAGGGGAAGCATTCAGGCTCTGACACTAGAAACTGTGGTGTGTTCATTTCAGAAATGTGGTATCTCCAGTGCACTTTGTGGGGCAGAGGATGATTTCTTGTGGAATAATGATGAAAGTAATGAAGCTGCTGATGATCCTATGATAGCTCAAGACCGGGACATGTTATTTGGTAATGAAGACAATGATGAACAAACTAAAGAGGCCTCTTCTCTGGGATCCACATATAAGAAGTATAAATATTGTTCTCACCGGAGGAGCAGAAATAGTTAATAATAATATTGTAGGTACAAAGTAGTAACCTTTAATAGAAACTACAGGTACAAATTAAGGTAAACTAAATGAATAGAATAAATTAATTAAATAAAATAAAGCAAAAATTAGCTTTCGAATCTGAGGGACTCTTCAGATGATCTAGCTTGTGAAGAGTCCCTCAGACTCGAAAGCTGCTTTTTGCTTTGTTTTATTTAATTAATTTATCCTATTCATTTAGTTTACCTTAATTTGTACCTACAATTTATACTTCTTAATGATAAATTTTTAATGGCTTTTAATTAATAAATATTCAGTAAGAGTAGGTACTATTTTTTTGTTGTAAAGAATTTATTCCTGTATTGCCATACCTTGTTCATGATTCAGATCACTCTTCATTAAATGTTTTAGGAATAAGATAGACCGTGTGTGTGTGTGGTGTTTTTAATTCCTTTTTTGGAGTGGTAACTGGAAAACATCTTATTGTATTTGCTACAAAATATGCCTAAGATCATACCCCCCAATACTGTAGGATACTTCAGTACTGCTCAAAAGCTGGTGTCACATTGTACACAAGCTATATATTAAAAAAAAAAAAAATATCAGGGGTTGCACTATATACGGAGTTGGCTTATATACAAATATATACGATAATTTTGGTGTACATCTGTTTTGTTTATCTTCTGATTATGCTGAATAAATAAATTTTACTTTTAAAGAGAAATGGGAAATGCTATTATATTTAGTGTGACAATCTATCATTCAATTATTTTCAAGGGAAAGGAAAAATTATTTATATACGAATAAAAAATTTTACTGTAATTAACAATACTGTATTATGGGTAATAGCTACAAGATTGAAATGATAATAAAAAGATAGAAAACCTAAAGTACTAGAACTCATCTCCCAACTGCTTATGTGTTAAATGTATGATATTTATTAAAAAGGCGTGGATATTAAAAACTGGTTAAAATTAAACTGCATCTTTCTCAATGCTCGTCGTATGTCTTTCACTATATAATATCACTGTTGAACAAAGAGTTCAAATGGGGAACTTTTGAATCACCATCAGTTAGCTCAAGATGGTAAGGAAGGAAAGAGTTTTTATGTGTTCTAGTTCCATGGTGCAATATGATCATGTGCTTTGGGAAAAATCTCCCATTATTCAAATTCCATACTGCATAAAATGTTGGGGGGAGTTTGGCATTAAGAATTAAAGACTGGGTGTTTTGTAATTCTGAACTATTCTATCGTAAGTGCTTCAAAAAATGGTTAATTTATAACTGGAAGGTAGTTTAATTGGTGTTATTGCTGAATCATTTTCCGGGTTGATGACAAATGGATTGGACGTGTTGGCTGAGTTCAGTTGTATGATATGGTGTATGTGAGCTGGCCTGGTGATAATAAGCTCTGATATTAGATATGTCTGGGTTGCCATATTCATATATGGTGCAACTGATGTAACATGCATTACATCTTTGTTGACAATGAATTCAGTATACTATGTTATTGATTTCTGAAATATTATACTTGGAAGTGTTTTTATAATTGTTAAAATATGTACTGATTTTATCACAAGATGAAAATACTAAAGTGAGTATTTTAGAAAAAATACATCTTTCATTTTGGAAAAAACATCTTTCAGTTTGTCTGGCTAATTGATTTATGATATGGGAGGATTATTTTTTGTTTGTAATAGACTTTTTTTTTTATTGCTAGGTGATTTTATAATTTATTTCTTGTTTTGTATATGGTATTTTGAAGAGACTATGTGGATATTTCCTTTTTAATAAAGCATAAGTTAAGTATTGCAATTCTATTTGTAAGTCATTCTCATCACAAAGACAGTATTGTAGATTTGTAGCGAATAAAATGGATTTTTTTAACACTGTATAGGTGATGGGAATAAAAATGCAAGTATTTCCCTTTATGTTTTTGTCTTTTCTGTAAATACAAGCTCTTAATTGGCTATTACCTCGTTAAAGTTTGAGTGCATATTTTAACCTTTAATGAACATTACTAAATTTTGAAAAGAGAATAATACTTGTGGTTTGCTTTAGCAAGCTATCACCTTGTTAAAGTTCGAGTGCATATTTCGAGTGCGTTATTTATCCGTTATTTATCCACAAATGATATCCTTATAGTTTCCAACAAGCAATAAATAACGGATAAAAAAACTGTGGAGGGAAACGGATTTAGGAAGTGGTCTTCTATGGAAGCTAAATATATTTCTGGAAGTGGAGCTGAGATATCGAGACCCACTGGAAGACTGTATATCTGTTTTTTAAATACCAAAGTTAAACCTAAAATGTCTGGCCCGAATAAGAAAAGATGTTAAGTGTGATAATATTGTTTATTGAGAGTGTGGTAAATTGTTTTAAACCTATATTGCATGTAGGCTACTCTTTTAATTTAGCTAATGTATAATCTACATTTAAATTAGTGTGTAATGATATGTGGAGTGATGATAGAAAAATTTAAAACAACAAAATATCTTTGTTAATTTTTTCCCCTTTTACAATTGGGGGGGGGGGGGTTCTTTAAGTAATACAAACAAGCTGGACAACACATTTGAATTCCACTTTACCTGTGATTTTGATTATTAGATCTTTCTTGAAGCTATTTGCCATGCTCATCATCGGTCCCCAGATTTGATTGGGGGGGGGGGGAAGAAAGAATTTAAATGCAAATAAGGACATATTTCAATTTCTTTTTTTTAATTTTGGTGACATTTAATTTTGGTGATATTCAGCAAAATTTTCTGCTTTAAAATTGTCCAGGAAATGGCAGCAACCAGTTTTAAAAGATTTCCATGCTGCTGCTTTTTTTTTTTTCCAATCTAATTTAATGTACCTTTGAATGTGCTGTCCTGTATATGTTATATAATTTATGGGCCAACAAAAATACCAGCTTTGATTTTCATTTTGCTGATTCCTGGGAATTCATTCTTTAAATATAAAAATCAATCACATTCATGGTTTTTATGGTCAACATCAGCCATCACACTTGCCCTACTCACAATATAGTTGGGAATCCAACAGAACTGAATATGATATTCAGATTCCAAAGGATAATGTAGGCTCTGCTGCAACTAGGACAGGACCATATGAGGATTACACTTCATCACCGATAAGGTCTGCAAGGAATTTAGTGTATATAATGTTGTTGTTGTTATTTGGTTTTTAGGAATATTAGCAACTAAGGCCATATTGCTCCGGGATATGCGGTGGTCATTCCCTGACCTTTCCGTATCCTCCGTATTTGGTGGTGACAGGCTCGAACACCCCGGTCTAATCAAGAAGCGTGTGCTACGCACTGCTGCCCCTTCCCACCTGGCTACGGAGGCGCCAGTGTATATAATACATTTCTGGGTGGCAGGTTTGTATGTGATTCAAGGCTAACTATTATAGCATGCAACTCTGTAGTGCACATGCTACACTGGGAAATCTGCATGGATTTTAGAATAGCTGGGATATCTAAAGTCAAAACTGCAAAGACAGTTTTGACTTTAGCTATCTGTATAAAGTAGCAACAAGTCAAAATGTTCAGCTCAGTGTGCTGCCTAGAGTTGCAGGTAGACCGATTTTCCCAGTTCTTAATGATGAACACGTACACGAGGATGTCAGAGTGGAAGAGGCAGCTTTGGTGAAAGGAAACAATGTCTACCTTTATATATGGAGACTTATGAGTTACCCCTAGATATGAATACCAAGCGGACAGTTGGCAATCTAATGGGTGTCATAAAGAATTGAAAATGGACGTCCAAGTGGGATTATTTCAGTTTTAAAAAATACTATCGAGATAACCGCTTCTGAAGAAAGCTTCCACATTTGCTTCCACACAGAGACCATGCATAGATGTTTAAAAAGCTCCAGTAACAACATGAATCAGCTGCTAGTGGATGGGATCCAGCTATTGTACACTGTTCCTGGCATATGGAATGTAGTTCAGATTACAAAGTGTGTGATAGAATAGGCTTGCACCCCAAGAAGTAGGGGGAGAGCACATGCTTGAAACTGTTGTGTACTTTGTCCATAGTTGATGGAATGTTTTGAAGAAAAGTCAACTTTTTATTTAAATCCAAAATCCAAACACCTGATCTCGGGTACTGCTGGAACAGCATTTTGACCAAGTCTCAATTCAAGTTCAAATCTGAAGCTGTTAATCAATGCACATGGATTAAGAAGATCAATATCTTAATTCAGTTGTCTTTCAATGACCATCATGTTGCACAAATGGAAAAATATGCTAGTCATCAACACAGAGGACACTGTTTACAGTTGGACAAAGTTGCTCTGTGATTAAATTCACTTTGATGAGGGGAGTGATCTTTCAGATATACCCTCCCATTGGCAAAATTACCAAGGTAATTTTGTTGTTCCCAGTGTATGTAGCATACACCACCAACCAGGTGTATGCTACATACACTGGGAACAACTGGTGGGATATAAAGTTTGTAATAAAAAAAAGAGGGAAGTGACCTTTTAAGTCTAAGGCAATACAGATCTCTTAAAATAATAAGTCTCTTAGTCGAGTCACATGCTTTTTTCCTTATTAAAGAGGATGAATATGGGTGCTCTTGTTTTATGGACAGATGTTTCCAGTATGAGCAAATGGCCCAAAGTGGACCTGTTCCTTCAGAAGCCACAACGTACCAATGTATCTTTGAGAGGATGTAATTTGCCTCTAAATCCTATATAAGATAAGCATTGACTATCCTCTTTAAGACTTTCCATAAACAGCTAGTCAGAGCAATAGGATAATAGAACTTGCTGGATTCTTTCCTGGCTTGGCAAAGACAATTGCCTTATGCCAGAAGTCCAAAAACTGCTCCTCATGAAAGATTCTGTCATAAAGAAGAGCAGGTGAGCCATAGATTTTGGCAAAAGGTGTTTAATAATTTCACAATGGATGTCATTTAGTCCAACAGCACTTACCCTGGTAAGAGTTAGACTAGCAGTTTCAAATCAAAGGGTTTTACTCTTACAACGAACCATTTACTATATCATGTATAGTAAATGGTTCATTGTAAGAGTGAAACCCTTTGATTTGAAGGTTAAGTGTCTGCTTAACTTCATTTTTCTGTCTCAGGACTAGAAACTCGGGAATAAGATTCCTAAAATAGGGTAGTAACCTCAAAGACCAACGCCATTAAAAGTCTTTTAAAATGCCAGATTTCCAAGTTGCGTCATGCAATTTTCCATGTAAAAAAAAAAAAAAAAAAAAAAAAGACTTACACCAGGTGCTCATTTTAGGAAAACATCTTGAGAGATGTGCCTCGTCCAATTAAGTGATCCAAAGTGGGACTATACTTCTGGAGAATGCAATGCCTCCACTGAAATATATAAGACAGACAGTGACCATTCTCTCCAGGATTTTGCACAAACAGCCAGCCAGAGTGATAAAACAATAGTTAACTGGGACTTGGGAATCCTTTCCTGGCTTCAGAAATGCAAATCAGAAATGCGTTCTCTTTATCCCAGGAAGCCAGAAATTCTTCCTCAAAAAAGATTCTATTCACCAAAATATACAGACCACCTTGTCTAAAAAGATACGGCAACCCAGACATTTTGGTGAAACGTACTTAATCAATTCATAATGGATGTTACCTGGTCCTACAGCACTTACCTTAGTAAGGGTTAGAGCTGTTTTTAATTTTTCACTTCTACTAGGATCAGAAACTCATGGGAGTAAGCTGACGTTGCAGAGATTTTAGAAAATGTCTCTCAAACGGTACTGCAGTTGAAACTGCAATAATACATTCAATATATTTCAGACTGATAAACAGTGTAACACATATTTGCTCTTCATATTTTTAGATTTTGCCCCAGACCGATTGACTAAGTAAGAGAATGAAAAGTAAATCAACGATTCCTTTTGGCTTTGATAGCAGATATATCATGCCACATGCACATTTAAAGACTAAGCTATTAGTTGTAGTACGATATCTTTGGAATATCCTACTAACCATTTTTTTCTGCTGTGCATTTTGCATTCCACCATGGTTTTGGAAATAGTAGAAACCACAATTTTTTTTTTTTTGTAACTTTTTTTCTGCACAGAATATTTCTTGTGATGTACATCACTGAATCATTGATAGGCACTTTACTAGTGCTATTAAATTATGCTGATGTAAAAGGGCATTTCAGTCAGCCTGATCAATCTTGTACCAGAATAATCTAAAAGGTGGCTATGGTCACTTTCATATGGGCTCTCTACCTAAAAGCAAGGAAAGAGGAGCATATAGAAAAATTGATGGTAGAAATGTACAGATGGGCATTTGGAAGATGTTATTTCCTATATCTAGAAGGGAGAGGTCATTTTCAATGAAAACATGCTCCATAACACATTCCCTCCCATTAATGCTTGCTGCAACCGTATGAGGTAGTATGTCAATTGAAATCCCTAAGAGCATCAGCTGTCCAGGGGATGTCAGGCCTAGGTGGCAAATAGATGGACTTTTAATAAAAACCTTACTGCAAGGCAAATTGCTACTGCTAATGCAAATATCCAGCTGTGATTGAATTAGCAGATGGTGTGTAAGTAAGAATGAGGTTTAGTGGGAACTAGATTCCGATCTCTACAAACAATATTTGTTACACAGCTGCCACCCCTTGAGTTTTTATAGTTCAGAACAGATCTTTTCAGACACATCAAGAAGATCCCATTTTAAGTAACACTTTGGGATGAGTGTTTTGTGGGCTGTTACTAAGATCAGCCCCCCCCCTCCATTGATATGGCTGAGAGAAGCTGTAATGGTTATCACTTCTAGTCTCTACAAGGATGTTGCCTGAGTAGCCATTTGGCTGATTTAGGACAGCCTGCCTACCATTACTGGTTTTGAAAAAAGCTAGTATTATACAAGGGGAATTTAAAAAATTATCTAACCTACTTATGAAGGAAATGAGATAGAGGCAAAAATCTTTTTATTTTTCAATATGACTCTCCTGAACTTCAATACACTTGTTTCACTTTGTTGACAATGAGGAAATACCAGACAAATAAAATTCTTTGTCCTGTCTATCAAAGAATGCAGACACAGCAGACTTCAGTTTATTATCATCAGCAAAGAGATGTCCACGTACGTTTATCTTGAGGTGTTAAAACAGGAAATAGTCACTGGGGCCAGAAACGGCCAGTAAGGTAGATGGGTAAGTTCTGTAAAGTCAGTCTCTTAAAGCAGCAGCATCAACAACAGCAGCATGTGACCTGTGCACTGGTGAGTTGTCATGAAGAACCAGCACAGCATTTTTCCTTTATAACATCCCTTAGGTTGTACAGTAGGGATGAATATGAATTCCCAGTGACTGTCTGCTTGTGTTCCAAGTAGAGAATGCATAAAATTCCCCCAGAATCCCAAAAAATGGTGCCAATAATCTTGCCAGCTGAAGATTGTATCCAGAACTTTTTTGGTGGGGGAGAACCCTTGTGTTTCCATTGCAGTGATTCTTGCTTGGTCTCAGGATCCCAGGATGAATCCATGTTTCATCACCCATAACAATTATGGAGATAATTGTTATGGAGATAAGTTTCGGGATCCCTTCCATAAAGCTCTAAATTCTCCTCACAACACCGTACTTTGAATTGCTTCTGCACAGGGGTGAGAAATCTGGGGACCCACCTTTCACTGACCTTAGTCATCCCCAAATGTTCACGGAGGATGGTTATAACTGTTCCCCCAGATATGTTACATTCCCTACAGATTTGGGACACCTTTAAATGTCTGTCATTCAGCACAAGAGTTTCCATAGCTTGGCACATTTCTGGAGTGGTCACTGTCACAGGCCTTTTTGGATGTGGATCACATTCGATGGACTCTCTATCCCACTTGAATTGTTTTAACCAGAATTTCACCTGTTACTGTGAAGGTGCACTCTTGCCATACACAGCCAACATCCTTTCATGAATGGCCTTTGGCCCATTCCCTTCTTTGGCGAGAAATTTGATGACTGAACAATGCTCCAATTTCAGCAAATCTATAATTAGATACAGGTGTCTTCTTTCTTTCTGTTACATCAAAATTGGTATGATTCAAGTTGAGATAAGTAGGAACATAAGTATGAACCACTGAAATATGACTATGGGAAGTATCTTATGTAGATAATTCATTGAATGCCCCTCATAGATTAACTGAGAGTATTTTATAATAAAATAAAAATATTTTATTATAAAAGGCTAGTAGAGTAATCAGTGCCTCTGGTGAGTTGCTGTATCATTTGACAGCAAACGTTTCTACAGCAACCTGATTGATTTTCCTCATATGATGCAATTGTCAGCATGCCTATTTATAGAAAAAGTAAATTATAATCCAGGAGCTACGAGAGTTTTAGTGGTACATAAGCTGCAGTTGCTATAGTGCACTCACTCGTGGGAATTGTGCTAGAGTTTAGTTAGGAAGCACAACTACTTCATTTAGATCAAAGAAACCTGTTCATAACTGATGAAATACTTTAATTGAAGTATTTGAAGATTAGGTAGAGTAAGAAGGAATGAAATTCTGTCCTGATATTGTAGACAGTCAATAAGAATATCTTTAATCATTAGGTGTTCTGCAGAATGTCGGCACTGAGGTGGATCACTGCCTGTGAGCACATGTAAATGAGCCAGGTACATATGTCCTATTTGTGCTCATGCAAGAACAACTTGTACTGTACGAATGGTGGAGTACCAAAATTTTGGGAACTATCTGAATTGATAAAGTTTATTATTGGTTGTGTGCCCTAGTACAAGGCATGTTACTTGTATGATGAGTGTAGTCAGAAGTTAGAATAGGAACAACAGAAGTTAGTTCTAATGCTGTTGAATTTATTTGGAAGTTGCATCAGTTTGTTCATTCTTTGTTATTCCAGATGTGCTGGAATATCCAACAAAAGGCAACAAGCTGATGACATTCTTTGATTTGATTTACAACATGATGAATTTCCCATGTTACGTGAGCTGAGAAAGTTGTGTGAATTACATATTTTGAGGAGGGGTAAACATTTAGGTTTTCTAGAGCCGATATGATTGCACGTAGTTCTGCTGAAAAGCTACAGCATTCAACTGGAAGGGATGATGAAATGAGAGCAAAGGGATACACTGCTACTGCTGCAATGACTGAGTCTGATTTAGAGCCATCAGTATATAATGGCAAGAAATCAACATAGTTCTGAATATGAACTATGTTGAAAAGTTGGGCCGAGTATTACTGACAACACTCTTCCCTCCTCACAGAAATTTTCATGAGTGCATGCGAAGAAATAGCCCTCCATGGTTGAGGAGTCGTCCACAGTGGGAGAGTATATGTTGTTATCTGTTGAGAATAGAAACATTCCAATTCTGTGTTAGTTCAAGGTGAAGGCCCATTGGTTGCATTTCACTAGGTTTATTTCTGTAGAGGTTTTGTGAACAAACTCGATTAATAATGCTATTTTGCAGAGAAACAGTGGGAGAACAATGAGCTTCAATATATAGACTGAGTTAGTGATGTCCTGAAGGCACCAACTGCAATCTGCAGAGCACTGCACTGTATGAAATCAAGCTAGCATAGTCCACTCTTTTGGGCAGAATAACAGATGGGAGTATTAGATTCCATCTATAATCCAGATGGAATGTAATACTTCACTAAGCACTTTATCCTCAACAGTTACCTTTAGTGAGGCATCCGGAGAGGAAGATATGTCTGTAAGAGGACAGGCAGATTCATTTCTAGGCTTCAAAAAAGGACTGTGGATTGGTGCCAAGAAATGGGATGTTTTCCAAAAAGATTTGGTTAGAATAAATCAACAGCAGATATAAAGTTTTGTCATCATTATGTTGTAGCAGGAAATAATATATCTCATCTTCATGACAAAATGCTGTTCAGTGGTGTTCACTTTTCTGGAACATCAGAGAATAAGATGACGTCACTAAGACTTGAGCATATCCAAAAAGCTATATCCAAAAGAGATGAAAGTTCTTGCCCATTTCAGTAGAGAATTGGGGAAGGGATCACACTGAGAACTTGCCACAAAGCTGCAAATTTTTCTCCATGTTACTCTGAAGTCAGCTTTTCTATTAACATTAAGAAGCAAACCAGATCCAGGATTTTGTTGGCTTGTTTTTGAACGAGATGTGCTTTTGCCCTAAGTTACTTATAGTTAATAAGATTAACTGAGAAACCAACAAAAACTAATTCCAAGCTTTTATTTGTTCCCCCCCCCCCCTTCTTTGCTTTCACACATTCTTTCCTGCCACCAATAATTAAAATGACTTTGGGCCAGGGATTTAATAATGGAATTGGGCATTTAGCTCTAATTATGAGGGATGGTGTGATGCAGTTGGTAACTTCAAAAATGGGTAGATGTAATTTTCTCATGCAGGTAGATAGTTGACTGAAATTTGGTCCAACTGATGTGGAAGAATTTCCATTCCTGCAAGGTTTAACTAATGGAGGCAGCATTGTTTAGCAGACTGCAGACAATTGAAAAATGGTTACTGCTCATTGGAACATCCATAACAGACCACGCTATGATTGGAGACCACTGGGGAATAAATTGAGAGATCAATTGCATATTTAATACTGGCACACACAATTATCAAGTATAGAAAAGTTTCACTTTTCCAGAATGGTTTCAATTAGTTGACCATGTCTAATTTAGGGGATCCCACAAGGAATGGTGGCCATTAAAATCCCCTAACAAATGCAAGGAATGTAACTATATTAATAGCTCTTCAGGGTCTCTGTAATAGTAGGTATCATTTGGTGGTAGACAGATTGAAAATAGTGTTAATGCAACCTGAGGATTCAGATGCAGAGCAACAGCTTCTATCTGAGTTATCACCAATCTTGTTGCCATTCTCTGTACTCATTCTAGCAACTCTACATCCTTCCTAAAATGAAGTCTCCAGACTTGTATGCACTACTCAAGGTGTGGCCTTGACTATTGCCTTATACAAAGGTATAATCATCTCCTTGTCTCTGCTAGCAAAATTCCAATATATCGTTGACAAAACTTCATGAACTGTTCTGGCAGCCAGTCTGCACTGCTCAGAGAACTTCATATCTGACTTCACAATTACCCCCAGGTCTTTTTCATTCTCCACCTCCCTCAGTATAATACCACACAGCTGGTACGTTTCTCTTGGATTACTGCTGCCCAGTACTTTGCATTTGTCAATAAAAAACTCCGGCTGCCACTTCTCAGCCCATCTACCTAACTTTTCTTGAGCCTGTTTCAGTAGCATACCTGATATACCTCCATCAATATCATTAATAAATACACAAAACAACAATGGGCCCAGCACTTGCCCTTAATGCCATACCACTCCAATTTGTACAGCAGTCTTCCATGTGCAACAGTATCAAAAGCTTTTCTGAAATACAAGTATATGATATCAAAATTATTTTTTTTTTGCATTCAGTTCCTTTGTGACCACATCATAGTATCCAATCAAATTTGTCATACAAGACTTCCCATTAACAAACCCATGCCGTGCCTGAACTATTACTGCAGTGTTGTCTAGGTAATCCTGTGTCACTTCTTTAACCAGTGACTCTATTATTTTCCCCCCGGGAACAGAAAAATTACCAAGTCTATAATTATTTGTGTCACCCTTTGAACCCCCTTTGGGAATTGAGGATACACTTGCACATTCTTGTTCAGCTTTGATTGTGGGAGGAAAGATCTGACACAGTCTTCTATGGAGATGCTTGGCAATATTGAGACTTCCAATAGTGCAGTGCCATGCGATCTTTGAACCATAGCTGTGTAAGAATGTGAACTTTGTGAAACAAGAGTCTGCTTTTTAGCTTCTTGATAGGTGTTTCACCTTATTTATAACATGTATATAAATAAGCCTCTCCTGAATGTGCCTCTCCCTTTTCATATGTCACAATTAGAAGGCTGAATGGTTCTGTCTGTGGTCTGGGCATTGAAGAGATTGATGCCTGCCCTCATTGTGCAGGTTCTCTTTTGTATTTGATACATGAAGCACATCCCACTACTTCCTGCATGCTATTTTGGAATGCTCAAATTTCTGGAATTTTAACACATTTGGAATATATGGTTTTATATGGCAAATCAAATAACCAACTTTCACTAAACTTCACTGAAATAAAAGTTTATTTCAATAAACTTTTTATATTTGGCATTCTCCTGGAACTATTCATACATTCCATGGTATTTATAGCAAAACCGAGTATTTGTAATAACTGCTTACTTGATATTGGGTATATAATGGTACTAAATAACAAATAATGTTGATAAGAAGGGCATTTTATTAGTGTAAAGTTACTTGTTAAATTATACATCAAATTACTCACCCATCATTAAAGGAGCAAATTTCTTCTATCAACATTGCCTTTTCACCTCTGGAGGAATGAGTCACACACTTCTCAACAACATTGCTAACGGGAGGGGAAAAATAAATAAATTTAGTTTAACTTATATGTAATACACTATCCAATTAAAATGTACTCAGTTACAAAATGCACTGAGCTGAAATTATCAAGCTGTATGTACTAAAGAGAGCTACATGTTGTGATGTGGGGGGGAGGGGGGACTTAAAAGGCATCTTAGCACTGAAAAAAAATAATAAATAAATAAAGCATCTTAAGCATTGAAAAAAAAACAACCTTCTGCATCCTTGAATACTCTAATTGATTGGAAAGTTTAAGAGACAAAATTGAGTCAGATTCAAATAATAATCAGATATAAAAGCACGATTTTACTTTTTCAAATGATTTCTAAGAAGCAGTTAGTTAGGTGTGTTTAATCAACACCACCGATAGATAAAGCCCAATCACGTCACCAGTGGGTGAATTTGTTGTGCTAAGTTGGCCGAGGGGTAAAGGTCAAGAACTAATTCTAGTAGTAGTAGTAGTAGCAGCAGCAGCACTTTTGTTCATGTTATTTGTTCTGTTGTGAATATTATAAACATGATATAACTTTTGTGTTTGTGACATTTCATCTCATAAGTGCTTTGAAAATTTTAATAATGCCTCAAAAATGTTGTGTTCCTGGATGCCGTGGAAATTAAAGGTTGTTCGAAAGTATACGTCTTTGACTCTCCGTTGAAGGATACTGTTTTAACTAACAAATGGTTGAAAGCTATACCAAGGAAAGACTGTGCCATCTGAAAATTCAAAAGTAAGTTTGGTAAAATAAGTTTGTGGTTATCTTAAATAGGAGTATTTTAACAGTAATGAAATAATAATATATAAGGAAATAAAACAGATATATTCTTGTCCGAATATAGAAGTAAATTTTGTCAGAATTTCGGCTTTTGTGGTTTCATTTATAAATAAAATATTCACTTTGTGTATTAGAACTTCGGTCGACTCCGATGCTCTGCTCGAAGCATCGGAGACTTCACATCTGAGATCTCTTCCTCCCAAACCAAATGCTAACGGAAGTACAGCACCTCGATGCCGACGTGAATATGTTCTGCACCAATAAAATACTGAAGAAGTGCATGCTTGTTTAAGAAATCAAAACATCTCAATATTTTGTACAATACATAATGCTAATTTTATTTATTAAAACTTTTTGTGTAGATAAATACATGAAGTGTAATTATATGCAATCTTTGATAAACTACAGGCCTGTGAAGGCAGACTGAGGTATCCTTAGTTGTTAAAGTTAATAATAAGAAAAGTGAAATTTGGAAGAGAACATAACATTTTATTTATATACAGTCGAACTTGGTTATAATGAGCACCAAGGGAGCGACAAAATTTCCTTGTTATAACCGTTATTAACTATATCAATGATAGCGGAGATGGGGAACACCTGGGGCTATTGATGTACATTTTATATAAGTGATGAGTTAAATCTACCTCCTATTTTTTTTAATTCTATCGATCAATAACTTGATAAAAAGATAGATTCAAAAAACAAAAGAAATATTAGAGAGAAAAAATAATATAAGTATATACCTACATATTCAAGAAAATTAATATTCAAACACCAGCCAAGTATTTAATAAAATAGAATAAAATAAGATGATACAGTAAACTGGACTATTACAATAATTATTAAAAATATATACATAAAATCGGTATGATAAAACAGTTAAAAACAAAATACTAAAATCGTTAAAATAAGTTAAAATACAAGAAATCTGAAGCTTTCGGAGACAGCTGTCTCCTTTCTCAACAGTATACTGTTGCTACAATGACACATCCTTAAGTAACAGGCCCATGGCACTCATGTGACTCACCAGGAACATCGTCAGTATTCTCTATACTGACGATGTTCCTGGATATACCTACATATTATTTGTATTAATATGCTTGTATAAACTACTATACATTTAATACTAACCACAATTTATTTGTCTGTAATTTTAAAACCATACACGTTTTATTTCTCTGTAGTTAAAAACAATACTATTTAATAATAAACAAGATAGTTTTTATGAATCTTAAAATTGATGTTTGTTTTATATATTTCACTTTGATATTTCTTAAGTTTCCCCTTAAAACTCTCAATGCGTTAAGTCTCATTACTTGCCTCAGTTCCTTCAAAAAAATTGACTAATGTGTCCTTTGCACCTTGAGCTTGTGGGCACTGATTTTGATTCACTTTCAATTGTCATCATATCATCATCAAAATCACAGTTGTTATTGTCTTTGTTGAGCACAGAATGCACAATGTCTCTCCGTAGGAAGACCACTAGTTAACAAGTTGTCATCGACTCGCACAAATTCACCGATGTTATCTGTATTAAAACCTACAATGTTGTTACGTAGCAACCATTCGGATAATGGTAAGTTGTTTTCTTCTTTTCCGTCTTCTTCATCTACAACTGAAATTTCATTTGAATTTAATTTCGATTTCTTGAAGCAATTCAATATGGTTGTCAAAGTAACGTTGTTCCACACATCATTCAATAAATTTATATAATCCAATATCGATATGGACTTTGTAAGTTTCTGTTCTCTGACTGTTTTTACGTTTGTGAAAAACCCAGGTTTTAATGATTTTCTGATAACAAACGTTTTTTTTTTAAAATCAGTTTCTGTCATATTTGCGCATTGCCATATTTGTCATATTTCTGTCATATTTGCCCTTTGAACTTAAGTGTATTGTCAGGTGTCAAATTAAAAAAAAGTCCTGTTTCATTGGCGTTGTAGTAATAAAGGCATGTGAAGCAAGAAAGCAAGTGTAGTATGTTATGTAGCATCAGCAAAAAAAACTTCAAACAACCATTCCCTCCTCTAAAAGTTTGTCCTAGTCCTCACTGAATTTATTTAAGCTATCAACTTCCACAACGACGGATGGAAGTTTGTTCCAGCAATTAATCACCCATTGGCTAAAGGCAAATTTCCACACATCTATTTTACAACTGTCTTCCTCAATTTGAATTTATGTCCTCTCAGGTTCGTAATCTGAGCAAGCGGAAGAATCTCATCAGAATTCAGCATGCTCAACCCATTCAAAGCCCTGGTAAGAGAACCCCTTTGCTGCCCTTCTCTGTACATGTTTAAGCAACTCTACATCCTTCCTCCCAGACGTGTACGCAGTACTCAAAAGTGTGGCCTGACCATTGCCTTATACAAATCAATAATCACCTTTTCCATGCTAGCAAAATTCCTGTATATCATTGACAATACTCCATGACCTGCTCTGGCAGTCTGCCTGCATTGCTCAGAAAACTTCATATCTGACTGCACAATCGCACCCAGGTCTTTTTCATTTTCCACCACCCTAAGTTTAGTACCACACAATTGGTACGTTCATCTGGAGTTACTTCTACCCATATGCAATAGCACAACTGCTATAGATGTCTTTGTCATTGAAATATTTCCTGATTTCTGACCAAACACGGTCAATTCATTCATTTGCTATTATTGAATCTGCAGATCAAGATTCTCCAATAATTTTTACATAAACGATGTTATGTTTGTTTTTAAATTGACCTAGCCAACCGTTGTTGCACACAAACTCTTCTCGTCCAAATTGTTCAGCAAATTTTTCCGCTTGAGCATTCAAGATAATCTATTGAAAATCCAGCACTTCTGTGCGGTGAACCATTGAAGCAATGCTTCCTCAACGTTTGTACTTTCTAAAAAAAATTTTTTCCCCCCCAGTTCTGTTCTTTTCCTGTGCTGATATTTAAACATCTTTATTCTTCCACAATGTTGATACACTTGAAGAGGACAAAGTAAAGTTTTTACACGCTTCAACATTTTTTGGATCACGTTCTAACTCGCGAATAATTTCAACTTTTCACGAATCGAGACACTTTCTTTTGTTTGTTTGTTATTTGGTTTTTAGGAGCATTAGCAACTAAGGCCATATTGCTCTGGGAATATGCGGTGGTCATTCCCTGACCTTTCCGAATCCTCCGTATTTGGTGGTTCTTTTGTTAGTAGACATGTTTCCGAAGGAAAGGTTCGTTTCTAACTGATTTTACTTTAAAATGATGAAGTGATCTGCGTACAAAGTTCCTAGAAATCCCAAAAGGCATGCAGCGTTCCTAGAAGTCCCGAAATAAATTTATGGTGCAGTGAATACAAGACGATCTGTTTTTTTTTTTTTTTTTTGTTATTTGGGTTTTTTTTAGGAGCATTAGCAACTAAGGCCATATCGCTCCGGGGATATGCGGTGGTCATTCCCTGACCTTTCCACATCCTCCGTATTTGGTAGTCACAAGACAATCTATAAATCATAAAGCTCTAAGTCGCCCTTTCCATTTTAGTCTATTCCAAGAATTGGGTTTTTTAGACTACCCGAGTAATTAAGAACGTTTGCATAGTTACCAAAATTTGTTCGGTATATCCATGTAGTACGCGCGTTATAACAGTGAGCAATTATACGTGAATACGTGTAAATTAAAATCATTATGGCTTTTTGCTCGTTACAGCCATGATCTCGTTATTTCTGTGCTCGTTATAATCAAGTTCGACATTTCATATTGTTACATGTATGCAAAATTCACTTGGAGCCATCCTAGATAATTAAACAACATCTGAATTTAATGGGGGAAAAATGAGAATTGCTATAGATTTCAAATATCCAAAATTAATTCATGGAGCTGTTCCATCACGATTTCCAAACTATTTGTCTTCACAGGCATTTACAAGAGACAGTCCTGAAAAGAAGAAGCGAAGATTAGAAGGGAAAAAAAAAAAAAATTTTTGGAAGGCCTTAGAAATTGTATTAAGAGTAAATATGATTATGAAAAGGCTTGAGAATTTCACACTTTCCCACAACTAACAGAGCGCCCGAATAGACATACAATACCTGAATGCTGGCAAGTCATTTCAAAAAACAAAACAAATTTTTGTGTTTTTATATTTAATATTTCAACCAGCACCTTCCATTGCCTATTCAGTCGTGATTAGTGAAGATTTGATGTTGTCAGTATTTGTACAGAGTGCTGAAATTAATAATTTAGGCAAGTCAAAGTCACTAGAACTTCCTATGAAGGTGAATAATTTTGATCAGATTACTGACATCTTAGAACAGATACCAATAATAGCCGACAGCAGTGATGTTAA
This sequence comes from Mastigoproctus giganteus, assembly GCF_048544385.1. NCBI lineage: Eukaryota > Metazoa > Arthropoda > Arachnida > Uropygi > Thelyphonidae > Mastigoproctus > Mastigoproctus giganteus. The sequence goes on along the minus strand of NC_143586.1, from coordinate 82,749,395 downwards.
TGATATTTCTTTTATTTTAAACGCTGCTTGTAGTTTACTGAATTCAATTGAAGGAGACATTAATAGCAAGAGAGCATCAGTGTTTAAATTCATGTGCGAATAACTGCATTTGTTACAATGTGAAAAGAATGCATACAGATATTCCACCGAAGTATTAATATTTTCATTTTTAGTGTTTTCGATATCTCCACATGCCTACAAATTTCTACAGCATTCTGCATTCCTACTTCTCCCTTATCCAAGTACTATTCGTAGGCTCTGCTCTTCTCTAAATGCAAAAATTCCAGATGACTAGTGAGAGAATAATTTTCTGGTGTATGATAAACAGAAATTGGCCTTTTTAAATTCTTCAGAATGCAAAATTAGTTTAATGATCAGTGAAATTCGTCTGAAACTTTATATTGATTACAAAGGTGGAAGCATACTGGGGAATTCTTTTGATAGTACTGATGCATCTACAAGTGCTTATGTATTTATGATTCAAAGCTTTTTGTCAAATAATAATCTGAGATGTCATTTAAATTTTATACGAGAAAAAAAAAAAATTACATTCTGTTTCGAAAAAAATTGGTTTTAATGTTGTAGCAATTCTAACCGATAACAATTCAATTAATAGAAAATGTATTCACTATTTACAAATCCTCCACAGTTGACTATTGTTTATCCTATCCCGTTGATCCTTCACATCCTTTGAATTTATTTAAACTGTCAGTCTCAACTACCTGCAAGGGCAACTTGTTCCAGCAATCAATGACTCACTGGAGTCATTGATTGCTGGAACATCCCCCTTTTTTGTTTTAGATGCAGTTCATATTTTGAAATGTATTAGCAATAACTAGTTAAATCAGCATCAATTTGATAAAAAAATTTATTATCCATCTTTTGAAGATGCAGAACATCTTTGTACAGCTTAACTATCTTGCCTAAAAGCATTGCATTCCATGGAAACTGAAAAATCTTTGAAATGTGGTTACAACTTAACATTGAAGGCTTTGAATCCCTCAAGTGTGGAGAGAAAAAGTATAAAACTTGTTATGCAGATTTTCAATGAACGTGTCATTAATAGCCTTATTCTTTTAGGTCCAAAAAGAAATCTACCGTCGATTTCATTAGAATTGTTTTAACATAGTGGTATATAGTAGACCTCCACAATTGAATGGTCAGGAGTGGGAGTGCAGCAGCACATGCTCTTTGAGTTGACCAGGGTTCAAGCCCCCGACTGCTAAATACAGTTGATCTGCCAACCCGCACTGGACCAGTATGGTACATTGAGGAGGCAATGAACAAGAACCATTGAGGAGGCAATCCTTCCTGCAGTGGTATTTAGTGAATATGAAAATGCCCTTAAAGGGACAAAGATTAAAAAACCATTGCCAAGATCCCTTAATTAAAAATCATGAAAATGTTATTTTTCTAAATAAATTTATTGATTGGTCAGATAGATGGGAACTACTAGTCTAACATTAGTACAGGTTTTTTAATAAGAGAGAGACACATTGCTTTGAAGCATATAATTTACACATTACTTGAAATTACAAAATTGTTTTTCCAGAATTAAACATGAGTTATTTTCTTACAGGAAAATTTCAAACAGACACCTTAGAGGAAAGATTTGGTCATTACAGACAATTATCTGGTTCAGTATATCATTTGTCTTTATGGCAAGTTTGAGAATGAAATGAAATTAAGAATATGTTCTGTATTATCTTTAACTTTAAAAATCAAACACGTTTGGCAACTTTGCAATTAATGTCAGCACAAATGCATTTCAGAAAAGTCTTGTTGAAGCAGGAACGGAGGCTAATACATTCATATTGTTTTCTCACATTACCATCACAGAAAGCGTTTAATAAAAGAAAAAGATTACATGCAACTCTTAGTTTATCTTGCTGGACATGCTGCATATGTTGTTATCAAAAGATATAGCTGTGAGGAATGCAAACTTATTTTAACAGTGAGCAAACCATTACCTACTGGTGGCCAATATGAACTAATTCAAAACATGGATATATGACTGTTATACCCTGAATCAAACATAATTACTGTTGCTGTACGTTGTTATATATTATTTCAAAAATATTATATCGTTAAAAGCCCTAGAGAACAAATTCAAATTTCTTCAAAACTGTTGAATTTTCTTTGAATGATGTTTGCAAAAATGATAATTTTGGAGAAATAATTTTAAAGTTGCTAATTAATACCATTATCAATATTTTTAAAAAGAAAAATTATGTATTAAAAGCAACACATAAACAAACTTCAAACATTGAAAAAGAGTTTTTTTTTTTTTTTTTTGGTAGTTGTTGGCGCATCGGCTTCTGTGGCCATAGTGCACCTCCCAAGGTTTTTGCAGTACTCTGATCCGAGCTTGAGGCGGGATTCGAACCCATGACCTTTGGGTTGCCAGGCAGGCACTTTATGGCTAGCCCGGTCGGCCAAAAAAAAAAGAGAGAGCTAAATTTAAAGTAAAATAATTTTTGTTCAACTATAGTAATCAAATTATTAGATTTAATGAATAAATGTATGTATACATTAGTTGGATTACAAATTACATGTAAAACATTCAAAATGTAATAAAACAATTAACTATAAAATGTGCTGTCTTAATTTTTTTCAGAATGTTATGATTTAAAAAAAAAATTTCACACTCACTGAAGTATCAAAAGTGTAATTTTTTTATTTATTTATTTATTTTTGTATTGACCCTTGCAACATACATTAGCTTTCCATTATGCACAGAAAATAAAGTAGATTTACATTCAACTGTTGCTTTCACTTTTCTCAATTCTGTGCAGTGATGTAGCCAAACACACAGTGATAGGGCTTTATCTATTGGTGGCGTTGGTTTAACCTGGTGATGGTGGCAGGTCACTTGAAAGGTGACCTTCAAAAATAACATTCCTTTGTTAACCATTAACCAATGGCTTTAAGTCTAAAATTTTTTAGACTTAAAAGTTTAAGGCAATTTCTGTACAAAATTAAGGTTTTTGTACAGAAATTGCATGTGAGAACTAGTCAGGAGACCTGCCATCATCTTTTGAACTATTCAGCTATTTGCTTTAACAGTGGTGTGCTACTGGGCAAGTATTGACTCTATGTTTCCTTATACAGGGGATCCTCGTTATCTGAGGATAACTGGTTCCAGAAAATTACACTTAAAACGGAGACCACAATTTTGGTAATGTTTATTTAAATAAGACTAAATGCAACTAGGCATAATATTTTAAGATTCTATATCTATATAATATCAGTGTAGATACACCATAGACAACTCTTAAAGAAAAACTATGGTAGTAATGTGATTTCATCTATATCTCATATTGTGTTCATTCTTCACAATGAGTTGCCTATGTATTACACTACCTCGAATAAGTAACGCTTCACTTGCAATACCAGGGTATCTGCCCACCCACCAATGAAAAGCCAACTAGCTTTGAAACAGTGCTGTCTGGGTGGTGCCACCCACTGAGAATAAGTAACAATAGTCTTCTCTATTAGTGATGCATTACTTATTCGAGGTAGTGCAATACACGGGCAACTTGTGAGGGATGAGCACAATATGAGATACAGATGAAATTATGCCTTTCACACTACTACCGTAGTTTTTCTTTAAGAGTTGTCTCTGGTGTATCTACATATATAGTAATGTTTATTATGTACTTGTACATAGTAAAAAATGGATGAACTGAAAAATGAGAAAATTATTTTATTAGACATTTTTTATTTTAATATGTTGTACAATGTGAGGTTAAGTAAAGTTTATTGAAGTTACACTATTTTTCAGTTGTACAAATAAAGAATGAACCCAGAGTTGTTTGTGTTTTTTTTTTTGTGAGCAAACCAAACCATTACCTACCGTATCTTTTCAGATAAAATTGTGTCGCAGCATTTAGTTATGTCTTTAACTTCGCGCTTAACTTTTGTTGCATGATCATGAAGAAGATCATTCTAACAAAAAATATTCAAGTGTTTGGTCAATTTTCTCAAGGGAAAAATCTTTCAATTCTTTAATTTTCAAATCCTCGTAATCAAATGCCCCCCCCCCCCCTCCCTAGTTACTTTTCTTCTTTGTATAGTTCAAAACATTTTCTAGCTGATTTTTGAAGGAATGAGTGGTTTTCAATATAGTTTCAAATTTCCCATGCCAAATTTGAAATAACCTGAAAACAGAAGTAGCTTATAACAGTATTAAATATTTATTTTTTAAATTTTTTAATATTTATATACAAAATAAGCAGAAATATATTTGCAAGCACATATTTGAAATTTAAGACTTTTAAACTGAAAAATGAAAAATAAGAGACTGATGTTTCTAATTTTATATCTAAGTATTTTTTATTTTGAAATTAATAGATGCAAAACATCTCAGGTGTTCTTTTAGCAGCATGGTGTACAGGTAAATCAATAAATGGAAATTAGTGAGAAAATAAGCACTGCAAACCTGTGTAGAATGTAATCTGTCTTTTGATTACAGATTATTCTCAGATGTTTTCTGGTACTTTCTATACCACTTCTGAAGTAATTGTAATGGCATATTATAGTAATGTTTTATTGTGGTACTTAATTACACAGAATTGTTATTTTAATTACATATTTCTCACTTTTGACCTTACTTTTAATATTTTAAAATTCTCTACTATTTCTAAATTGATCTTGCAGTTGGGGAGGGCTACATAAGATTTTCCAACATTCTGTACAAACAAAAAAGTTGGGCTGAGTATTACTGGAAACGCTTCCCTCCTCAGAGAAATTTTCATGAATGCATGTGAAGGATGAGATCAGTGAACTTTTCGATGTGACATTTTGTGATGCCACTCGTATAGCAGATGATTGATGCAGTTGGAGGAATTTGTTGGTGGGCCACAACACTCCTGAGGGAACTATATAACTTGAAGAAGATGTGAAAAAATTGCCTTGCATAATTTCACCTTCAAATTCAAGTACTGGGGAAAATATAACATGACATACTAACCATATGGCCACATAGATTATATTAGATGAATTTACAATTTCCACAATTATTTAAACACCGTACTTACACCCTTGTTCTTCAGACTATCAAAGACATTCCCTCAGGTATAAAAGCAGGGCATGCTACCTGGGAGTCCTACACTCATAGAATTGATATTCAGGTGACACATGAGTCAAGAGGACCAAATTTTGGCGAAGTCCAGTTACTCAGCAACAACAGAAACAGCAGATCTATGAGACAGAGTGGAGAGACTATGTAAGAAATGGTCATTAATTAACCTAACTGCCCTCTTTTGCTTGCACTGTCACAATGGTGGGACTGTTAGTAACCCTGGATTTACTAAGGTTTCCTAAGTTTGAGAAACCTTGTCTTACGCAAACAGCTTAATCATATTAAATATCCACCATTAATTCCTTAAATGTTGGTCTCAGGTAATTCTCCAATGGAGCAAAGATAACTTAGTTAATTTCAATCCTCTTCTAAAACTCAGCCTTGTCTCACTACTACGAATATGGCGATAGTATTGGCAGTGAAATGCTCCTGTATAAAATCTAAAATTTGGGATTCTATACCCCACAGAGGATTCTTCTGTTTCTATGCTTATCTTCTCTGACACTCAGACTTCGAAGTGCTCTCTCTCTCTCTCAGCATAAGCACATCACAAATACTGCCTCCTCTGCATCTGTATCTAAAAAAACTCAGTGTTATATTTCACTCTTGGCATTACTTTTCTTCTAAACAGTCACTCACTCTGTACAAATCTCAAATCCCCCAAACCATGGAATACTGTTCCCACATATGGAGCTGTGCAACATTACCTCCCTCTCCCTCCCAGGGTTCTAGACTCCACTGAAAAGAGGGCAGTTAGTTTAATTAATGACCATTTCTTACAAAGTCTCTCCACTCTGTTTCGTAGATCTGCTGTTTCTGCTGCACGCCTCTTCCTATAGACACTGTTCTTCTTAATTGGCTTTATAATTTCTTCTCTCTCTCTTCCTAACCAGTACACACATGCCACTACCAGTCAGCATCCTTTTACAATCCAACATCAAACTCAAAGAACTAACTTTTCTTCTTCCTCATTTATTCCTTCAACTTGTTTTCTGAAACAACCTCCCTTCACACCTATTTCCTGCAAATTACAATATACAGAAATTCACATCAAATGTCAACAAGTATCTTTCATCTTCTTAACCTTCAAACCACACATACTAAGTACTATAGATACTTAGTACCATGAATAAGAATAGCATGACACATCCACAATTGCATACTTGTAGCATTAGAACATAATAAAAAGGCAAGATATGTTTCCTGACCTAATGTCTTAATGTGAGCACTTAAAAGAATCACCAATAATTTGCAAAGAGGTGTGTTTGAAGTAAATGCTTAACGAAAGAATTCCATTTGTTGTTGTTATCAATTTTTCAGTTTCTTACAAATGAAACACATCATAAAATATTGTTTATACTCTGGCACAACAACCAGGCCAGAGGAGGTTACAATAAATCATGAATATGATCATTCAAAGAGTGTATGCTACTGCATTCTTGCCCCTGATCACTCAGCTATGTCAGGCCTTAGGAATATGGTCACAAAAGTAAAGACAACCCAGTTTGATGACAAGATTATTAATAAGATCTATCACCAAGTAATCCAGACAGACATTCTCCAGCCATATAAAACTGAAAATAAATAAACACAGAAAGCCCTGAGATAGCTTAAGAAGTAAGGGCATACAAATTCAAATACATATATGGATGATCAGCTTGCTATGCTGTTCTTTTTGAGAAGACTAAAAACATGCTCACATTCTGCATTGCTGCATGGAGCAATGAGAATGAACAAAACATTATGAATGAATGAACAAATTAAATTTTAGATGTTTTATCATACTTTATAATTTCATCCACTCCGACTCCACTCCACCAACTTTAACAATCAGGATATAGATATGATTTCCCAGATTCTGATTCTGTCCCCACCTACAGTTTTGTTCAATTATGCAATACTGGCTATTAAAAATGTGTATTTTCTGGACTTTCCCCACCCCACCAAAGAGCTTGCAAATATTCATTTAATAAATTGAATGAAAAAGAGTGATATCAAACTGCATAAAATGTTATGGCTGCAGTTTTGGTGGATTCTGTTACTTTTGAATTTACTGTCTTTCGAGGAGCATTAAATGGAATGATTGCTCGCATGTACCTAGTTAGAGTGGATGTGTCCAGAGGAACTGATATATCTATTTGGACACCAAATAACTGAAAATATAGAGCAATTATGACACATATACTTTGATAATTTTTGGATTATTTGTTTTCTTTCTTCTGAGTATGTTTCTTTTCTGCTTTATATTTCTGGATCGTCGTCATCCCCCCCCTTCCACAGTTTTCATGTTTTGGGCAGTGAAGGGATTTGGAATGTGCAATCAGATTGATTATTCTCCTTGGATTTGCAAGTATGACACATTGTCTTACCTCGATATAAACTTGGGGAGTGGTCATATTTTTGACACTTGTAGCACCTAATGAGGTTTGGGATATCTGGGCAGATACAGCAATGGAGATATTCTGCTTTCACTACTTTGGTGGCAAGTTTGTAGCACAAAATGTGAGAATATTGCTCCTCTTTGCTTGAATAACTTTTTGTTCTTGCAGATCTTGGACAATATCCTCCTTTGATAATTAATAGATCCCATTATCACATCACTCCCTTGGAGGTGTTTAGAGTAGCATGGGGAGTAACTTTTATCAGGCAATTGCCAAAGGTTGCTGCCTTTAGCAACCTTTCAGAATGTGTTTGGTTGACTATTCTCTATCTGGAGGCTGCCAGGTTTAGGTCACTTTACTGTTTCTGGTGAACTTGCAGCAATTAAATGCATGTCTGAAAGGGAATTTACTCAGATTGGTGGCACCTCCGTAGCCAGGAGTGGCAGTGTGTAGCATACGCTTCTTGATTAGATCGGGGTTCGAGCCCATGACCACCAAATACGGAGGATGCGGGAAAGGCCTTAGTTGCTAATGCTCCTTAAAAAAAAAAAAAAAAAAAAAAAAAAAAAACCCCAAATAACAAAAAATAAAATAAAATAAATTACTCAGATTGGTATGGAAGTGAGTGCAGAATGAGAAATACTGGAATATTCAATGCTAAAAATGCATTATCTCTTGGTTAGAGACATCAAAAACTGACCATAACCATGTCATGTCATGGGCAATTTTTGATGTCCAGTCGAGAGCTTGTCAGTTATAAAGGTGGAAAGACACATTCCTGCTGCTCTCTAGTCCTTGGGATTAATTTGTCTGCTCAGGTTTCTAGCCTCACCACATGGAGGTAGGATCAATGCTCACCAGTGACCAAGGAACGTTAGTTGAGTTTGTGGTTACGTGGGAAAAAAAAAAAAAAAAAAAAAAAAAAACACAGAAAAGTAACTTTTGCCTGTTGATTATAACAAAAGAGGGTAGAACCTGATATGAAAAATATATTTTGAAAGCACTATACAGATCGCTGAAATCTACTTGTTGCCGGGGCCCTAGAGAGATATGTCTAATCCCTCTCCTTTTTCTTATCTTATTCACTAGGAATAATATTAACAAAATCCCAGTAGAGTAGTAAATAGAGTCAATCATGCTGCTGTGGCTTATTTAATCATTCTTAGGCTGGAAGTAAAGATCTAAATCACTTATATGCACATGCATGGGTTATTTGCTATATGTAAGCAAAGAGAACCAATTTTAGAGTGGCATGTTGCTCTGTTCTCTTGACTTCAACATATGACAGACTATGTTATATAACATTTAATCATTCATAATATTGATTGTAAACAGGAAAGCAATGCAAATCAGTAATAAATTAAAAATACAAAAGAGATTTATTTTTATTTTTCAATAGCAGCAGCTGGTACTTACACTGTCAGCTGCCACTAGCTAATATTGATAACTATTATATTAATTGTAACATTTTAAGTGCACATAGCCATATTACTTATAACTAGCCATATTACTTATAACTAGCAAAGAAAGTGGCAAATGTCTTATGGTTCAACATTTATTCTGTACATATTTTCTAATATGTATCAGGCAATCAGGAAGGCTTGCCAATAACATAAAATCACAGGTTTCAGGATAGGATCTGCAGTGAAGACTATATACCAGTACTTGACCATTTGACTGAAATTTTCATAAGGCAGCTGATAAAATCTGCTGCAAAAACACCAGTGCTTTTGGTTCATGTACTTATTTTTAAAATAAAAATGAAATTCACCAAGGATAAATATTGCAGGCTCACAAAAAATTTTAAACCTAAAAAACATAAAATTTTATCTTACCCATGTGGCCCAGTGTCAGATCTCAGGCTAGCTTTATAATACTGGGTGAAATGCAATAGGAAGATAAATCCATGTTTAAACCAAAGAATGATAAAAGTCACCCTATGAAAACCTGTTGGATGATTTCCTGGTTTAAGTAGTAAGGTTAAAACCCACGAACAATGGTTAGCCTACTGCTAATAAACTAATCCTGATTAATTATCAATGCATACTAATATAAATTTACCTGGCAAATTTATGCTGAGATAGCTGAAGAACTTTTCCACGAACAACAGAAACAATTTTGCTTTTGTCTTCCATGCATCCATGTTCTAATACATGCTGTACAACATAGTTGCCATACTGATCTTGTACCAGTTGCTCGGTATGTTGATGTAGTTCCTCTAAGATGGGAGCAGTTTGTTCAGGTGTGCAATGCTCCAAGATCCTCTGAATCACACGACAACCATATGGGTGAGTGGACAGTGCAAACACCTGGGAAGTACAGACCAGAAGAGCAATTTTGTATAATTAACTACACACATATAATATATATTTTAAAATTATGTGTGATTTGAAAACTTAATTCCTACCTCACATCTAGTTGTTTGACCTATTAATTTTATTAATTTATTTTTTCTATAAAACTTTCAAATTGATATCAATTAAATGCAGCTTCATCACTGATAGAGATTCTGGCATACCTGCTTTCACTAGGGTGTATTAATGTGCTTACATCACCTTTGCAATGTCTAGCTTGGACTGGAGTCACTTCAAATACATTATGTCAGATGTACAAAATGTCATGCAATATGAACACACATATATGCGTGCAATGAGTTAACAAATGATAAAGAGGAGTATTCGGACTATTCAAAATGAATTTAAATTGATTTGATAAGGAACTGTGAATTAAATCTGGTAATAATAGTACAGGAACTCCCCGACTTACGTAAGGGTTGCATTCCGCAGAACACTACGTAAGTGGGGAATTTTCCCCATGCTTGTGCAGCACTCGCAACTGTGCTCACTGAATTGACTGAATCAAAAAAGAATTGTTCGATGAACATGTAAATAGAATAATTTTTATTTTTATTAAATTTTTCATCTCATGCGCAGGAAAAATTACAAAAAAAGAGAGGAGACAGGCATAATGTCGGTAAGTTTTACCTCTCGATCATCGTTGACAGAATCGACATCTTCAGCTGATAAGTACGCTGCTTAAGAAGTTGATGAATGTGGAGATTTAGGTGGGATCGGCCGCTTTTTTCTTTTCATTGTAGATTTTTTTGTAGCAAGCAAACATATCATTCATCCCTCTGTTAACCTGTAAGAATTGTTCGCTGTCAGGATCCATTTTCTCAAACTTTGCCATTGCCGTTGCAATTTCAGGAAATGCCACTGCCATCTCTCTGGCAATGAAGCATCTCGGTGCTAATTTGGTTCATTTTGAGCTTCATCAGCATTTTCTTCTTTCACTATTGCTGCCTGCAAGTCAATGTTATTCGTTAGATAATTCCATCTCTTCTTCCTCTATTAACTCCTCCACGTCTTTGGCATCAACCTCCAACTGAAGTAGCTCTGCAATCATTACAGTCTTATCTGTAACCTCTTCATATGATTCGTCTTTTTCAAATGCTTCGTAACCTTTTAAGTGCCGTGGGCATATTTTCTTCCATGTGCCATTTAAACTTTTAGTAATTTCCGACCAGGCCTTATTAATGTTTAAGATGGCTTGGTAAATATTGTAGGATTTACAAGTCTCTCAACGTAAAATTTTTCTCATCGTCTAATGCAGACAATGCCTGAGCAAATGCTGTGCAAAAATAGTTTGCTTTTAAATTTGAAATAACACCCTGATACATAGGTTAGATGAGTGAAGTCATGTTTGGTGGTAGCAATATGACTCTCACATTCAAATTGAAATCATCTAGATGTGTATTGTCCAGGAACATTATCCAATAGAAGCTAGAAGCAAAACTGTGAAAGGAACATTGTTGTCGTTACAATATTTTTCAACCTCTGGCATGAAGCAGCATTTAAACCAATCCTCAAAGAGAGATATTGTTATCCGTGCTCTCTGGTTCGATCAGAAATGCATGGGTAGGGTGGCTTTATCGATGCCCTTAATGCACGAGGATTTCCAAAATGGTACACAGTGGTTTTAATCTGTAATCTCCCGCCGCATTAGTCCCAAGCAAGAGCATAGCCCTATCTTTTGATGCCTTGAAACCTGGCATTGTATTTTCCTCTTTGGAAATGTGTGTTCGATCCGGCATTTTTTTCCAATACAGAGCGTCTCGTCAATGTTGAAAATTTGCTGCATTGAATAGCCTCCTTCATCAATAATTTTTTCCCCCCACACATCACAAAATTTCTCTGCAGCTGCAAAATTTGCACTGGTGACTTCACCGCATACTTTAACATTGTGGAAACCAGCGCGACACTTGAACCTATTAAACCACTCGTTGCTTGCCACAAACTTGGTTGGGGTTCACCATATTCATCCTTAATATTTTTATAAATACTTGTTGCTTTTGCTTGAATGGTCATTAGACTCAGGAGCACTAGCTTCTGAATCTGATTTTCCATCCATATTATTACAGCTATTCCATCTTTGATATAGCACCCGAACGCTGTTTTGTAATCACTGTTGATCTTTTGACATGTTCTTTTATACGCGCACTGTCCTTTAAAATAGTATTCACTGTTGAAGCTGCGAGACCTAATTTCCTTGCAATAGATGACAAACTTTGTCCTGCTTCATACTTCTTAATCATTTTCATCTTCATTTCTAAATGAATTTTGTTTCATTTCCTGGCACTACAACCACATGCACTTTTCGTTGGTCACTTTCCCTTCATCATCGTAATACGTAAATAGGAATGAAGAGAGAAGTATATTATGGAAAATTTCAGTGAAGATTTCATTTCATCATAATATGGTAAAAACCCACTCAATTGTAGTCGGTATTATCACAAATGCAACAAGATCGACCTTACTACCCGTTTATAATTAGATGAACTAACAGAAAAGCCCAACAAATCGGAAAGTGCAAATTGTTTTTTTGGTTGTGACCTCCAGAAACGTGCTTTAGAAAAATACCACAAAGGCGTTCAAAATTGATTCTTATAATGGGAACGTATGATAATGATGAAAGGATACTGCAATTTACATTATAAATATCACCTTTATTACTAAGTTAAATAGCTTAGTAATATAGCAAAATTTTCAACTTCCAAGGACTTGGAACGAATTACACATTTGCAAGAATTTTTTAAGTTTGCACTGAACGTCAAAAACCTACGTAAAGTCAAATTCCGTAAGCTGAGTATTACGTAAGTCGGGGAGTTCCTGTATATCTCCCGTTTGTATATTACTATATCATAAAAAATTAAGGATTTTTTAATGTAATAATTTCATTTTACTGATAACATAAATACGTAATGGAGGAAGTAGTATTCATCAGGAAATATTCCCTTGAATAAAAATCTGAAACCTATTCTTTTATATCCCTTGCCAATCGTTAACAGAGAACTATGGAAAGATGGTGTAACCCAGTATACCGTTGTATTAAAATCAGAAACTGATTCAGTTGCTCGCTTATTTTCATTCAAATGATCTATTCACATCCTTTTTAACATACCATTTCAATTTTTATTCAAGGGCAGAGGGAGGGAGGGAGGAATATCCCCCACTGTTTAATTAAAATTGTACTGCACAATATTTCAAATTATCAACTTTGTTTCAATATATATAAGTATAATCAATTTTGTTAAAATCCAACATGAAAAACTGATTTATGAGGTTAAAATAATTGCAGGTCGATTTGAATACTATCTTCCTGCTGTTTCCTTACGTGTTTAGAACAATCAGCATAAAATGGTTAGCATGAATCCAGAGTAATGTATCTGAAGTGACAACACACACAAACTTGACACCACAACAATGACATGAGGTACTACACTGATATAAGCCAGTTAAAACAAGTATGCCAAAATCCCAGTTTAGTGTTTCTTAACCTAAGATTGATCTGTAATTCTTCAGAAGTTTTTAAATAAATTTTTTATGACTTGCTTACAGGCCATAAAAATAGTCGGTGTTCCACTTGTTGATCTAAGAAATAGGTAGATGTAAGCAAGGTTAAAAGAATGCAAAAGGGTCTTAAAAAAAGTTTCAAACTAATTGCAGGACAGCCACAAAGTTTCTTTATCAACTGCTTAATTTCAGAGCAACAGCTATTCAATGCAGCCTCCTTTGGTGGCCACAATGCTCCAGAAGCAGAGGATAGTTTCAATAACCAAGGACAGAGTTTCAACCAGGAAGCTTGTTATGTTGGCAGGCTAGACCTGGTCCTCCAATAACTCCACACTCATAAAGCTAAAAATCAAGTAAGTAAAGAGACCATGAAGCAGACGCACACCCGGTATGTTGTCATACCGGGTGAAAGTCATGGCCAGAGACAAATTAACCCATAGGCTCTCTTGCAGAGACCTCAAAAAAGTGGTAGCCAATGATACTTAGCTGTCAAACTACACTATACAGTAGGGTTATTCAATAATCTGTCTAGATATTATTCATAAGCAAACATTAGCTTTGTAGATGGGGCTCAGGGAAAAAAAAAAAAAAAAATCAACAATGAACAAATAATTCCGTTATATTTTTAAATAACGGAAAGTTAAATAAGAAAGTTAAAAACTATGCAGAAAATTTTCTTTTATATTAATATAGAATTGAAATAATTTTTTACCCATATTAAAATTTTCCAGGGTTGGCAGCAGACTAGTAGAAATCATCTGGTGGGCTAGAGGTGGCCTGCAGTCTGTTGATTGGAAAACACTGTACAGTAAACTTCAGGCAAATTCAGTAGGCATTCACATTCCACTTAAGGAGAAGTGAACCTCGCCATATCATAGGATATTCCAAGGCCATGCAATCTTCACTTCAGTCTGTGCTAAAAGTTCTGAGCAGAGGTCAGGCAAGCCACTGGATTAATTATCAGCCAGGAGGTGCCATGAATGATGGATCTTGCAAAGGTAATGACAAAAAATATTTCAGGGAATTGGCATTTTGAGCTGATATAGCTTGGCGATATCACCTAAGTTATATTAGCTCAAATTAACGATATCAAGATGCACATCTTCTTCCATCCCAAAAGGTGGAAGAATAAGTACATCTCAGTATTGTTAACTTCACTTTCTAGCTTCTTGATATGTGCATTATTTTTGATTTATCCCCCCATATCTTCTAGAGACCACGTGATTTATGACAAGGAGAATAATCAATTATTGAAAATTATTCAGAAACAGATAATCTGTTTCTGAGTAATTTTTGGACAACATAAAGCATCACTGCTTTATGTTGTCTGGGGGGGGTGATCAGTTTTTAGCATTTTTAATGTAATATTGGATTTGGGATGTTTAAACAACACTATGGTGCAAATATCCTACTTTTGCTGCAATTGTGGCCAAGCAGCTGGTTGCTGTTGGTGAGGTTAGCAGTACAATAGCAACTTAAGACATACTGCATTAGTCATAATCAGAGATATACACGTATCACCTCCACAAATATCTATTGTGTTAAATGGCTACATATAAATTATATACATTTAGGAAAGACAAAGAGTTCATCTATTTTGTTTGCCTTCAGTGATCTTGGTGTAAGGTAAAAAGTGTCATGTGAAAGGGAAAGGAAAGTTGTCTGTCACTTTCTGAAATAGTGCATAACCAGCAATTTGATCATGTATGTGCAAACAATAACACCCAGATCGATTTCATGGGGCTCAGATCAACATCATGACCTGAGCCACAAAAAACTGAACTTTCATTAATTTTTTTGATTTATATATATATATATATATATATATAAAAAAAGTCCATTTCTTATTCCACAGTAGTTCTAAACTTCTGTGGCTCAAGTGGCATCTGACAAATTTTATTACTTCCTTCCTGAATTTGGGAGTGGGGCCATATCTACCCATGAATGATCTCTAAAAACAACAACTCTTAAACAATGTCAAAATCCAAAAATAACTTCTTGTGTAATCAGTTGTTACATTTGCATTCTATTTGTTAACTATATTTTAATTAAAAAAAAAAAAAAAAAAAAAACACATTAGTAATTATCATTATGCCTTAATTAGTATTTAAAAAATACTAAATAAGAATCACTGGATTAAATGCTGCATTGTAAGTTGGCATTGTATTGCTGGGTAACAAGTGCTATGTCACTGTACCTTACACTTTTGGATCTATTTCATATCTTGAAGGTTGCCTCAACTTTTATTTGGAAAAGTCCTATGAAAAGCTCCAATGCAAAATAAAACAAATTTCAAGCCGAATTTTTAAGATAATACAACGAAGGAAACAGCAAATAACTTAAAGCTATTTACCTGAACATTACAAATCAAAATGAAAAACTTACTTGTCCTTGAAATGCATTGATAATGAACTGCAATGCCAAAGGATCCACACATTCTATACATTTTTGTACAACATGATTACCATTCTGGTCTTTGACACATTTTAAGACATGGCCATCCAACTCTTTTACTACTTCCTTCTGTAAATATTGAGGGATAAAAATATCAATTTTAGTCCTTGAATAATAATAATAACAACATGAAATTAGAATAAATTATGTAAATAAAAATGGTCACAGTGAAACTTTATGCTGAGCTATTTTTCAGAATAACCTCTCATTAATTTCCCTAGATATCTATTTTCAACAATTTCATAAGCTGGTATGTATGCATGCATACATGCCAACACAGACATACATAAATGTGGAGGAAAGAGTAGCGGAAACACAGTCATGTCCTACTTAATGCCTCCCTCAGTTTTCACACAAAAGGAACTACAAGAATTCTTAACAATTTCAAGATAATGTTTCCAGTTCCTGATTGCATTTCTCCTCTTGTTCTTAAAACCTTCTGTTTTTACCTTCAACCCTTTCTAAGTGATGGAAAACACTATCAATAGCTATCTTACACTACACCGAGACTCAATCTGATTGACAACAAGGATCAGTCAATACTGATTGGGAGGCAATAATGTTGGTCATCTATGGACAAATTCCATAGAAAAATTTAAAAAAAATTCAAACAACTGCTCTTGATATCGAAAATCTTTTGAATGAAAACATTTCAGCTGCATAAGGTTTAGAATTCATTCATTACTAACAGTCTAAAAATCATGTTTTGTGGATGTTTCTACTCTGCACCTTCAGTGAGTGCAATTTTGCTGTTTGTTATAGTCACCATATAATAAATAGATTCAAATTTTTGTTTTTTAACCTAGAAATGCTTTTTTTTTTTTTTTTTTAACATGTTGCCACCTTACAGCCTCTCTCCCTTTCCAATCTTTAATTTTCCTTCTGATCACTGCATGTAATGGCAGATGATATCATCTTCATTCATTGGGAGGGTGTTGGTTTGATTCCTGTTGACAGCTAGAAGTTCCAAAGTCCAATTCAACTAAGATTGTAATTGCTTATTTTAGGAGGTGGGATAGCCCCCATAATTTCATTCTAGATGAGTAATTTATCATAACAGTATTCAATTAGTAATATACAAATATGTATTTAAAAATTAAATTTTAATCTTTATCTTTTAAACTTTCCTTCATCAAAATGAAGTTAAATAAAGCTGACATGTTCAAAGGTGGTTTTGAATCCCACAACAAAATATCTATGGCAGATCACTTGGTTACTAAATTATTCAGCTTCTTTGAGCAGATAATGATACATTGATACTTACATTTCAGCTGTGTACAAAGAGAAAGAAAGATTATCTCATACAAATAAAATACAGAATTTAATATAGAATTAATAACAGTATGATATACAGGATGGGCCAAAAGTAAAGACACTCTTGATATGGAGAAAGTATATTTTTTCTTTCTATGTTCAGGAATCAGTCAAAAGTGAAAAGTTGGATCAACACCAAATTTTTCATTGAAGTAAAAATTTTTAGCACTAAGTTTAATCCCCTCCCACAACCAAAAGCTCTTTTATGATTTTGAATGAGAGCTATGATACATTCTGAATTTAAGAAGTTATTTGAGAAATAGATACTCTAAATATAAATAAATATAATATCTATCCATTTGCACATGAATAATTTATAAAGATATCCAGCCATACAAATCTTGGACAGAGCAAAAGGGTGTACAGGGAACATAAAATAATTTATGGGATACATATACAAAAATTACATAACAATAGCAGATTCCAGTTAAGACCCAAGAATAAATATTAAAATTAAAAATTTGATATCATTTAAGGCATCTATATATACAAACATTAAAGCAGAGATAATACAATACTGTGCTACAACACAGTATCAATAGGATTTCAGCTATGTACTTTTTGTGCAAAATTTCATGCTAATAGCAGAAGGACATAGATTTCTTGAAGCAGGTACAGAGAGAAGCAAACATTGGCCAAGAACACAAAGGAGTGCTCATATTGCAAAAGACTTCAGTTCTGTGAATTGCAGTTGTTGTTGTTATTTGGTTTTTAGGAGAATTAGCAACTAAGGCCATATTTCTCCAGGGATATGCGGTGATCATTCCCCGAATTTTTCGCATCCTCTGTATTTGGTGGTCACCAGCTCGAACCCCGGTCTAATCAAGAAGTGTGTACTATGCACTGCTGCTCCTGCCCACCTGGCTAGGGAGGCACCGGTGAATTGCAGCACTTGAAAACTAGGCAATTGCAAGGAGACCCGATTGAAGAGTTTAATGCTTTAAATGGATTGAGTGAACTTAATGATGATGGTACTTTAACTCTTTTTCAGATAATCCACACAAGGGTACAAACTCAAAATGAAAAAAGGATAGCTGCAGGATATATGTGCAAAAATTTGCTTTCAGACAGAAAGTAATTGATTATTGGAACAAACTATCATCTGGTGTCGTGGAGGTGACTAGCCTGAATAAATTTAAGGAAGAATTAGACATAGTATTAGAAGGAATTAATGGACATATGAGGGGGGGGAAATATGCTGCATAAGTTCACTTCCTTCCACCATTACCAACATCACTAATAATAATGATGATAATTGCTTATTGAATCAGTGACTACAGCTCTATAGTTCTAGTACCAGTTCTATATTTGGTCAAAAAAAAAAAAAAAAAAAAAAAAAAACTGCTTATATTAATATACATAAATAAGAAATGGATTTTAGGATCCAAAAATTATTTCTGTTCTGAAAATTACAAATATCGTCATAAGCTAAGCTACTCAGCCATACTGAACAGACATGGTTAAATTTATGTAGGATGTGTATAAAGAGAAAGCATGCTCATGTTATAAATACAAGAGGTACAATTTAATACAGTTGTGGATCATAACTCAGCAGAGATTTTCTCTGTGAGTTATGATCCATAAGGGATCACAATCAATTGAGGGAGAAGAGATTTAAAGTTTGTCTCAGGTTAAATTTTTTTTTTTTTATTTCCAACGAAATGGTTTTAAGCGAGGGTTAAGAAAAAAAAAAAAATTCCCATTTCACCTATCCATTATCTTCAATAGTTTGTCTAGTTCTTCCATGAATTCATGCAAACTATCAACTTCCACAACGCGTTTGTTCCAGCAATCAACCACTCGCTGGCTAAAGGCAAACTTCTGAAAATCTATTCTGCATTTTATTTTATACACGGAGAAAAAACTTAATTTGAAATTCAAAGTACAGTCAGTCCTCGTATAGCACGATAGTTGTGTTCCTAGAAACCCTGGTGCAATGCAAAATCGTGCAATATAAACAACAGCAGGCCCTATGGGAAAAATAGGGTTAGGTGCCGACCACCCAAGATTGAACACACATTTGTAATCAAAACATTACCAAACACAATAAATTATCGTAAGTATTTCATTACGACTATTACGTAATAAAATATTGCTAATGCTTTTGCTTCTATTGTAAGCAAACTTGTTTTTTGTTTGATTTTCTATCCAAACAGATGACAGCCGTTCCATCTCTTC
Source organism: Mastigoproctus giganteus (assembly GCF_048544385.1). Classification (NCBI taxonomy): domain Eukaryota; kingdom Metazoa; phylum Arthropoda; class Arachnida; order Uropygi; family Thelyphonidae; genus Mastigoproctus; species Mastigoproctus giganteus. The sequence goes on along the minus strand of NC_143586.1, from coordinate 82,730,133 downwards.
CAATTCTTTGTCTTAATCTAATGGATTTTAATTACACTTTGAGTTGTTCCTGCTATAAAAGTTTTTTATTTTCTCTGCATTCTTTGTAATTCTCGGCGTTGCCTCATTTAGGCCTGTAGCACGTGCAATATCACATGGTCTTTCATTTCGCTCAAAGCGTTTCACAATTTCATATTTTTTCTCTATCGACAGAGGGAGACTGGCCATAAGCCTTACCAGGGAAACCACGGTGGGTTGGAGGCCGGTGTGATTTTGGCCATAAATGCTAGTATGAGGCCACTACAAATTTTCCCGGGTAAGAATTTTTGACCCAGTACGCCTCTGTTTATCAATATTGCTTTTCTTTTTCTCTCTGAATCTGTAGTGTCTTTCACCAGGACGCTTCCTTTTCACACCTTTTAAGTATTTTACTCATTTTCAGGGAATAAAGCACAATTACAAAATGAGGAGGCACACTTGATACACATAAACAAAGCTGTGTGCATGTAGCAACTGAATAAACAGCACCGTAAAGTCAGAGACAACTCTACCTCACTAGCTCACATTTTACTAAAGCACATTTCTGGGGGTTACTACCATAAAACAATAAAAACAATTTCGTTGCGTTCCTGCTAGTTGAATCTGTTATAAAGTGGTAGTAAACTCAATCTAATTGCATTTGCGATAATACCGATAGCCGGGATTTTACGTTATTATGGTGAATTGCGTTTCCTCTTCACTGATATAAAAAACATAAATACATTTTCAGAATCTTCTCTTCATTCCTATCGTGTTGCGTTCAGTTGGGGTGATTCTGGTCAGACTGCCATTTCTTGTAAACACAAAGGCGAATCGTGCATAAGCGAATTCGGTTCGTGTTATATACGATATCGTTCCCCTATTTATAAATCGTGTATGATTGAATTCGTGTAGTGTAAACACATGTTGACTGACTGTATCCAAACAATATAAGATTTTCGGTATTAATCAAAAGAAAGTTTGTCAGATATTCTTATTAACACTGTACTAAATTTTCGTTTAATATGTTAAGAATCTTTTAGTTCTGTTGTGGGAGATGTTTATGAATAGATGAGTGACACACGAATTCAGTCAATGAGAATGATAACAACTGCATTGTGAAGAAATTAAATTTCTCACAAGAAATAACAGATATGGAAAGTTTCATTTCTGTCGTGTGGAATCATGCAGCTCAACACATACAAGCTCAACATTAACCTGCAGTGGTTGTGTCGGAGCTGTCAGATGACACTGACAGAACTGATAGTGCAAAGTAGCTACAGCTTAATTGTTTCTTTATCTTCAATGACATTGGAAAGTAGTGGAAACTTGGCTACAAAATTTCAAATTACATGCAGCAAAACTTCACTGAACAAAAGAAGGAAAAAAATTCGGTTTGTTTTAGACTATTCATGACCTTAGCAGTAAAGCTACTTTTGAATAAGTCACAATTCTTCCAAAATGAAGCGGAAGATTTAAAATTGCAAAAAATAACTGGCAAACCATAAGGTGGAAGCTTATTTAGAAGACCTTTATGCCAAACATGAACAGCCTTTGAAATGTCAAGAGCAACTGCTCGAGTTTCACCAGCATTTAATGTAGCTTTAATGTTTTGTTTTGTTTTTTTTGAGAAAAGGAACAATAAAAACCACGTTATGATGGCGAGACAGGGAAGGGATCAAAAAGCCAAATTTGCTGTTAGAAATCCAAAGAGTTAGTGGCTATGAACATAGTTGAGTTCTAGAAGATTTTGGCTGAGTAAGGAAGTGGGATTTTTTTTTTTTTTTTCCCCTGCCTTATTGCATAAACAAATCTGTACTATTTATAAATAGACAAACACTTAGTAGCATTTTTATACAAATAATAAAAAAATATATTTAAAAATAATTCCAATTAAGACAACAATTATCCCTACAAAAATAAAGTATTATGACCAGTGGCATCCCTTTATGACAAAATGATATCACTAATAAGCAGAATAATAATATTGAGCACATACCTGCTGTTCTGGAGGTATGGATTCTAATGCCTTCTGAATTACCCTACACCCATACATTTGTAAAGCCAACGGTAGCACATGGCCCTTCACCTTCTGAGCTAGTGCCTGCTTCTGTTCAGGAGTGCCAAATTCAAAGAACTTCTGAATAACATAGTTGCCAAAAACATCAGTCATTAAACCATATGCTGCACCAAGGATCTCATTAAAAACCATCTGCTTTTCTGCTGGAGTAGCACGTTCAAGCTTCTGCTGAATAAACCTGAAATTTAAAAAAAAAAAGGAATTGTTAGCATATTTAGAAATTGCACTTGGTTATGGAAACAAAATATTTTCTTAAAATCAGAATTATGTTCAATATGATTACAAAGCATATTCAAGAAAATATTGTATGTATATATGAGGTGTGATTGGAAAGTTTGGGGATGACAATATTTGTAAAATGAAGCATACCGACTATTCAGACAGATCTTCATTGAAGTCTCCTTGACACTCCATATGTCGATTCCAATGCCTCTAATTATGCAGTGGCATTGTGATGATGAAGCAAGCACCAACTCCCCAAAGCTAATTTTATCAGCTGTTTTCTTCAAACAGCACTGCACAATAGCCATAGAACTATACTATGCTATTTCTGGTCCACTGTTTGAATATACAGGTCAAATTCATAAATTCCCGTGAATGAAACAATGCCTTGCGAGTCAAAAAATACAAGCACAATCTGTCATTGAGAAGACAAGGCCATTGTTTCCAGGTCACAGCCACACACCAGTGAAGGAAGAGATAAAGATGATCTTGATATATCAGAGCTTGCTACTCAAACTTTGTGTTAATCAGTTGACATGTTCCATAAAACGTACCAATTTCACTAGAAACTTTGTGGACATTAAACAGTGTTCACTCCTGATCACATCATGCGTAATTGAATAACTGTGTTTTGAAGAGTGGCCAGAGTGAGAATCACATTAGGTGGCTCTTTAAACTATGCAAACCACTGAAAAGTCATTGGATGACACACAGCATCTCCTTCAAAAGCTGATTTTACATTTGGTAGGTTTCTGTTGCACTGTTCCCAAATTTAAAACAAAATTTGATGTGAATTCATTGCTCAGTAAAGACAGTCATTTTAAAATGTGAAGAACATTAATCATCTTCTATTCAATGCCTTATTATATGTACACAACTCACTGAAAGTTGCTACAATTTCAAGATACAAAGTCAGTCCCCGATCTTCTTTTATCCTATTTCATATGCAGTAGTGATCACAAAAATTGCACCACCCTCTTAAATTATTTCATAGATATCTTCCTTTCATCATCCTCTGATACAGCCACTCTCCGACTTAAGTAAGGATTGAGTTGTTGTTGTTGTTTGGTTTTTAGGAGCATTAGCAACTAAGGCCATATTGCTCCGGGAATATGCGGTGGTCATTCCCTGACCTTTCCGCATCCTCCGTATTCGGTGGTGACGGGCTCGAACCCCGGTCTAATCAAGAAGCGTGTGCTACGCACTGCTGCTCCTTCCCACCTGGCTACGGAGGCGCCTAAGGATTGAGTTCTACGGAACTCTATGTAAGTCAGAATTTCCTTTAAGGCTTATACAGCACTTGCAACTATGCACACTGAATTTGATGAAGATGTAAATAGAATTATTTATTCAATTTATCTCATGCGCAGGAAAAATTTCAAGTGTACAAAATTACGAGTGTGCAATCACAACAATTTTACTTTAACATTGGAAATCAGCGAGATGCTTCAATCTGTTAAACCGTCCGTTGCTTGCCACAAACTTGACTTGGGGTTTGCCATACTTATGCTTAATATCTTCATAAATATTTCTTGCTTAATGGCCATTGGACTCAGGGGCACTTGTTTCTGAATCAGATTTTCCATCCATATTATTAATAGCTTTTCCATATTTGATATAGCACCAGAACGATGTTTTGTGATCACTGTTTATCTTAAATGTATTGATCCTTTAACATGTTCTTTTATACACGCACTATCTTTTTAAATAGTATTCACTGCTGGACTAGCGAGACCTAATTCCCGTGCCATGGATGACAAACTTGGTCCTGCTTTGTACTTCTTAATCATTTTCATGTTCATTTGTAAATCAATTTTGTTTTGTTTCCTAGCCTTGCCACCACTTGCACTTTCCACTGGTCCCTTCACCACTGTAATAAGTAAATAGGAATGAGGAATTGATTCTGAAAATTTATTTATGTTTTTTATATGACTGAAGATTTCAGTGAAGGGGAAAACGCATTTCTCCATAATAACATAAAAACCCACACAATTCCACTTATCAGTCAAATGCAATAAGATCAAGTTAACGACCTGTTTATAATATATTTCACTAACAAAAAAGCCCAATAAACCGGAAAGTGCAAATTGTTTTTATTGTTTCATGGTCATGACCTCCAGAAATGTGTTTTAGAAAAATATCACAGAGGCGTTCAAAATTGATTCTTATAACGGAACATACCATAACAATGAAAGTGTGGTGCATTCTCTTGCCGGATGTATAGCCCTTCCTGTGGGCCAACAGTAGCATTTGCAAATGTGTTTGTTGGCAGTGTGTTTTGTTTTTGTATCCTTTAGTTAGCGATTTTTGTTCTGCTTATTTGACATAAATTTATATAAATATAATACAATTTCCATTATAAAAATGACCTGTTAGAGTTAAATAGCTTAGTTATATAGCAAAAATTTCAACTTCTCAGGTCTTATTGTTATTGGTTGAATAAACCTCTACTTATTCCTATGGGATGTAAAATGTTTCCATATTTTTTTCAGTTTGCATCTGCCAGCAAAAACTTACGCAAAGTTAAATTTACATAAATTGAGTGTTATGCTAGTCGGGGAGTGCCGGTATTAGCATATTACGCAATGCAGTAAATGCACATTTTTGGCATTATCATATGTAGAAAGAGAATTCACCTGCTATAATGTGCTCTCAGTTTCCAGTTAGCAGCAATATGGCATACAAGGAAGGAAATTTAATTATTGCACCAATATGTTGGGTATTTCAAGTCAATATGCACTGGTGTTCAAAGAAAGTGCATCACCCCTTAAAATCGCAATTGTTGTCTGAATAACATAAGTATATGGCAATATTTCTTACAGATAGCGCCAGATAAGACTGATGCATAGGCGATGGCGTAATATTGCATCAGCTGTTACTTTCAACTATATAAGCATGGTCTGCAAGAGTTGCAGTCATTCCTTGCTTGTGTCAGGATGGCGAGTTACGTGCAGTTGACGTCACGAAGAAAGAGGTACTATTGTTGCTTTATGTGAGGAAGGATATTCTTCTCATCATACTGTTTATAGCGTGTCTTGTAATCAGCCGACAGTGAGTAGATTTCTTTCCAAACTCAAGAATACGGATTCTGCTGAAAGGAAAAAAGGAACTGGATGCTGTTGTTGTTGTTATTTGGTGTTTTAGGAGCATTAGCAACTAAGGCCATATTGCTCTAAGCAAAAACAGAACCACATTTTGAAGTGCTTATGCCTTAAAAACCATAAAGCTTCTTCATCTGAGCTGAAAAGAGAATGGGAAGAACATGCAGGAGTGGTAGCAAGTGCAGTAACAGTCAGAAGATGCCTCTTCAAAAATGGACTTGTAGCCAGTCTTCCTAAGAAGCCCCTCCTCACACGAAAAAGGCCTGATTAATTTGGTTTAAGGAGCATGGAAAATGGACCCCCGAGCAGTGGAAGTCAGTTATTTTCTCGGATGAGAAGAAATTCAACCTGCATGGCTCTGATGAGAGACAAACGATTTGCCGTAGACGTGGTGAACACCATCTGGTAGACACCATCCAGACTGTATGGTGTCTACCAGCCAGAGTAGTCACCTGCAGTTTATAAAAGGTTCCATAAATGCCAATGGATACCTGACTATATTGGAAGGTGAATTGCTGCTAACCATCAGAGACTATTTCAAGCTGCCAAGTAACCGCATCTTTCACGGGCGACTCTGCTCCTTGTCATCAGGCAAAAAGTGTAAGTAGGTGCTTCTGTAGTTACCTTAGCTTCATTTCTGCATTACAGGGTTCGACAGAAATGTGTTTACATTTGTTACAGGTGAAAAAATGGTTGGAAGAACGGTCCATTACAACTCTTAGCTGTCCAGGAAACAGCCCAGAACTGAATCCTATAGAGAACTGTTGGTATCGCGTGGAATCTGCAGTTGCCAGAAAGAAACCAAAGAACCTTTGTGAACTTCAAGAAGTTATAATTTGTGTTTGGAACCATGAACTATCAGTTGATTATCTTCAGAAATCGATCTTGTCAATGCCTCGACAGTGTGCTGCTGTCATCAGGACCAGAGGCGGTTCAACTAAATATTAATTTGCATCTGGTGAACTTTTCATTTTGATTTCCATTTAAACTGAAGCAAACTGAGGGCTTCTTATAATATTTCAGCCATAATTGTCGTGTTTACCAAAACTGTTGTATAAAGGTTGCAAATGCACATTTTGGAATATTTTGAGAGCCCCTGTCAAATATTACTTAGCATTAATAAAACTTAATAAATCTTTTGTTTATATTTCTATTTGCGATGCTAGTCATCAATGTAACATACCAAGAAGAATGTTACATTGATGACTAGACAAAAAAGGGTTAGAAATGTGAAATTCCTAGGTGATGCACTTTCTTTGAACACCAGTGTATTTCCAGAAAGGGTGTCTGAAATATGCCTTGTGTCAAGAATTCATAAAAAGAAACGTGTAGGTAATGTCAAAATAAAATCTGGAATACGGCTGAAGAAGACTAGTACTCCTGCACAAAAAGACCTTTAAAAATATTTAAACTTCCTTGACCTTCATGCAAGGTTCACAGACCTAAAAGCATGCGGGAGGAACACACTGGTGTGTTAAGGAAAGTGAAAAAAAAAAAAAAAAAAAAAAAACTGTACAATTGTGAGACTGTCATGAAAGTATATTGACCCTGTAAGAATCTCTTACTGAATAAATCTATTAAGAAAAAAAAAAAATGACAGGTCAGGGCTAAATATGTTAGCTGCACAAGTGAGCAGTCAGAGCAGTGGCACGTTATTCTATAGGCAAAAAAGACATCTTCCTAGGGTCCCGATCAGTGGGGGAGCCCCAAAATCACTGTTTCAAAAACTTATTGCTGTTTTTTACTATCTTTAAATGATTTTTATTGGAAACTGAACTTTCTAACTGCCAAGGTCAATAAACTTTACTTGAAGATTAATTGGAAAATTAAGTTTTTTAAAATGGTTTTACCAATTTTGATGAAATTTTATATTTAGATCTTATTTCATATAATTTGTTTGTTTTGTTGTTACAATAAAATGAAATTGAAAATGTTCTTTATTAGTTTTTTCTTTAGATGGGGCCCCCCCAAATTTCTTTATACATTAACTGGGCCCCATGAAGGTATAATGTGCCACTGAGCAAGAGATTGTAATCTTTTCTGAGGAGTCTAAATTAAACCTTCATAAATTGAGTGAGAACCACCAGTTTTCATTGAACCAAACAGTTCAGTGATATATTACTATTGTGGACAGAATATACTTTGTGAATGGTAATGTTAATGATGACTACTACAATAATATTTTAAACCGACTATTTTACCTGTTCTCAGAAACCACTTTTAGGACACAGAAAACTATTTTCTAGCATAATAATACCCTTACCACATTGCAAGAAATGTGTGTAAAACAATACACAATCGTTTCACACACTTATTATTAATGCATTATATTAATATATTATTGATTAAAGTGTACAAAATACCGTGTATAGTGGGCCTTTAATATCTGCCATCCATTATTTAACACCATCATTGGTTCTTATTTCCACTGTCATGTTGCTGCTCATACTGAAATGTATGTCCATAATTTAAATTAGATGTTCCAACCTTTTGTCACTCGAATGACACTTTGATCAAAAAAGACACTATATTCAGTTTTGAACCGCTGCTATAAATAACAAGAGTATACCTTCACTGTTACAGATATACCAACATATAGGGCAGTTTTATAAACAGGCAACATGAAACAATCAATAGCTTATGTATCAGTACATAATGCTCAACTGATCACACACACTATTTAACAAAAGAAGGGGGGAAAATCACCCCTATTTGGTGGAATAAATAATTTTATTTATAAAGAATATTAAAGACAGCAAACGTGTACATATCTGGAGATACACAATGAAAGATAGCATTTTGCTCGATGCTGTCTACATATTAATTTCTTCCAATGTTCACAATACATGGTAGTCATTGTCTATGGTCTTGATAGGTGAAAGGTGAATAATGTGATAGGAAAAATGTATCTATAGCTTCGTAAATATAATCATAAATCGTCTTTTTTTTTTGTTTTTTTAAATTACCACATATCTCTTGCCTGCTAGCCTGTCACTGTATCCACTGAAATGGCTTTATCATATGGTAAAACATGCTACAAAGAATATATGTTCTTAAACAGTTAGCATTAGCATTAGTAGAGGCATATGATTTTTTTTTTTTTTTTTTTTTTTAATGAAAACCTGAAACATGAGAGGTATTAGAACCTATAGTACTTAGTACCGTGCTTGGGCTGGAGGCTGAGAAGATGAAAGAAGATATTTGTTAACATTAGACTTGAACTTCTGTAGACTAATTTTCAGGAAATGCGTATGAAGGTTGTTCCAGAAAATGGCAGTTGAATGAATAAACAATGAAGGTGAAAAGTTCGTTCTGTGAATTTGAAGTTGGACGGTAAATGGATGTTGGTTAGTGGCAGCACGTGTTCGGACTGTTTTGAAAGAGAGAGAGAGAGAGAGAGAGAGAGAGAGAGAGAGAGAGAATTATAGAAGCCAATTGAGAAGAACAGTGCCCAGGGAAGTGTCTGCAGAAGAGGCATGTAGCAGAAACAATACGTCTATGAGACAGCGAGTGGAGATACTCTGTTAGAGAGGAGTCATTAATTAACCTAATTGCTCTCTTCTGAATGGAATTTAGAAGCCTGAGAGAGGTTTTGGGGGCACTGCCCCAGATGCGAGAACAATATTCCTAGGTAGGGCGAATTTGCGATTTGTACAGACTGAACAGCTGTTTAGGAGAAAAGTAAGGCCGAGAGCGAAACAGAAAACGAAGTTTTTTAGATGTAGAGGAAGCAACATTTGTAATGTGCTTGAGCCAAGAGAGATTAGAAGTCAGGGTAATCCCCAAAAGAGATATATCATTTTGCCTAGAAATCGGAATGCGACCAAAGATAAGCATAGAAGCAGAAGAATCCATTTTGCGAGATATAAGAAAAGACTGAGTTTTAGAAGGATTGAAATCAACTAAGTCGTCTTTGCCCCACTGGAGAATTACCTCGAGATCGGCATTTAAGGAATTGGTAGCAGATATTCCAGAAGTTGAAGCTGATTGAGCAGGGCAAGGTTTCTCAAAATGGAAAGTGGAATACAATGTGCTATCATCGGTAAAACTATGGATAGGATTTCCAGTCAATGGAAGAAGGTCATTAAGCCTTTGAGATGTCAAGAGAAACTACTTGTGTTTCACCGAACCTTTCCATTGAATTAGTCCATAAATGGGTAACATAAGCCAAAATATCACAAGTGGATCAACACTGACAGAATCCAAACTGGCGATCTTTGATCAGACGGAAGGTTTCTAGGTAGTTTAAGAGCAGGTGGTTAATTGATTTCTCCATTACTTTAGAAAGAGTAGAAGTAATTGCAATGGGACGATAATTGGATGGGAGGGATTTGTCACCCTTTTTAGGAACTGGATAGATATGAGCAAATTTCCAAGCAGAAAATGAAAACACCTTTGGAATAAGAGAGTGAAAAAAGGCGGCAAAGAACAGAAGTTCAGGAGCACAGGTTTTGAGAACAAGTGGAGAAATACCATCAGGACCACGAGCTTTCTTGGTATCAAGATTCGTCAAAATCCTTTTGAAGGAAGACCACAGGAGGCATTGAATGGAGCGTGTTGCGAATGGTGGGAGGTGTTTTACCAAGTTCATTAATACAGGAGTTGGAAGAAAAATGGGATGCTAGCAGGTCAGCTTTATCCTTGGCTGAAGTGACAACAGAATCATCCAGTTTTGACAGGGGTGGAAGCAGAGATGGGCAAAATTTGTGGACAACAGCTTTGGAAAGAGACCAGAATGCTCGGCTACCATTAGGGCAAGAAGCAAGTTTTCTACTCTTAGCCCGTTCAAAATCTAGTTTGCACTGATTAATAACTGCTTTACAATTGTTGTGAGCTTCAGTTTCGTTTTCTACCTACACTTGTAAAGTGTAGGTAGAAAATGAAACTGAAGAATAGGAAATGAAATAATTGAAATATGCAACGTTCTTCTCTTGAACAGCATTAGCACATTTATTGAAAAACCAAGGTTTAGATAAAGGACGAGATTTTAAAGTGGAGTGTGGAATAGAGGATTCCATTCCTACAAGAATAATTTCACTGACACGATCTGAGTAAATGTTGACATCAGAAGTTTTGAAACAGTAATCCGGCCAAGGAAAAGAAAAGAAATCTTGCAGGTCATCCCATTTTGCATTCTTGTAATGCCAAACAATATGAGGTTGGGTATAGCCATGCAATAAAGGCTTCATTGGACAAGAGACAATCACCAAGTTGTGAACTGAGGTGCCTAAAGGTTCACTCACTTCGGCTGTGTACCTAAAAGCGTTGTTTGTGAGCAAAAGCGTGTTGGCTGTATGGTTAGGATTGTCTGGTATTCTTGTAGGTAAAGAACAATCTGTGCTAGGTCATTAGTAATTGCAAAAACCTCAGTGTGACTAGAAAATGGAAGCCACCTGGAGTTGTGAACATTAAAAATCACCAAAGAAAATTACCCCACTCTTAGCAAAGTCTATTTGCGGTCAAGTTGCAAATAGAGTAAGTCAAAGAGCTCCAAGTGATTAGTGGAGTTGGGAGAACGGTACAGGCAACAGATAAATTTGACATTGAGAGAGAGAGAGAGAGAGAGAGAGAGAGAGAGAGAGAGAGAGAGAGAGATTTTAAGCCAGAGGAGATTGAAGAGAAGAGATTCCAAATTACCAATTCTTTGGCAGGGAATATCAGAATTGACATATGCACAAGTACCACTTTTGAGGCGAAAGGAATCACATGGGGATAATTTGGGCAATTGAGATGAGCAGTAGTTGAATTAACCGTTAACTGAGTTTCTGTCAGAAAAAGTACATTTTGGTTTGGCAGACTGCAAGTGGAAATGGACATCATTGAGATCAGAATTAAGACCACGTATATTTGTGAAATGAACTAGGAAGGGTTTGGGAGATTTATATCTTTTCGCAGATAAGCTTACTCCATTAGTTTGACAAGTCGTGATGCATTCAATAGTAAGAAAAGGTTGGTGGGGGCATGCTGTATGAAGTTATGAAATTTTTAGATGTAGCGTACACATGGTAAGAATATACCCAGATCCTTGACATAACGTGGCCTCGACAATGCCCACGCATACACACTACTCGGACTCCCTCCAGTCACTATCTGGCAGAGTAGAGGTAGCAAGATTATACACTAGTTGATCCGGAAGCCTCCTAAAGAGTTACCAATAGGTTCAGTCCAGTGTTCTTACTAATGGCTGGCCTGCGAACACCACTTTAGAGCTGTACCCTCAAAATGTAAGGAAGATTGGATCTCGCCACGATGTTCATCGTAACCTCAAAAGCCATCAGTAATACTGCATGATGGAAGAGATGGGGAAGGGTTGACCAGAACTTAGGTCTGGAGACTAAACATGGATTCCACCACTTTAAGCCTCCAATAAGCAAAGTGGTTGTATTGAACTGGTTGACGAGAGTCATCTACACATAGTATTGCCTGGTAACACAGAGGGGCGGCATTCCGCCATGTGGTGTGGGTGCCACATCTCAACCCCTGCTTACATTGGTTCACACCTGGGTGGTCACCCACAGTGTGCTTGTGCATTGAGGTTATACCCAGGATTACTAACAGTCCCACCATCATGAAGGCGCAAGCAGAGGATTTGGCTGTCACAGACTGTCCGGACTTTGCCGATTTGGGTCCATTTGATTTGAATGTCACTCGAATATCACTTCCATCAGCATTTCAGACTCCCAGGTAGCAAGTACAGCTTGTCTGGCATATCAGAGAGAATGTCTGTACAATGAATGATGCAAGAAAGCAAGCTTATACAGCATACAAAAAAAAAAAAAAAAAAAAAAAGTTGCCATTTCAGCCATTCATTCACTCGAAATGTTTGTCTAGTTCTGCCTTGAATTTATTGAAGCTGTCAACTTACAATGGTAGGTGGAAGTTTGTTCCAGCAATCAGTCACCTGCTAACTAAAGGCAAATTTCTGCATATCTATTCAACAACTGTCTTTCTTCAATTTGAATTTATGTCCCCTCAGTTATTGTTTAACCACATATACTATTTGCTTATCTAATATGTTTAAAGGTATTATTACACTTGTACAACCTTCTTAATGGTTAACTGATTAAAAAAAATTAATGGTACTTTAATTCCCTTATATTTCACATTTTTCTTTTGGTATTTGGGAAACTAAAATTCACAAAGTTCTTGAATGAATTCGTATCCCTCTTGAGGGGAGAGGACATGTACTGTTTCACTAGAATTTCATTTTACTGAAATTATAATTATAATTGCAAAATTATTTTAAAAAGAACAATTTTTTTTTTCAAATGAATTCTGCTGTACTTTTCTAACAGACTGAATTAGTAATTTTTGCTTTATTTTACTTAAATACCCATTTTAAGAGGGTTTATTCTGTAATGTCTTATCCACCGTAAATTAAGGAGATATGGACATGAGATAGTCACCTCTGAATTCTACATAATTGAGCAGTAGCATCTTCTAAGAAGTGGGAAAAAAGAAAGAGAAAACTTTTCTTTTTTCTTCTGTATTAAAGTTCAATACAGACGAAGTATGGTTACACAGTTAGCACCCCTTAACTTGGCAGAAAGTGCTCTATGTAAATTCGTTTTCTTCTAACATCAGGGTATGCATATATTTTATATGCTGAGGAAAGTTTATTGTCAGGAATCAGGCCCATGATTCAAATGCTACTGGAAAACAGAATAAGATAACTGGACAACTGAATTTCAGTATGCATTTTACACCTTTTGCAAAAATTAACTGCAATGGTTTTTTGTTCAGACAGTCCGTATCCTTTCTGCTTCACTGATAAGGAAATTTTATTTATTTAGATTTTAAGCTAACCATCTGAGGAGCTCCCAATCTGAGAAGGTTATCACAATCTTAAGGAATACAGATTGTTAAGAATTCTGAAAGCCAAGCTACATTATAGGCTTTCTCACTATCAATGCAAACCATAACCAGATGTAGTTTCTTAAAAATGCATTTTGCATCTTTAATTCAACTTTATTCATCAGTTCTCCAAGGAGGACATATTTTTGGAAAAGCCAAATTGGTGGGTTATTCACCAGATCTTTAGATTAAAGATACCATGCAGGCTCATTATGTATCTTTTTTTTTTCCCCAGAAGTTTTCCATATGCAACTTGTAAAAGAAACTGATTCGTAATTATGAGGATTCGATTGTTTGTTATTTAGGTTTTAGGAGCATTAGCAACTAAGACTATATTGCTCCGGTGATATGCGGTGGTCATTCCCTGACCTTTCCGCATCCTCCATATTTGGTGGTCACTGGCTCGAACCCCGGTCTAACCAAGAAGCGTGTGCTACGCACTGCTGCTCCTGCCCAACTGGCTACGGAGGTGCCGATGTGGATTAGAATGGCCTTTCCCAGGTTTGTGAAAGGACAAACAACTGAACGTCTCCAATAACTGGAGTAGACATTTTCAACGAATATTCCATTAGAAAATATTAATAAAATATGCAAGGTAGACCATCTAAATCTTTAATTCTTGGTGAATTTCCCAAACATCTGTGTATTATAAATGGCGAGTGAATTGATAATGAGTTAAGGTTATGAATTTTTATGTATTTTATTTGGACGTAAATGGCAATAAAATTTAGAACGAGGGTTGTCATGTTTCTTATGATATGCATCCAAATGTTTGGAGCTTTATAGCTCATTAGGAAGGTAGTTTTCTATATCCATTTTTTACTTCTTTCAGTTCTAGAGGATGACATCAATCCCCCCCCCCCCTCCAGATTACAGGTGCTGCCAATGATCAAATATTAAGAAGTTAGTAGTAACTTCATGCTCCTAATTTTTGAATTGTTTCACTCCACCTTCTATATCACTAGACTTCCATATCACTTCCATACAATTGCTTCTATAACTGTATTGTAACTTTAGCTTTGCAGTGCATATAAGATGGAGAGCTTGTTTGTTTTGATCTACTGGAAATCCTACTGGTGATATTTAGAGGTTATATTTAGAATCTGGAAGATTATAATAATTTAAAAATAAAAATCTATATTGTTTTCCCTGCTTTAAACTAACACAGCCTCTTTAATATTCTTAACTCCTGTAACTGTAAATACAAAGTTATTTCACAAATAAAATCAATCTGAAATATTCAAATCAAATGCCACATAATAAGAAGGCAGGCTGACAAGCAGGCTAAGAAGGTTTGGGTTATGAATTAAGTAATACCACTTAATTCATAACCCCAACATTAGGTGGGTAATAAGTTTTAAATGGATTCTCTTTGTGGCAAATAAAAGAGGCTGTATTGAACTCTCAGTATGTTTGCAATAGTATTACCAAGCTGTAATGATTAATATAATACTGAACTCTTAATCTTAGGTTTTGCAGTTTACAAATTTTAAAATTAAAGATTAACTGAAGTGAAAATAAAATACCTACTATTATTTTGCAAAAACAAGTAAACACACCAAGAAATAAAAGTTTTCATATACATTTAAGAAGCTTCACTTTAAAATTAAATTAAAAATTACCTGTCTGGCACACACATGTATGTCTCATTGCTTTTATGCTTTTGACAATAGTTTGTTGGGATATTTAAGTGAAATCATCTTGGGTCTCACATTTAGCCCATATAGCATATGGTTGCTGACCCTTGTAATAACCAGATGGATAACCATACTGATATAACTGATATACCAGCTTCATAAAGTATTAATTAAAATTTTCAAATCATGTAAAGGATAGAAGTTGTACTCACACAAATATAATATGAACAAAACAGATGAGATGTACCTGAATTATATACAGGCTAAATGAGAAGTAACAAGTTATTTTTAAACTGACATGTCTAAGGAGGTATAAAGATAAATGCATCATTCCATTGGGATTTAAGAAAAGAAAAAAAAAAATTAATGGCATTTTATATTACATGGTAACTATTTTTTTAAAACCATTTTCAGAGAAGCTATATCTTACAGATACAGTGTATAAAGTAAAAACTGGGAGATGTAAAAACTCTGGAGATTTGTGGTAAGTTTAAAGAAAGCAAAATCAAAGTAAAAGATTAGCATGACAGCCCCCCCCCCAAACAGTCAAACGTTGTCATGAAGGCTTATGAACATAATCAGGCTCAAAGGGCACAGCAAAAGCATATCTACACCAAGAGCTGGAGAAAATACTGAAATGGATCCAAATCTTCCTTATACATTCCAAAAATATGCAGTAAACAGTTGTCCAAAACACCAATGTATAGGGAAATTTCAAAAAAAGGAGTACACAGATGGATAGAGAACCTCTACAAATTTCTTAATGGACCCTTATAAGTCCTATATAAGTCCTAAGCTCACGAATTGCACATTGATCTGGCAGTTTCTTTCTTTTACAGACAATTGCTATTATGTCTTTTACACAGCTCCCCACCCACCCCGAAAGTCACAGTGCACAGTCTGGGAAGATGGCAGGACCACTATTTCATCTTTGGTAATTTGCTCTATCCATTGCTGAGGTAGTGTTTTAATTATTTTTTAATGTCCACATGACGACGAGGAAGCATACTGTCACACTGGAAGAAGAAAGCAGCAGAATTTTCAGCATAGAAATAAAAGCCAGTTATTCAATATATACATGTAAATGTTAGCATCAGCAGAGGCATATGATGCAAGAAAGAAAGCTTATACAGAATCAGCAAAAAAAAAAAAGTTTCACACATCCATTTGCTCTAAAAGTTTTTCCAGTTCTTCCTTCAGTTTATTTAGGCTATCAACTTCCACAACGATGGAAGTTTGTTACAGCAATCAGCTACCCGCTGGCTAAAGGCAAATCTCCACACATCTATTCTGCAACTGTCTTTCCTCAATTTGAATTTATGCCCCTTCAGGTTTATAATCTGAGCAAGAGAAAGAATCCCATCATTGAGCCTGCTCAACCCATTCATTCAATGCCTTATACATCTCAATCAGATGACCTCGCAGGTGCCTATTGCCCAGACGCTGCAATTTGCAGAATTTAATCCTTTCTTGGTAAGAGAACCCTTTTGTTCCTCTCACCAATCTTGCTGCCATTCTCTGTACTCATTCTAGCAACTGATGTTCTCTGATAATCTTTTCCTTAATTAAAGGGGGGGGGGGGGTACATGTATGTTTTCTGATGTGAAATAGAACAAAATACATTTATTTTTGGGAGTCATGCATCTCACTCTTAATGAGGGTGAATGTGATTCCCAAGGAGTGTCAGTGCACATTCCATGCCCATGCACCAACTTATTCCGCTTTCAGTTGAAAGTTACGTTTATAATATGAATCATAAAGTATCTCTACTGGCTTAAAACTGCACTCTGCATGCAGAGAAAATGTTCTTGGATTTGCTGGTCTGTGAAATTAGTGAACAGCTTTGTTAACAGATAAATTAGTAAGAGAAGCTTGCATGCAAAGTTAAAAAAAAAAAAAAAAAAAAAGTGAACCAGATCACAGAGTAAGGTTTATTATTATTTCTTAATTTTAACTTTTTTGTGGACAACCTCATTTTTACTGAAATGTAACTGCATATTAAATCCATTAAACAGTTTTCCAACTAATTTTAGAATGATTTGTCTATTTTTTTATGTGATCACAGTTATGTCACTCTAAAAACCAGGAAGAGCCTGTCAGCAACCTTGTATATAAGTGAAGCAAATTCACAACAAGGAATTGGCTAACAGTGTCATAACATTTACAGATCACAAACTGAGGATTAGAATAAAGTAGCATAATTTGAAATTTTAGATATATGAATTTGTGAACAATTTATTATATGCCAATTTAAAATTTCTACTGTTTCATTTGTTTAAAATATCACACCATTTTCTACCAGGGGAGAAATTTAAACATAAATATAAAACAAATTTTTGATAAAATTCATCAAATTAGAACATAAAATTCTTAAAATTTTGGAAAAAAGCACTATTCAGTTTTCCAATATAAATTTGAATAATTTTCAGAATAAAATATCAGACATTATTTCCTAATAGATAAAAGGTGTAGTTATATTTTTAGAGAGACAGAAAGAGAAAGACCACACAAAATGCAATAGCCATTACCTTGAACCATGCTGATCTTGAGAAAATTCAACTATGTGATTAGCAAGATCTCTAAGCTGCAAGCTAGGATAACGATTGTTACGGAAATCTTCCAGCAATCTACTTCTACCCGTTGATTTATCAAGACTTGAGCTAAAAATACATAAAAAAAAAAACAAAACAACAAAAAAAAAAAAAAAACTGAAACATCATAAAATGTGTTATGTGCATTAGGAAGTGAAAAAATAGTGACTTCTATGAAATATAAACTTAATTGTTTCAAAAGTGGAATGCAACTTATTTATGGTGAATAAATGAAGATTAGCCACCCACCCACCCTCCAAACATGAGTAATCATGGACTTCAGCACCTTTTGAAATAGCATGTTTTCATTATACTAATCAAAGACCGTAAACATAAATATGGCACATTGTTGAAATTCGATGACAGCTATTAGTGTAGCATCTTTTCAGAAAGCACATGATTATCTAAAGTGTTCTCTATATTTGAAAATAAGAAACGAAAGGAGGGGGTAACTAACTGCTTCTATCTGAGCAATAGGTTACCAGAGGTTCTATGCAAATTGTGAATGACAAATGAAGTTATCACAATAAAAGAATGGAATCCAAATTATAACTTTTGTTGTAACTATTTGTGCCAAGGTGTTTCTAAAACATGAATCATAATGAGATTCGGCATACTAATATAACCATACGGTGCAGGTAAGTCTGAAGCTTTCGCTGCAATGGCTAAAAAATAAAAAAATTATAATAATAAAATAAAATAAAAACAAATAAATGAATAATAAAATAGAGTTAACTCTTTCAGGACATATTCCCTATGTGTTTATTGTTTAATGATCACACAATACATACAAACATATATATAAATTGTATTTATAACAGTTTGAAGAGGAATATTAAAATATAGTAATAGGGTTAATGGACACTGTATTTTGGCAGGAAGGAACAGGAACCCAATGACTATAATCGGAAATGAGGTACCAAATGGGAATTGGAATTACAGAAAACACACAGGAAAAATAAAAAGAAGTACTTAAAGCTGCAAAACTTATGATTTCAATGTCTTTTTCCAGGGTCAACTATGAAATCACATGAAAGACAGCAAGAAGTAGGGCCTCTGTTTTTGACATGAAATATACGTAAGCATAAGGTAGTATTCTGGTCCTCTTACTCAACACACGCGCACGCGGTGTGGCAATAAAGTTTCTCAACTGGTGTAATAAAAAGAAAATGTAAAGGAGTTAAAAAATGGGTTTATTTTTATTCAAAGTAATACCAATCTGATTGAATGCACTTGTTACACTGTTCTAAGTTTCTGAAAAGAGTCAACAAAGGCATCCAAAGAGATGATGTTCAGTTCGATGGTTACGTTTTTCATTATGTCTTCAACATCGCAAACTCTCTTTCTTCAAAGGCAAATTTCACCTAGGGAAAGAGGAAGAATCCCACTGGTGCTAGATAAGGAGAGTAGAGTGGATGGTTGATCTGTACGATGCCATGTTTCATCAGAAATGTCTTCACAATTAGCGTGGAATAGGCAGTGGCACTGTCATGCAACAAGAACTAGCTGCCTTTCTCTTGAAATTGTGGCCTCACCTGGGAATTGTGCTTTAACAGTCTTTGAAGCACAGGTGCTTCAAAGACTGGGGGGGGATAAAAAAAGAGAGACAATGTTTTTGAAATATGTGCATAACTAGTTTATAAAAGAAAGTGTCTACATCTTTAATGAAAAAAATATTTCAAAAATATTTCATTTTGTTGGCTAGTGTAGTCATAAAAATGGTTCAGCAAATGCCACATTGTCCTTTATTAGAAGTGGGGGTGGGGGGGGGACCCACCGTGGGGCTTATTGTTTGTTGTTATTGTGCGGGCATATTAGGCTATGAGCACTGATACATAGTTATTGGGGGGGGGGGGGGGGAAGAAACAAAACACTGTTAGCAGTTGACACACAACAAGCCTTCCCTGGCATTAGAGATCTCCATCTTAACCCCACTCCAAATTGGACCAACAGAAATGAGCAACTGGGCTCACATCTGGTGAGTATGGGCTAATGATGATATCCAGCTCAGGGTCCTGAGCTGGATATCATCATTCTGATCATTTTTCTTACAAAACTCATTGCCCTTTGCCATCTTTTTAAATTTATAAATCACGATTACTTACTATTTGCTAACATGACTAATATTATAGGTAACTATAACAATAAATACAGCAAGACTATTGATTTACCGAGAGTGGATTAACCAGGACACTTCAAGACTCCAAATTAAATAAAAAAAAAAAAAAAAAAAAAACCCAGAAATCATAAACTTCAAGTAATAACTAGAATAGGTATAAACAGATATTTTTAAAGTCGTAAATATGTGGTGTTTTACGTCTTTATTGGGAGATTATTATCTTGCAACACACCCTCCACTCACAAAAAAAAAAAAAAAAACCCAAATGTTTAGTATGATTTAGTGCGCCGCTTCAATTGTTCTGTTCCATTGCACTGCAAAAAGACAAATTTTGTTTTGTTATTTATATTTTCTTTTGTCAGGGATGTCGAAATTTTTTTTATAGTAAATATATATTTTAAAGAAATCATGAAAATGGGTACATGCAAAAGAGTTGCGCTTTCAGTTAAACAAAGACTTGAAATTTTTCAAAAGTTTGAAAACGGTGCATTCGTTAATTAAATCTCTAATGAACAATTATAATGTTCGTTGACCAACGCGACACTGTAAAAAATAAAGGGAAGCTATTCAATTTAAAATTGACATCACAAAAAATAAAAGGAAGTATCGTATTTGGCACACAAGTAGTACGTGGTAAGTTATCTATCGCCATATTTTTTACGTAGGAGGGCGAACATTTTTCGATAGAGTAAGTCCCAGACTTACGCAACTATGGATTTACTTAAATTGGTTTTTACTAAATTTTTTTTTAAGTTGTAAAATTTAAAACAACAAAAAAATAATAATAAGCAATCAATAACGACTATAACTGCGTGCACAGATTGCACAAGTAAGATCAGAGTAATAAGCGAAAAAAAAAAAAAAAAGGAAAGAGAAGGTTCTTACAATTGTTTATATTTTTTTTTTATATGACTGAAGATTTCAGTGAAGGGGAAACACATTTCACCATAATAACGTAAAAACCCATAGAATTCCAGTTATTGGTATTATCGCAAATGCAATAAGATCTAGTTTCTAATAGATTGCTCTAACAGAAATGCCTATTACAACGGAAAGTGAAAATTGTTTTTTTTTTTTTTTTGACATCTAGAAATGTGCATTAGTAAAATGTGAGTTCACGCGGGGTTATGATAGTGAGTTTTTGCCTTAACCCTGTGAACTTCTTTTCAGAAAATTTAATTTTGACTGTTATCATGGTGCCGACTAAGAGAATAAGTGACAGCGTTACTAGTAAATCTACCAAGAAAAAGAAACGCGATCGATTTGGATCAGAAAATTAAACTAATAAGAATGTATGAAAATGGTCTAACATTAACAAGTATCGCGCTGAATTCAGATTTGTGAATAAGATATATGTTATTAGCGATTCACGAGTTACGTAAAACTCGAGGAAGTAAGAAGCCCTGGAACGTATCTCTTACGTTTGTCGGGGACTTCTGTATTTTTGGATGAACTGGGAAATCGATTATTCGGGATTTGTTTTTTACCATCTATCCCGGATAGGATTTCCAGTCAATGGAAGAAGGTCATTAGTATACAAAAGGAAAAGAGTGGGGGAAAGAACTGAACCTTGTGGGACACACCGGCATTAGTAGAAAAGTTAGAAGACAGAGAGCTATCTACCATCACCATCAGTGAGCAATCAGAGAGACAACTGGATAACCAATTACAAAAAACAGTTTGCAAACCATAAGATGGAAGCTTGTTCAGAAGACCTTTATGCCAAACACAATCAAGTCTTTGAGATGTCAAGAGCAACTGCTTGTGTTTCACCGAACTTTTCCATTGAACTTGTCCATAAATGGGTAACATTAGCCAGAATATCACCAGTGGATCAACACTGATGGAATCCATGCTGGTGATCTTTAATCAGACGGAAAATTTCTAGGTAGTTTAAGAGTTGGCAGCTAATTTATTTCTCCATCGCTTTAGAAAGAGTAGGAGGAATTTGTCACCCTTTTTAGGAACTGGCTGGATATGAGCAAATTTCCAAGCAGAAGGAAAAACACCTTTGGAATAAGAAAGTGAAAAAAGGCGGCAAAGAACAAGTAAGTTCAGGAGCACAGGTTTTGAGAACAGGTGGAGAAATACCATCGGGACCTGGAGCTTTCTTAGCATCGAGATTCTTCAAAATCCTTCTGATATCCTTTTGACGGAAGACCACAGGAGGCATTGAATGGACCATGTTAGGAATGGTGGGAGGTGTTTTACCAAGATCATTAATACATGAGTTGGAAGGAAAACGGGATGCTAGCAGGTCAGCTTTATCAGTGGGTGAAGTGACAACAGAACCATCTGATTTGGACAGAGGTGGGAGCAGAGATGGGAAAAAGTTGTGGCCAATAGCTTTGGCAAGAGACCAGAATGCTCGGCTACCATTACAGCAAGAAGCAAGTTTTCTACTCTTAGCCTGTTCAAACTCTAGTTTGGACTGATTAATTACTGCTTAACAATTGTTGTGAGTTTTGGTGTAGGCAGAAAATGAAAATGAGGAATTAGAAACAAGCCAATTACGATATGCAACGTTCTTCTCTTGAACAGCCTTAACACATTTACTGGAAAACCAAGATTTAGATAAAGGACGAAATTTTAGAGTGGAGTGTGTAATAGAGGATTCATTCCTACAAGAATAAATTTCACTGACACGATCTGAGCAAACGTTGACATCTGAAGTTTTGAAACGGTAGTCCGACCATAAAAAAGAGAAGGAGAGAAATCTCGCAGGTCATTCCATTTTGCATTCTTGTAATGCCAAACAACACGAGGTTGGGAATAGCAATGAGATAAAGGCTCCATCGGAGAAGAGACAATCACCAAGTTGTGATCTGAAGTGCCTAAAGGACCTCTCACTATGACCATGTACTTAGAAGGGTTGTTTGTGAGAAAAATATCAAGCGTGTTAGCTTGTATGGTTAGGATTGTCCAGTATTCTTGTAAGTAAATGAACAATCTGTGCAAGGTCATTAGTGATTGCAAAAGCCTCAGCATCATGGCCAGCTGGGTCGGTGTGACTACAAAACGGAAGACAGCTGGAGTTGTGAACATTAAAATCACCAAGGAAAATTACCCCACTGTTAGGAAAGTTGGACTAGAGAAAGTTGAGTTGCAAAGAGAGGAAGTTAAAGAGTTCGAAGTGATTAGTGGAGTTGGAAGAACGGTAGAGACAACAGATGAATCTGACACAATGAGGTAGAGAGAGAGAGATTAAGCCAGAGAAGATCAAAAAGAGGAGATTCCAAATTACCAAGTCTCTGACAGGGAATATCGGAACGGACATGTGCACAAGTACCACCTTTGAGGCGAAAGGAATCATACAACGAATAATTTGGGCATCTGAGAAGAGCAGTAGTTGAATCAACCGATAACTGAGATTTTGTGGAAAAAAGTACATGGGATTTGGCAGACTGGAAGTGGAAATGGACATCGTTGAGATAACAATTGAGACCACGTATATTTGTGAAATGAACTAGGAAGTGTTTGGGAGGTTTAGATCTATTCGCAAATAAGCTTACTCTATTAATTTAATAATTCATAGTGTATTTAATAGTAAATAAAAGTGGGTGGGACATGCTGTATGAAGTAATGAAATTTTTGGATATGGCATACACATGGTAAGATTATACCCAGATCCTTGACATAACATAGCCTTGACAATGGCCCCTGCATACACACTACTCGGACTCCCTCCAGTCACTATCTGGCAGAGTAGAGGTAGCAATATTATATATACTAGTTGATCGGGAAGCCTCCTAAAGAGTTACCAATGGGTTTGGTCTGGTGTTCTAACTAGCGGTCGGTCTGCGAACACAGTTTTAGAGCTGTACCCTCAAAATGTAAGGAAGATTAGATTGTGTCACGATGTTCATCATAACCTCAAAAGTCATCAGTAATACTGCATGATGGAATAGGTGGGGAAGGGTTAACTGGAACTTAGCTCTGGAGAATAAACATGGGTTCCACCACTTCAAATCTCCAATAAGCAAAGTGGTGGTTTTGCACCAGTTGATGAGAGTCATCTACCACCTTGTACTGCCTGGTAACACAGCGGGGTGGCATTCCTCCATGTGGTCTGGGCGCCATATCTCGGCCCCTGCTTATGTTGGGTCACACCTGGGTGGTCACCCACCGTGTGCTTGTGCATGGAGGTTATACCTAGAATTACTAACAGTCCTACCATCGTGAAGGTGCAAGCAGAGGATTTGGATGTCACAGACCGTCTGGACTTCGCTGAAATTGGGTCCTGTT
The DNA here is from genome assembly GCF_048544385.1 of Mastigoproctus giganteus. Classification (NCBI taxonomy): domain Eukaryota; kingdom Metazoa; phylum Arthropoda; class Arachnida; order Uropygi; family Thelyphonidae; genus Mastigoproctus; species Mastigoproctus giganteus. Next base: position 82,706,287 of record NC_143586.1, on the reverse strand, counting down.
GACTTGAGTGTCACCCGAATATCAGTTCCATTAGCGTTTTAGACTCCCAGGTAGCAAGTACAGCTTGTCTATCTAAGAGAATCTCTGTGACAATCTCAAGGACCAGTGGTCAAAATATAGTACTTGTGGTCAAGATATAAATAGCAACTCAATTTGTTAAATATGAATAGTCAATGTCATAGCCAATGTGAAATGTCAGAACATCAATGGATGTACTTAAAAAAACAACAACTGCGATGGAGAATAATTAATGATTAACTCTACTTCTTGATGAATTATTGCAACGAGGCAATCTTTATCAGTTTACATAACATTTTGCTTTTAACAATGTACTAAATAGAAATTCAACCAATTTCTCACACATAATACACTTCAACCATATTGGCAGTTCCTGAGATACTGGTACTTGCACACATAGCCACTACAATCATTCCACATTTGAATTTGGAAAGATTTCAATGCCAACCCACTGTTCCACACAGACACTCCCTTCCCACGGGAGAAGCACATCTGTTCATCAAAGAAGACGAAAATTATAAAGCCTTTACAATCTTCACACAGAAAGTATTTGGAATGCACATAATTATCCAAAGAAGGGCAATTCAGCCCCGCAGCAATTAAACAATAATCAACAGTTAAAATTTTCCATGTCTCCAAGCCCAGACAATGACTTAAAAACTGTCAGGATAACAGTATTCTGCACCATGACAAAAACTGGACTGACCTGGGTATCCCTGGGTCAATCCAGTGGCCCCAGGTTCCTACACTACTGTGGCAAGTGTAGGAACCTGGGGCTTAACACAAAATAATTAACTATGTAGGGGAGCACAAGATGTACAAGTAGCCAGGGAAGCAGATTAGCTGAAAATATCAGCAAGCTAGTAGCAAGGGGATTCAATGTAGAATGAAAGAAGAATGAATGAATGAGAATGAAAGACAGAATGAATGGGTGGTCACTGAGTGAAAGAGTGAACTAGGAATTATGGTAAAAGGGAATAAATGTTAGTTTTGGTGAAACAAAGAGTGCCCAGCATGAGGGAAAGAGGAGTGAATGAGTGTTATGGTGAAAGAACAAATGTAATTGGTCGAAAGAATACAAAGTTAATAATAACTTACATTACTTTACATATACTAACAACACAAACACTATTACTGCATTCTCCACTGGCCAGCAAAAAAACTTGCGGCTTGCCTAGAGAATGCAGTGCGGAAAGCAAGAGTCGAACAAATGAAATGAAAGCCAGAAGGATGGTTTTTTTTTTTTTTTTTTTTTTTTTTAGGAGCATTAGCAACTAAGGCCATATTGCTCCGGGATATGCGGTGGTCATTCCCTGACCTTTCTGCATCCTCCGTATTTGGTGGTGACGGGCTTGAACCCCGGTCTAATCAAGAAGCTTGTGCTACGCACTGTTGCTCCTTCCCACCTGGCTATGGTGGCACCGCCAGAAGGATGAATGAGAGTGCAAGTGTGTGCAAGAAAGAACACAAACCATAAATGTTACAGTTAAGTACACACTAACCCTAGATTTAATATTTCATCTTCTTACTAATTTAGCTTAATTATTATGTATCCGTATTTAAATTTACATAACACACCATCTCCCCCCTACCCCCAGGTGTGTGAGAAAAGATGAATAAATTGGGGGGGGGGGGGGGAGAAATATATATATAAAACCTAAGAGAGAGAAAAATTATTATAAAATAAGAAAAAAGTGAAAACTATAAAAAGAGAATGCAAGCAGAGTGAGAATGTGGATTATCAATGAAGTAAATGTGTCTCTCCAACAGCCCCACTGGGCGAGTGGGAAAGTACTCCCCCCATCGCCTGGTGGGTTCCCCACTGCCAGCTAACATATACCACTCTCAGAGCAGGAAGGGCAGTTTAACCTTCCTACTGGATTCAACACTTGCATGGACCTGACAATCACTAATGGAGAGATATTGCAACTCCGCTGCTGACACGCCATATGGTGATCTGAACCGGGCACTCAAACTCGGTTCCTTTTAAATCTCCTCTCCAGTCAGGGGGAGAGATTGCTTCTGGCTCTTCCCCCCTTTCATCTGGCAGGGCCCATCCACACTGACATTCTGTTGTCACTTTCCCTATCGACCCAATATTTCTATCTATCCCACCCAGCCTTCAGTCTCTTCCACTACTCCAACTTACCAAACCTACTGCATATGCCCCTTACCTAAACTTCACTGAACTAGCATCTAAACTTAACTCTACACTTAAATTTAAACTCTATTTTGGCTTTAACTTAATTTCCAATGCTTAAACTTTTTTTTTTAAAGGCCCTTGCCACTGAAATCTTTGGAAATTAGGTGTCAGGGCCTGCCAGAGAAAATATGCGATCTCTCTATTGCCTGACCTTCCTCCTCAGGGGCAAAGTGTGGCAATGAGTGGTCCCACCAGTGGCCCAACGGCTAAAAGTTCAGAGGAAGAACATAACATGACACAACTACAAACTTACACTTTTTGAAAACCTCTGGCCTTCACAGAGTTCTGTGCTACACAAACAGAATACACAACATGGAGATGGGGGAAACCCCTGGGGCCTTTAGACACAAAACACTATACTCTGTTCCTCACAGACTCTCAAAAAACTGGTCACTACATGTGCAACTACAATTTTATATTGGCCATTTCTACCTATGAGCTTTCACAATCATCACAGTCCAGTTCATTCTTACAAAATGGTTGTTGCTGTTGCAAAGCCAACAGTGTATATGTACATACAGTACAATAATAGACATACAGTAGAATAGAAGAATCTCAATAACACAACGTTCAAGAGAACTGAATGTTTGGGGTTTGTGACAACAAGTTCTGAGAAAATGTTAAAGCTATATTGTGTTCAATAGTATCGATCTATTAATAATAACTTAAGCCTTGTCTAAATATAATAAGGAAAAGAATAATATTTTGGTTAGATTTTCTTTCATTTTTAAGAGAATCCATGAGAAAAGAAAGAATATAATTGAAATGTAAATACATAAATTAATATTAGTAGAAAAAAACCTTCCCATATATATCACCTGTCCATCCACTCCAACCATGAATTTATTTAAACTACCTACTCATTTCTATAAATCCAATGAATGTTTGTCCCAACAATCAACAACCTGTGGCTGAAAGCAAATTTCTGCACATCTATCTTGCACCTTTCCATCCTTAGTTTTAACTTGTGCCTCTTCGTGTGTAGTACAGTAAACCTCCACTATTCGCGGTTTCGCGATCGCTGATTTAATATAAAATGAAACCTAAAAAAAATGTGAATTTTAAAGCGCTGTGAACATTTTCCGCCATAAAAAAACACGAGGGTGGCTAAAATTATCTTTGCTGGTCCAAATAGTGCTCAGTTGGGGGGGGGGGGGACAAAATCGCGAGTGTGGACATTTTTCGCTAATCCTCATTCAGTATGTGTTATGCGCTTGTCATGGAAGGTGTCGTCGTTTGCTTTTAATTTATATGCTTACAAAAGTGATAAATCTACCATTTTACAGTGTAAAACAGACTTTTTTGAGTGTGTTAACAGAACAAAGTGACTTTATTGTGGACAAATTCTTTCTAACCCGTACAAAAATATGTCACATATTTTTTAATGTGAAAAGATCAAAGAAGGGGATGACAGTAAGGTGATGACATTAGCGAATAAAATTGAGTTATTAGACAAAATTTCTAATTGTGAAAGTGTCTCCTCGGTGGTAAAACATAAAATCAATGAGTCAACGGTACGATCAATCAAGAAATCGGAAGAAAAAATCTGCCTTAGTGTCCGTGAAAACGCTAATTGCTTCAAAAATTTGTTCTGTAACTCGTGATGTTAAATTAGAAAAAAATGGAAAAGGCTTTAAATCTAATAGAAGACCAAATCTAATGTCGATAGAAGACCAAACTGAAAATAAAATTCCGTTAAGTTCACTCATCATTCGCCATATGCTTGCATTTCACTATGTACATAGTCATATTATGAAGGTACATATAATACATACATAGACAAAATTTTATACTAGTTTTTCTTATATATTTTATACTTTGGAACGGAACCCCTTTATTATTACGGGAGCCATAGCTCAGTATTCGCGGCATTTCTCAGGAACGTAACGCCCGCGAATAGCGGGGGTTTACTGTATATGCAAAAAGAAGGCTTCTGTCAGCACTGAGCTTCCTCGTCCCATTCAGAGCCTGAAACACCTTAATCAGATCTCCATGAAGGTGTCTCTAGATAAGAGAACTCTACATCTGACTGTACAATTACCTCCCCCCCCCCATCTTTTTGTTTCCACTAACTTCAGTGTGGTAGTACCACATGGTGTGTTCATCTGAGATTACTACTATATTCCTCTTCTCAACATTAAACTTCAAATGGCACTTCTCAGCCCATCAGCCTAATTTATGAAGATACTGTTTCAGTAGCACAGCCAGTTTACAGTTGTTAACCACCCTGCCAACCTTCGGAGAATCTGCAAACTTAGATATTTGGTCACATATGCCTTCATCGATATTGTTAATGAATATTGAAAACAAGCCTTGCACTGAACACTCCACTAAGAACTTAGTCCACAAAGAGCAGTGTCCATTGATAACCACTTTATATCTTCTCCCCCTCGTAATCCCTTTATCCATAGCAGTAACTTGCCCTTAATGGGGGGGAATCTGCACCAATTTGGACAGCGGTGTTTTTTATGCAAAAGGGTCAAAAGCTTTTTTGAAATTCGTGTATGTGATGTCAAAATTATTTTTGTATCCAGTTACTTTGCTAATCTGTCGGGTCAACGAATGAGAAATTATATGCATTAGGACTAAGTAACATGGACGTTTGTTTTTGCGGGGCCAGGGAAGGCTGGCGGCACATACTATATGATTGTCGAATATATGACAATGCCAGGACAGCGATACGTGAAATTCTTGAGAGTATAGCTCCAGGAGAAGAAGCTATATTTTTAAGAGACTGTAGTAAGTTTCAGATGTTCCAGGTATTTGCTAAAGAAGTGTTTGAACTAAGGAAAAGTATGATTCCAGTGATACGAGGTTGATCAAATCCATCTGGCTGGAGGCACCGAAGTGTTTTTATGCTGCCGTTCTTACTGGTTGCACAACTGGAAGCTCTACTCTTTTCTTTATCTCTCTCTTCCCCACCCCCCCTTGGTTTTTCCCTTTTCACTTTTTGGTATATATATATATATATATATATACACACTTAGTATATATATATTTTTTTAATTTTTTTATTATTATTATTTATTATTTTTTTATTGATTTATTTTTATTTTATTTTATTTTATTATTTATTTATTTATTTTATTAATTTTATTTTATTTATTTATTTTTTTTTAGTATTTCTTTTTGTTATCTTGGTTAATTATTTTTATTCTTTTCATTCTCTTCCTTTCGGGTTTCTTTCTTTCTTTTTTTTTTTTTTGACTCTGGAGTGGGCCCAGAGAAGGATTTTTTTTTTTTTTTTTTTCCCAGTAGATGGGACACCTATGGTCTCATACTCTGAGACCATAGGTGTCCCATCTACTGGAACTGGTCCACCTTCCCGTAGTGTGGACAAGTACCCAGAATCATCTGTACAGGTGATTGATGCTTCTGGGTAGCCAAGTGGCCAGAACATAACAACAGAGCACACACACACACACACACACACAATACACACAAACTTACGTCACACACATATCTGGCCCATTTGTAGTGATACTGTTCTTCACAGAGATACGAGGCGGAGTTGAACTCACATTCTAGGAGCCGCCCCTTACATAAACACATGTCCACATAATCTGTCATAGTATCCAATCAGATTGGCCAGACAACACTTCCCCATAACAAATCCATGCTGTGACTACAGTTTAAATGAATTCCCATTTAGATAGTCCATAAGGGCTTTCCACGAATCCAAGGATGCTCTCATAATTATGACTAAGGTTTTCTGACCTCTTCTACTGCCTCCCTTAATATAATTGGAAAGATCCTATCAACCCCTGCTGCCTGTTTTACATTTAGCTTAGTTTCTATTCCGCTTTCCTCTCAGTTATCACAAAATCATTCATCTTTGTTAGAATCTGACACGCATCTAATATTCTCACCTTTAAACAAACCTCACGTGTGAATCTAGTTTGTCAGCAACTTGAGCTGGTTCAACAACAGCTAAACAATTCATATCTAGTGAACCAATGTGATTCATCCACCTCCTTCTAGTGTTTACATTAGTAAAGAAGTCTGTTTATTTTTTCATTCTTTTCAACTTAAGAGAGATTCGTAATCTCCCTTTGATTGCCTAACCTCCTTTGTGACTTGATGGCAGACCAATTCGTATCTACTGCCGGATACTGTGTTATCTGTTAATTGAATGCATTCCACTTTAGTGTTCTTCTCTGCCCAAGTCTGATGAGACTAATTTCCATTTAGGTCTAAATGAACAATTTAGTATTAATGTAAACTAGTAAGCAGAATCCCAGTATTAATATTAAAGTAAACATGAAACCAAACTCATCCACCTGAAGAAACTCCCAAAATTCTCCAAGAAAATCCATATGCTCCTTCAAAGTCACACCTCATCCATAAGATATTTATTTATTAGACCACATTTTTCAATATTCTCTCTAAAGCTACTGATTATTACAATTGTTGTAATATTGGCCCAAGAAATAACAATATGAATAAGCATCCAGGAAATCACATGAATAGCATCCAAAAATATCTCAATTTGTAGATATTTTTGGATGCTATTCATGTGATTTCCTGGATGCTGTAAGAGAGCATATAAAGCCATCAAGCTGGCTTTATATGCTCTCTTACAGCCTTCATCCAGTTCGGCCTAAAATGACAGTACTGAAAGGTATGTTCTTCAGACTAATTGTCTCAGTCATCAAAATATTCTACTAGCATTCAGATCTGCAATCATCAAAATGTTCCTTTTTAGATTAAGTAATTCTGCACACCCAGAATTCACTTCTGCATCATGACAATGCACCATTCCATGTGGCTTTGTTGCTTTATCCAAAATTTTTCAGTATTGATATACTGAAAACTTTTGATTGCAAGAGAAGCATTTCTATTAGTCTCTTGATCACATGGAATTTGGTAAAATACTTAAAAACACCTTGGCTTGGAAAATTGCTCATTTACGAGTGGTTGCAATTTTTTTATATGCTTTGCAGCAGAACAGAATTGCAACTCTTTCATCACTTAAGTTGCCAACAGTGCAAGGGCACTCTGAATAGTAAGTTTTTTTTAGGAAGGAATCAAACATTATTTAAATAAGACTGCTAAGTTCTGTAATAACCAAACAAAATGGCATAATGTATCCCTCATGGGATAAAAATTGACTTCGTAATACCTATATTAACTGAATTTTGTAATGATTGTTATACACAAAGCCTATCATTTAGTAGAAGAATAATGTGTGTGTGTTTTGTAGACAAGAAGTTTGTATAAACTTACACTGAGAAATGAGATTTTTTTTGTGTGCGCGTGCGTGCTAGATGATAAGGTTACTGAGAGATTTGTGGTTGTTTTTACCTCGCCCACCAACCAACCAACGGTGCATGATAAACAATATTTCTGACATTCTAGGTCCACTGTACAGTGCACGCTGAATATTTTTACTGAAAATTTAAACAGGTTGTAGATTACTAGAGAATTTGTACCCTATTTGCTGAGTGATGAACAGAAACAGAGGGACCTGAAAGAATGGAAACTTCCTTTCTAAGGTCATAACAGGGGATGAAAGCTGGGTTCATGATTTGAGTCTTCCCAGTGGAAAAGTCAAAAAATCCAGGTTAAAAAAAAAAAAAAAAAAAGCCACAGCAGGTCAGATCAAACAGTAGGAGCATGATGTTTATTTTCTTCGACAATGAGAGAATTGTTCATCAGTTCTTACAACCAAGCAGGTGGGCAGGAGCAGCAGTGCGAAGCACATGCTTCGCACTGCTGCTCCATGATCACCCACTTCGAGCCCATGACCACCAAATACGGAGGATGCGGAAAGGTTAGTGAATGACCACCATTTTTCCCGGAACAATATGGCCTTGGTTTTGCTAATGCTCCTAAAAACCAAATAACAACAACAACCAAGCGAAACTGTATATCACTACTTCCTAATGCATTTGAGGGTGTGTCAGGAGAATATTCCCTAGACAAAAGTCACACCCAGAATTCACTTCTGCATCATGACAATGCACCATTCCATGTGGCTTTGTTGCTTTATCCAAGAACAAAATGGCGAGTCCCACACTCTGCTTATTCTTCTTCTTCATGCACGTGAAAATGAATATACAATTAAAAGGACGAAGATTCAAAGACACTGCAGATTCAAGTTGAAATGCAGAAAGTGCTGGAGAGCATCATGAAAGATGTTTGAGCATCACTAGAGATGCTTTGTGGAAGAAGTGCTGTAATTGATGTATAAACGCTGGAGGGAATTACTTTGAGAGGGAAACACCAATGTGTAACTTACATAAATCTAAATTAATTTTACTGAACCAGTTCAGAAACTTTTGGCTTGAATCACGTATGTACACAACTCATACATATTTAATTGCATAACTAATATGGCCGAAAAACAAGCCTCGGTGCTGTTGTACTTGGTTGTAAATTTTTTAAAAAGTTATTTTTCTTTTTAAATCCTCCAATGAAATATCATTTTTACCTGAAGTACACTAACAGTCAATTCTCTCACAAATCGAGCACGTACAGTCAATACTCGAAGATGAATGTGACCTGCATTGGATACCACAGGTTTTTTTTATTAGCACTAGCAGTCTAAACAAAAATGCATTACACATGCACCTGTAACACAAGTTACAATTATGTGAATAAAAATTTTAAATTTATATATAACACAATGTACAATAATACTGCATATGGAATGCCATAAAATTTTTGTGATAGTTTCATCCTTTTAATTATAATGTTTCCTACAGTTCATTTCAGCAGTCTCTACAAATTAGATGAACTATTCCCAAGTTGCAGAATGAGATTCAGACTTCAAATTGCAATGTAGATGTATTTTGAATATTTTGAATAATCCACACTAAAATGCACATGAAACCCTCTATTGTTAATTGAGGAAATGCAACAACTTTAAAATACATCACAATTTGAATAATAATGAAAAAGATTCGTTGCAGACGATGAATCTTCATTCCACAACAGTATTTCAAATTTGGATCAAGTATGTGTAATATACAGTAGGGTCTCAAAGAAAAGGTTATGTTTCTGGCACGTAAGTAAGAATTCACATATGAGTGGGGTTTCCCTTATAGAAAACTACCCCACTGAAGTAAAACTTCATGAACTCCAATAAACTACATACATGTGTATTCAAACTTCATTTATGTAAACTGAATGTACATAAATCTTAGAAGTGCAGTGAGGACAAGTCCGCCAGCATAAAGAGCAGGCCTTCTGATAAAACATATTACTGTCCTTATTCATAAGGCAGCATTTGTCAAAATGTGAGGCATGACCCTCCAAGGGGTCGCATGCATCTTAGAGGTAGGGGGGTCAACACTGGATACGGTTGAATGTGTAATGTATAAAAAAATCATCTTTGTTCATAATAAAAACGAGGGCTAAATCTCAGATACGTTATTACACTTGTTTCATTAACCAAATCACAAGACACAAGTTCCTTTTCTTGTTCCGATGCTATTATGTTTTGTTTCTATTTTTACCATAGTGTGGCAGATGTCATCACGGTAAAAAAATTTAAGATTAATGAAGCGTCTGTTCATTAGTTAACCATATTTATATTTCTTACTACAAGATTTCAAATTTGATATTCTTTGTTTATTTCCAATAAAATATTAGCTACCAAAGTTATTGAAATATTTATTTATTGTCCAATTGTAACATCAATGTAATCATCAGTTTTACCCATGAAGGAAGGGGTGCAGGTTGCCCAAATTCATTTAGCATTTTACAGGGTCATGGTATCAAAGTTAAGAACCTTTGCTATAAGGTATAACATAAGTTGAGTATGGAATTCTTACTCACCAAATGAAATATCAATGTTATTCATCCCCTTTCTATTCCTTCCTTTCTCAGAGTTCATATACTTTGAGATCACACTGTATTTTCATGTGTTTTAACTGCTATTTCTGTGATGTGCTGTGTGACTGTACATTGTGTTCAAACGTAGGAGCATATTCTATGAGCATGTAGCAAATGTAGGAACTTTTTTATTTAAATGAAAAACAGAAACAAAAGTTTTTACAACCCACAATATCTAGTACCATGCATGCATCAAAGACTGAGAAGGCTGAATGACTTAAATTTTTGGAAAAAATTATCTTCAAGCTATAAAAGAAGACTGTTCCAGAGAAAGAAGTGGAAGGGAAAAAAAAACAAGAAATAGTTTGTGAAGTTGGCCTTGGACAATGAATGCAATCTAGCTCAGTGAGGCACATCTTTGGAGTGGTTTATAAGAGAACAATGAAATTAATGATGCCAATTCAGAGGAACAGTACCCAGGGAAGTATAAGAAAACCTTGTTAATTCGAAGTTGAAGTGATCAAAATATATCTTTCATTTTAAACGGGCTTGAATTACATGCAGAAGTTCAGAACATGTTAGTATTATTTAATATTCAATTAGAAATATTTAATCATTCTTATTAACACTGTGCAGAATTATTGTAGTTGTTTATCGTAACAGACATCTGTGAATATATGGTTAATGGGTTAATTTAGTCAATTAAGAAAGATGACAATTGTACTGTGAAGAAATTCAGTAAATTCCTCGAATGTGATGACAAGATTGCTAAGATTCATTTTCTGTCATTATAGAGTCCATTCATAAAAATAAGCATATTTTGTTTATTGTATATAATTGTACATATCTTTTTAGAGAGAGTAGCCATATTTTTGGATTATCTGTCATTCTTGTAATTTTGCACTTGTAATTCAAGTGCAAAAAAAAAAAAAATCTCTATTTTCCATTATCACTTTCAGCAAACTTCATTAAGTTTAAACTCTTCATACCACGTAAGCCAGTAATCAGATGTCACTTCAGAACATATGAAAGTCATAGACAGAAAAATGCCCAGAGTCTGAGTACATCTGGAAATTACGTATGATTACTCTTGTGAAATTTCACCTTGATAGAGCAATTATAGCCTTACTGATTTTTCTCTTTGGGTGCATAAATAAGTAATTACTTACCAAAAGGATTAAGGATAATAATAAAAAATAATAAAAAAAAAAAAAAAAAAAAAAAAGGGAAAAGAAAAAAACCACACCCATTTTCAAAACATAAGAACAGTTCAACTCAAATGTTGATGTTTGATGGAAATGTGGTGTTAAGCACTTGCCAAAATAGTATTGAAAACAAGAGAAAAGCTCCTGTGGCAGTTTCATAGTTAATCTCTTCCATAAATAGTAACTTAATATACATACACATAAAACAGATTTAATTTTACCCAACCAAGGCATAATCTTGCAACTGTAATCAAATATATATATTTAAAGTTCTACCCACCCACACCAGGCTCTTGCTCGATTACTCTAAAGTAAAGTCAACTAGTCAGTGGTTCATTCAAGGATTCTATGATTAGCATACACAACTGTAATTAGCAAGACTAAATGAACAGGGCACCTCCGTAGCCAGGTGGGCAGGAGCAGCAGTGCGTAGCACATGCTTCTTGATTAGACCGAGGTTCAACCCGTAACCACAGCATACCCCCGGAGCAATATGGCCTTAGTTGCTAATGCTCCTAAAAACCAAATAACAACAACTAAATGAACATTGTTGCAAAGTTAATGGAATGGGTGGCAGCTAGATGAGAAGTGCTACTCTTTATTGCATGGATTACAAGTATTAACAGCAAATATCCCAAAATACAGATTCTCTCTTTAGAAACAATTTTAAATAATACATAATAAATAACACCGTGCTTGTTTAAAGTACAGCTCATGTATGTTGAGCTGAGAATGATTATTATGGCTACAAAAATAAAAATCAGTGATTGTTGTTATCGTGTGTGCAACAAACTGAAATATATATTTTTTAATCCTCCAATGGATGTTTCAAGTGTCCAAATATATTTGGACACATTAAAATTTACAATACCTGTGTTGGGAAATGCAGTCTTCTGCATTATTAGTGAAGTGTCTCCCCACCCCTCAAACATAAAAATACTGGATTACATATTCACCCATAACATAAATTATGGTTATGTGAATTCCCCATGATATTACCCAGGATTCTTAGGGAAGCAAATGGAAATATAAAATTTAAGGTACTATAACACTACTAAATTTTGCAAGACCCAAACAAAGTTTTCCTGCAGGGTTTCAGCAGTCTTTTCAAATAATATAAGCTATTTACAAGTTCTGGACCCAATTCAGACTTTAAATTTCAGTGTGTGTGTGTGTGTGTGTGTGTGTGTGCGCGCGAATAAATTTTTGCCATGCTACTGGCTTACGCATTAATTTGATTTTTATATGAATTATCTGTTATATATATAGATATATATATATATATTTTTTTTTTTTTGAATAATTCAATGAATTCATGAGGATATACTCTATTTAAGCATAAAAAGCATGCAGAGGAAACATGTGAGACAGAGCATGGAGAGACTTTGTAAGAGGAAAGTCATTAATTAACCTGACTGTTCTTTTTTCAAATAGTCTAGAAGCATCAAAATGGTTTTTTCTTTGTGACTTTACACATTTCATATGTTAGTCACAAAAGTAACTGTACAAATCTGAAAGTACAAACATCTAAGGTACAAATCTGACAGGGCTGTTTAGAAGAAAGGTAACACTGAAGGCAAAGAGAAAACCCAGTTTTTTTTTGATGGAGAGGAAGCAATATTTGTAATATGCTTCTGCCAAGAGACATTGCAAGTGAGAATATTCCCTAATATATTATCTTGTCCAGAAATTGCCATCAAGAAAATAAGCATGGAACAGTAGGCTCTTTTTGAGAGAGAAATAATAAAGTGCTGAGTTTTAGGACTCAAGTCAGATAAGTTTTCTTTGCCTCAATGAAGCATCATTTATTATTCAGACCAAATCTAGTGAGTACGCCAGTTGCGTAATCTTCTCTTTGTATTTATTCAGAACTCTCCAGTACCCAAAGGAGGTTCTATAAGTATAATTATTAAATCGAACAATATAACGAAAATCGTTCACGTTTGACTGAATGAACAGGATGAATCTTTCTTTCCTGACAGCATAACTGAAGTGCTTCAAAGTGGGTACAAATGCATGCACAACACATTTTAAAAATTGCATGGAACAAATATAGAAGCATATTCTGTGGCTAAAAATAAGGAAAAAGTACTTAGAAACAAGTCTCAAAAGTCTATTTTTGAGATATGACACAATCAAATTAACTGTCAATTATTAATTTATTTATCTAACCTTATTACTCAAATTATAAAACATAAAAAGGAGTCAAAATAAATCTTTTTATTTTAAAGATTTATGTTTTTGTTGTTGTTGTTGTTTTGGTTTTTAGGAGCATTAGCAACTAAGGCCATATTGCTCCGGTAATATGCGGTGGTCATTCCCTGACCTTTCCGCATCCTCCGTATTTGGTGGTGACGGGCTCGAACCCCGGTCTAATCAAGAAGCGTGTGCTACGCACTGCTGCTCCTTCCCACCTGGCTACGGAGGCGCCTAAGATTTATGTTCAGTGCAGCATTAAATGTGTGGAGTTGGTGATTTATTAGCATGTGTCATCATTTCAGGACTATTCATTACGCTTTATAACCACACAAACTAATCTCAAGTGATCATGGTAGTTACAATACATGGCTGTTCAGACCAATCCATAAGTTACTGTACTTTTTCTATATTTAAAGTCAGAAACATTATGGAAAAGCAGGCTCATGAATAAACCACATCCTCTATCAAATTTCAAGAGGCACATCTTCCAACAGGTTCCATTAACTGTTATTGCAGGTATGCCATTCCTGAAAGTCGGGCGATGGTGGCAGTAAGATGGGAGTAAGAGGGGAAAGAAAAACATGATCCATAATAACACAGCTGAAAAACGGACGATCACGTATACATTATGAAATGGGCTGATGACATAAGTTTCTGCATTTACTTTAAAGAATATATTGTGGCAACACAGATTATACCTTGCAGAAACAATCCTTACACAGACATATTGTGAAATGGATACAACTGCTGTTCAATCTACAGAAATTTAAGTCTAATATCAATGAGTATCTTCTGTTTTGCAAGCTGTAACCAATTCACGTACTATACATTCTACATACCTCTAAAATACTAGGTCTACCCACTTTGGCATAAACTATTTGATTTTGTAACCTACTCAAATAAAATTCAGAAGCTGTTGACTCAAACTGGTGCTGACTGCATTCATGATAGCATTATCACTGTTGAATTTCTGTCTTTTTTTTTGAGATTTGGAAATAGAAAATAGTCTCATGGAGCCAAATCCAGCGAGTAGGCCAGCTGAGTAATGTTGCGACTAGCCAATCATAAATGGTGATTCGCCATCAATTTGTATTGGTGCCCCAGGGGCTCACATCTGGTGAGTATGGGCTTGGCACACCTAGGGTCCTGAGCTGGATATCATCACTCTTCTCTTTCTTGGTGATTCCTTTCTACTTCGGGCTCCCCTCTCTCTCTCTCTCTCTCAAGGTAACTTGTGAATTTTCTTTGGCTGATGCAGCATAAGCCTCAGGCTTCCTTCCACCATATGGCTAATAATAATAAATTCCCCTCACACTTGAGCTTCAATTCCTCAGAAAATATTTGGCATTGATACCGGAACATCATTTCGGAAATCAACCATGATCACTCATTTTGCAGCCCAGAAGATGGACACCATAACTTTCCCCACCGACTTCTACATTCGAAACTTTTTAGGTGGGAGGAGAAGAGGAATACCTCCAATGTATGTTTCGACTGTATTTTTTTTTTTATTTTTTATTTTTTAAGGGTTGAAGTGGCCTATGTTTCATCCATAGTGACTTACCGGCCCTGAAACTGAGCTTCATTAGCTTCAAAATGCTGCGCAATCTTATGGCAACAACTCATTCTTTCCCCCTTCTGATCTGCATTCTTTAGGGACCTACTTCAAGGAAACCTTTATTTTTAAAACATTCACCACAATATTATGAATTTGCTCATGGGAGATGCTGATTGTTATCCCATTGTTCTTCAATGTTAGTCTGTGTGATCAGGTCATGAACGGCAGCCACATTTACAAGTGTTGACACGGTAACAAGGCCACCCCACTGCAGGGAGCATCTTCAACACTAGTCTCATCCACACTTAAATTCTGAAACATATAAAGACAAGATTCCCCTAGTGTTTATTGCATGGCTTTATGAATTTCAGCGCCATTCCATTTAAATGAAGGTACTTAGTGACTTCTTGGTGCTCGATCGTCTCAACAGTCGCCATTTTCATTCACCTTGCACAATTAATCAATGCCCTCTGTAAAGGAGGATATAGTTATAAACCAAAAACTTTCTGTGAACACACAAGAGTCCAAGTAGAGATATGCAATATTATCTCTCATGAAAATCTTTGTGATCTATTTTAGCTAAAAACTTATCGACCCATCCCTTTGTGTGTACACACACACACACACACATATATATATAATGTCCAACATGTACACAAAATGAATATATATATATATATATAAGTAATATTACCAAGTTCTGTCTTTGCAGCTGGTTGCAAGTAGATATACCCAATTGCAGGAAACCATATATATTAGAAAATAAAATATATATATATATACACACACCACGGCTAACAACTACAATATTTTGCAATGGCTAAGGCTGGATTCAGTGAGAGTAGCTGCCCACAGAACAGTAAAGTAGTGTTCAAATAAATTCAGTTGTAGACATATAGCAACAGCTTTAGAGAGCGAGACAGGAGGTGTTTTCTCATCTCATGCTGAATATAATCTAGTCCTGCAGCGCTGGCCTTTGAAATAGCAAGTGCAATGGTTAAATCCACTTGACTGAAAGGCAGGTTATAAGGCTCAGCTTCGTTTCTTTAAAACCAGGAACTCTTCAGAGTATGCGTTTCAGCATATATGCTAGAAAATACTTCTAGGATATTGTTAGTTATATGGCTCAGCTTTGATTGAAGAAAAGTTGAGTTATTGTTTTTCAACTTGCTTTTTTAAAACCAGGAACTCTGCAGAGTATGAAGTTTCACCAGATATTCTGGAGAATACTTCTCCTAGAGCACTGTCAATAGCAGTTGAGTCTACTAATGCACGCCCATTGTGTTGTAACATATATGAGGGAAGTGATGTATTTTTACCCTAATTTTCTGAATTTTTTCCAAGACTTTGGCACTGGTCATCTGGTTACCCGAGGATGTAAACTGGACCAGCATTCCTTTTGGCTCTGATGGTGTATAAATTGTGCTTTGGCATGGGCACATTTAAAGGCTATAAGATGTTCAGTGGTGAGATAATGTCAGAATTTCCCCCCATGCCTGATTTTGTGACTTCCTTACAGTTTTCACCATGCCATTAATAAACGTGGAAATTAGGATGTTTTTGGAATTACAATTGCCACTGCATGGATAATACACTCCGATGTACTTCATCAATTGAGTCCCGTTGAATTTGTAACAGGATCAAATTCCATAAGCAGTGAGAATGTACTCCAGTCTGCTTGATCATTCTTCCACTGTGGTATTCTAAATGGACGAGAAGGTTGTCCATGCACTATGGTAGATATTAAGAGAAAGCGATCACTTCCATAAGGATTCTGTTTCACCTCCCAGGAAAGCTTAGGTAGTAGGGAAGTGTGGGTATGCACATGGAACACACCGAAAGTGTGGGTATGCACATGGAAATAGGTGTTAAGTGCCACATTTAGTAAGGAGAGGCCGTTATTGTTGAGCGTTATTGTTGCATATTATGCGACTCATAAGGACAGCAATACGATCTTGTTCATTGGTTACTGCGCTCTCCCACAGGGTATATTCATTAAAATCTCCAAAAAGTAGAAGTGGAGAGGGCAATTGCATAATAAGATTGTTGAGATCTGCCTGGGAAATGTTTATTCCGGGAGGCAAATATATAGAACAGACTGAGTAAAAAACCCATTGCTAAGTGATCTGCTATTGCTTCTAAGTTGGTGTTCAACTGTCAGGTGAGAAAGGGGTATGGTTACTAACAAGGATTGGGACCCATCCCCATTCTTGACCATATGGATAGCAGTAAAATTTCAAAGGATGGGGGCATCATTTGCCTTTAAATACGTTTCCTGCAGACAAAAGGAAACAGGTTCATGTTTATGGAGGAGCATTTTTACATCCTCCATATTTCTTCGGAATCCAAAACAATTCCATAGTAATAATTTAGGGATTATTACATGGAGTTAGTGGAACTGCTGGCTGGCTTCCGAAGTGATATGGGTTTTGATTGGCCTCCTTTAGTTTTTATTCTGCTTTTGGGAAACAGAGGGTGCCCAGTATCCACTTCTTCCTCAGGATAAAGATCCAGAATATGTTCATCCACACTTTCTTCTTCATTTACCTCCATTGCATCCTGCATTCCACTAATAACAGGCTAGGTCTTAATGGGAGGAGGTTTTTCTTTACATGCTATTTCTTTAGTTGGTATTGAGATGGAAGTAGCGACTGCTTTATCTTGATGTGCTTATGTCATTAAATTTCAGGCTTGTGGTGTAAAAGAATCACATGATGAGGCCGAAATATTAGTCTCCTTTGAAATAGAAATCTTTCTCAGAACTACCTGTGCATATGATTTTCCACTATTTACTGATATTACCTGTTTCTCTGCTTTCGCATATGGGTGTTTTGTGCCACCTTAATTTTTTGGAATTTCCTCTTTCCATCTTTGGCATGCCCTTGAATATGCATGGTATTCACCACCACAATTCAAGCATGCTGGTTTCAAGGCAGAACATTCTTTTGTGTCACATTCCTTTCCTCCACAGTGAGCACATGCAGGTAATCCGTGACACGCTATCTGAGAGCGACCATGTTTTTGGCACCTGAAGCATCACAACAGTTTCAGAATGTACAGCGTTAGAGGACAATTCAGATATATAACCTTGATGGAAGTAGGTGGTTTATGTTTGTTTGTTATTTGGTTTTTAGGAGCATTAGCAACTAAGGCCATATTGCTCCGGGATATGCGGTGGTCATTCCCTGACCTTTCCGCATCCTCCGTATTTGGTGGTGACGGGCTCGAACCCTGGTCTAAACAAAAAGAAGCATGTGCTACGCACTGCTGCTCCTTCCCACCTGGCTACAGAGGCGCCGGTGGTTTATGAATGTTAACTGTAAGAATAAGAACCTTAGCTGGGACTAGTTTTCCCTCTTTACATATAAATATCTTCTTAACAGCTGTCACTCCCTGATCTCTCAGTTCGGTGCATACCTCCTCTTCAGATGTTTCGAGGAGATTCCACTTGGCAATTATACCATGGGATGTATTCAGTGTTCCTTGGAGAAGCAATTCTGAATGTTGCACTGAGGATGTTTCTACTAAAAGATCACCCTATCTAAATCGTTTTACTGACTTTGGAGATCCTGCCAGCCCTTCAATAAGACCCTTCTGAAAGAAGAAGGGCGACATTTTATCTATTTCCTTTTCACTAGTAGCATGTATAATAAGTTAACGAGGTACAGGAGAAGGTGCAGCTTCTGTTCAGATTTCTTTTTAGGTGTTATATTACGTTCTTCATCAATTTGAAAGATTTAAATTACTCATAGAAGGGGAGCAATTAAATGCAGAACCTTTAAGGTTCTCCACCCAAGGTGGTGCCCAACAAGGAGATGTTCACTTATGAACTAGCAAGGGGGTGTGCTAGCAAGTGAGACACCAGAGTTACCTAGGAACTATTCCCATACATCCAATAGTTTTTGACCCTGTTCCAGGACCAAAGGGAAGGAGATCTATTGGGATAAAGTTGACACTAGCAAGTAACCTTGCTAGCCAATTGATCCAAAACAGGCTAATACAGGACCTCCTGTCTTGGCAGAAGCAGGGACCAAAGCAGTGTATTAAGGCCAGGCCCTCCTCAACCACAAGACTTTCCCTTTCTGGAATGTCCATGGATCACAGTGTGTGGCAAACATAGCGGAGATGGGGGAAATCTGGTGCCATCGGACAACTATCTGTATGGCAAAAATGCTGGATTCTAGTGATGATGATCTAGAACCAATAACTTGAACATGTATATGTGTCCATGTCATGAGTGACTCCCAGGCTCTCACCTAACTCCACTTGTATATACTCTATTTGGATAAAACCTCCAAAAAAAAAAAGAAAAAAGAAACTCCCTGAAAGTATATCTTATTATCTTACTGTGCTAAAGCACAAAATCTCGCAGCCAGGATACTCAACCTGGGAGCCCACAAAAAAAAAAAAAAAAATAAATAAATAAATAAATAAAATAAAATATATAATTTATGAAGAGGGGGGGGGGGAACCCCAACCGGGAAAAGTGCTTTACCAGTGGGTGCCAGGAATCACACTCCCAGTGTACATAACCTCGAAGCCAGCAAAAAAAAAAAAAAAAAAAAAAAAAGAAAAAGTAGATAAATAAGTAAATAAAAATAAGCAATAAAATAAATTAAATTAAATTTAAAAGAAAAAAAAATTTAAATTATAATATATAATTAAAAAATTCCACACCCACTGGAGAAAATTCTACACAGGTGGGTGCCAGCAATCCCACCCCCAGCCTGGGAGCCAGCTGTGGCTCCCAGGCTGGGGGGTGGGATTGCTAGTGGATTAAGTGGATAAATAATCACCTTCTAAATTTACCTTAGGTTTAAAGACCTGTCATAAGGATTATCCAATGTCTAAAGTGCCGAAAAACAGTTACACACAACTCTTACAATAAATTAAATCTCAACTGATTAAAATTGAAGGCCCCGTGGCCAGTCAGGACATATCACAATTCCATTACTGGAAAAAACCGTTTATTATCCTTATTATCTAAGTAAAACTAACCCTGGGGATAAACAATCTCGTCACCTCCCCAGTGTCACTTATATCCCACCGCTGTTGCCATTTCATAACCAATTGATTTAAAATATCCTTCTTGGCCTTAGTCAAATCAGTAACATTATCATTAGTAATATTCATAAAAGAAATAATTATACCTTTTTTGTTATAGTAGCAAAATGCCTATACACAACGTATAAGTCCAATGGTAAGTGGCCTGGCCAACACCTGCATTGCATTAGTTGAAATTGTCCCGCATACATTTAAAATAACTTTTTTTGTAAAATAATAAGAGAAGTTTACCTCAATATAGTACGTAGAATACTTCTGTATGATACTCTCCAGAAATTAAAATGAAAAAAATCGAAAAACTTACAATAGAGTAACAAATAATTTAAACAATAATTAAAAATCTATTAATGCAATTAAAAATAAGAAAATTAATTAATTGAAAGAATTTAACAAAAAAAAATGGCAAAACAATTTTGCTTCCTGAAGCTGACAACGCTTTTTGACCGTATGTTGTGATCACAGGAATGAAAATTACCGAATAGGGTTGAGTATGAAACTTAAATAGGGATTATTTGTCTTCGCGCATGCGCATAAAAGCCCAAGATTCGGAGATCAGATATGGCCGGCAAACATTAACAGAATTCTTGTGTAATTTAATTTCTACAGTTTCTACAATTAATAGTCGCGTATCATTACATTGGCCAATAAGTATTTTGGCCTCATTAAATAAAAAAGTATGTTTTTCATTAACGGCACTGAAGGCTAATTCTGACACTTCTGAACGAGAAGCATGAACTGAGGCCCCATGTTAATTAACACGAATATTCGGAGGAAAATGTGTCGAACCTTGGTAAGATGATTGTTTATTGTTTATTGGTTTTTAGGAGCATTAGCAACTAAGGCCATATTGCTCCGGGATATGCGGTGGTCATTCCCTGACCTTTCCGCATTCACCGTATTTGGTGGTGATGGGCTCGAACCCCGGTCTAATCAAGAAGCGTGTGCTACGCACTGCTGCTCCTTCCCACCTGGCTACGGAGGCGCCTTGGTAAGATGAGTTGCAATCACTGCAAGAAATGTTGTATACCAGGTCATTAATTTGTGTTGCAAATGAGGAAAGGACTGATTGATTGTTCACTATAGTGTGTAATTTCCATATTGGCCTGGCCACAATTTAAAATCGGTATCTTTAAAGAATCTGTTAAGCTGTTTGTGCCAGTGTTCAACATATGGGACAGAAATAAAGTATTTTTTGATATTACTATTGTTGATTGGTGTAGTATTTTGTATTCTAATTCGGTTTATTGTAGCAAGGGGATAACGCCTGTTTAAGAATCTGCTGGTTAATATTTGTATTTCTGAGTCCAAAGCAGATTCCGTCGTTGAATATTTGTAGGCATTTAGAAATTGATTAAAGATAATTGATCTTTAGTAGGTGAACGGGGTGATAGCCGTTATAATGTAGAAGCATACCAGTGTTTGTAGGCTTTCGATGAATATTAAATTGAATTTTATTCGAATCTCGAGTAAGCGTGAAATTTAGAATTTTTTTTTTTTTCCAACTGATTTTCAATTTTCAGTTAATTTTTCAATTTAACGAAAAAAATTGAAAAATTTAGAATTTTGCAATTTTTTTTCGTTAAATCCTTTTAATTAATTTTCTTATTTTTAATTGTGTTAAATTGAGTTTTATTGTTTTAAATTAATTTTTAATTATTTTTTAAATTATTTGTTACTCTAATTCGATTTTTTCGTTTTAATTTCTGGAGAGTATCATACGGATGTGTTCTACGTACTATATTGAGGTAAACTCCTCGTATTATTTTACAAATATTGATATCAACATAGAACGTATTGAGCATTACAGCTCTGGTTCATACTATTTAAAATAACTAAAAGCATAGACCTCTGGATCAAAAATAATTTTTGTTTAAACTTAACATTTACAACTCTATGATACCACACTGAGGCAGCATAGGTTACAATGGGTAAAAACACTGTTTTGTAATATAAATTAAGCAGCCTTCTTTTCGGATCCCATTCAGATCTAGTTAACCTTGTTATTGCCAAACTGAACTTTTTATCTTTCATTTTCTGTTCAATAACTTGAACAGAGAGACACAGACACTCCCAAAAGAAGCATCCACAGTTCAGCTTCCCTAAAAAGGATTTTGCTGAGCTGCTTCATGTTCTCTGCTAATTATTCTGTCTCCATCTCCCCTCCTCATGTTCTTGGTTTTATCTTATGCCATTAGTGAAGGTGTTCAAGAGCAGGTGTGGGCACTGGACCTCAGTGATGCTCATCAGGAGGAACAGCAGCACCAGCATCACTGGGGCATCCCCCGACCACATACAGGTGCCCACATTGAGGGGGTGCACCAAGATAACAGACTACCTAAATCCAGCATTGGTGATGCATCTTCCATATTATTTATACTTTAACCAAAGTGAAAGTTAGTTTACAAAAGGTGAACCAGGTTTTTATTTTATAAGAAAATAATCTATTCATGAGTTTTTTATAAACTGGTGACAGGTTCTCACCGTTACCAATACAATGAAAGAGAAGGTAATATAAAGCTAACCTAGATATCTACACTCATAAATATACAGGCATATATTCAACAAAATACTCACTTTCTTTGCAAGGTTCTTGTTGGAAATAGAGAATTAGAAGACCCAAATACATTATTAGTTAAATGTCCATTTCTAATCATATACTTTGCTTCAGCTCCTGGGGCAGCTGACAGCATACGCCCCCCTAAGGCACCTGTAATTTAATTAGGTACAATCTCAAAAACCACATAGGACAAAACACAAATTACAATGTGAACATAATAAGGCAAAAGTAAAAATGTTTTGAAAAAAGTTGACTTCGACTGTGTCCATTCCAGAATTTTTCTGTATATTACAATGTGAACATCACAATGCAAGCTAGTTCAAAAAGATCAAGAAATTATAAATAAATGCTTTATAAAAATTACACTATTATTGCTCTTTAAAAAAATTTTTAACACATGTAACCTTTTTTTTTTTTTTTTTTTTTTGTGAACTATTCTAATACATTTTGAAGCATAATATTAATATAGTAAGTTACAGTTAAATGTGTCCCTGAACAATAGAGCACTAAACTATGCACACAATTGCCCTACAAGAAATGGTAAGAGCTGTATAACATGGCCAGAATTTTAAATGACATCTTTTTAATATGCTACATCTAAGATGTCCACTGACAAACCCAAATGATCAACTAACATTAAAAGAATTTCATCTGAATAAACCAACAATTTAAAATTTTTCAGATATAACTACATCAATAGGGAATGGAACTAAAAAAAAAAAATTTTTTTTTTAAAAAGAAGGGCTTTGCTTGTGATGCTAATTGTTTCAAGTGTATTAAATTAGTTATCTTAAAATCCATAGCTTATATTTCTGTGGAAATATGTAGAATGTAATATATTGTAAATAAAATGTGGAAGACAAAATAGTTTATGGCTAAGGGTTCAAAAACATCAAGTTGGCTTTATACACCTCAATTAGATCATCTACTTTTTGGATGTGATTAGATCATCTACTTTATCCTGTAATTGCAGTGTCTGTAGACTAGGCAGTTACCTAGTCTCCAGACACTGCAATTACAGAATTTAAGCCTTTCTTGGTAACAGGAACCCTTTATATCACCAACTAATCTCGTTGCCCTTCTCTGTATTCGTTCTGGCAGCTCTACATCTTTCGTAAAATGAGGCCTCCAAACCTGTATGCATTGTACAAGGTGTAGCCTGACCATTGCCTTATATGAGGGGATAATCACCTCCTCGTACCTGCTAGCAAAATCCTGTATATCATTGACAAGATCCCATGAGATACACTTGCAGCTGATTTGCACTGCACAATTATCCCCAGGTCTCTTTCATTCTCCACTATCCTGAGTGCAGAACTGCACAGTTGGTAGGTTACTCTGGGGTTACTGCTACCCACATGCAGTACTTTGCTTTTGTCAATGTTAAGCTTCAGTTGCCACCTCTCAAGCCCATCTGCTCAACTTTTTTCTAGATTCTGTTGCAGTAGAATACTGACATTACCAACCTTCGTATCATTTGCAAACATTTTTTTATGAAACCCCAAACACGAGAGGTATTAGAACCTATAGTACTTAGTACTGTGCTTGAGTTGGAGGTTGAGAAGACAAGGGAAGATATTTGTGACATTACATGTAATCTTCTGTAGACTGTAATTTTCTGGAAATACATATGAAGGAAGGTTCTTCCATAAAACGGCAGTTGAATGAATAAACGAGGAAGATGAAAAGTTGGTTCTGTGAGTTTGAAATTGGACAGTAAGTGGATGTTGGTGGCACGTGTTTGGAGTGTTTTGAAAGAGAGAGCGGGAATTATACAAGCCAATTCAGAAGAACAGTGCCCATGGAAATATCTGTAGAAAAGGCATGCAGCAGAAAGAGTACGTCTATGAGACAGCAAGTAGAGACTCTGTTAGAGATGATCATTAATGAACCTAACTGCCCTCTTCTGAATGGAATCAAGAAGCCTGTGAGAGAGATTTGGGGGCGCCGCCCCAGAAGTAGGAACAATATTCCGTGGTAGGGCCAATTTGCGATCTGTACAGAGTAAACAGCAATTTGGAAGAAACGTAACACTGAGAGCAAAAGACAAACCCAAGTTTTTTAGATGCAGAGGAAGCAATATTTCTAACGTGCTTGTGCCAAGAGAGATTAGAAGTCAGGGTAATCCCCAAAAGAGATATATCATTTTGCCTAGAAATCCGAGTGTCACCAAAGATAAGCATAGGAACAGAAGAATCCTTTTTGTGAGATATAAGATAAGACTGAGTTTTTTAGAAGTATTGAAATCAACTAAGTTGTCTTTGACCCACTGGAGAATTACCTGGAGATTGGCATTTAAGGAATTGGTAGTGGATATTCAAGAAGTTGAAGCTGATTGAGCAGGGTAAGGTTTCTCAAAATGGAAAGTGGAATGCAATGTGCTATCGTTGGCTGAACTATGGATGGGATTTCGGTCAATGGAAGAAGGTCATTAATATGGCAGTTGAATGAATCCTGCCAGCCATATACAAGAGGAAAAGAGTAGGGCAAAGAACAAACCTTCGGGGACACCAACATAAGTGGACGATAATTGGACAGGAGGGATTTGTCACCCTTTTTAGGAAATGGCTGGATATGAGAAAATTTCCAAGCAGAAGGAAAAACAGCTTTGGAATAAGAAAGTGAAAAAAGGCAGCAAAGGACATTAGTAAGTTCGGGGACAGGTTTTGAGAATAAGTGGAGAAATACCATCAGGACCTGGAGCTTTCTTAGCATCAAGATTCATCAAAATCCTTCTGACATCGTTTTGACGGAAGACCACAAGAGGCATTGAATGGAGCATGCTGGGAATGGTGGGAGGTGTTTTACCAAGATCATTAATACATGAGTTGGAAGAAAAATGGGATTCTTGGAGGTCAGTGTTATCCTTGGCTGTTATCCCAACTTACGTAATACTCAACTTACTGAAATTTGACTTTACGTAAGTTTTTGCTGGCTGGTGCAAACTTAGAAAAATCGCGGAAACGTATTTTGCATCCCGGAGGAATAAATGGATGTATCGTAAAAATATCGTAATGTGAATCCAATAGCACATTCTTTTGTTTGTAATTCATTCCAAGTCCTTGGAAGCTGACAATTTTGATATAGAACTAAGCTCTTTATCTCTCTATAAGGTCATATTTATAATGGAAATTGCACTACCCTTTCATCATTATCATATGTTCCCGAAATAAGAATCAATTTTGAACACCTTTGTTATATTTTTCTAAAGGACGTTTCTGAATGTCACAATCAAAAAACAATATGAACTTTCCGGTTAATTGGGCTTTTCTGTTAGTGCATCTAATTATAAACGGGTAATAAACTCGATCTTATTGCATTTGCAATAATACTAATAACTGAAATTGTGTGGGTTTTTGTGATAAGGTTTTTTTTTTTTTGTTTGTTTGTTTTTAGTTAGTTGTTGGAGCATTGGCTTCTATGGCCATAATGCACCTCCCAAGGTTTTTGCAGTACTCTGATCCAAGCCCGAGGCAGGATTCGAACCCGCGACCTTTGGGTTGCCAGGCAGGCACTTTACCCACCTGGCTAGCCCGGTCGGCTTATGTTAAGGTATTATGGTGAAATGTGTTTCCCTTCACTGAAATCTTCAATCATATATAAAACAAATTTTCAGAAACTTCTCTTCATTCCCATTTACGTTTTACAATGATAAAGGGAAAGCGACGAACAGAAAGTGCATGTGGTGGTAGTGCCTGGAAACGAAACAAAATTGATTTAGAAATGAAGATTAAAATGATTAAGTGCAAAGCAGAACAAAGTTTGTCATCTACTGAAAGGGAATTACGTCTCGCTGCTTCAACAGTGAATACTATTTTACAGAACAGTGCGTGTAAAAAAGAACATGTCAAAGGATGAAAGCACTTAATATTAGTGTTCAGATGCTATATCGAAGATGGAGCAGCTGTTAATAATATGGATAGAAAATCAGACTCAGAAGCGAGTTCCCCTGAGTATTCACCATTCAAGCAAAAGGAACTAGTATTTATAAAGATATTAAGCATAAGTACGGCAACCCCCAACCCAAGTTTGCGGCAAGCAACAGATGGTTTAATAGGTTCAAGCATTGCACTGGTTTCCACAACGTTAAAGTATGCGGGGAAATCACCAGTCCTGATTCTGCAGCTGCAGAGAAATTTTGTGAACTGTTGGAAAAAATTATTGATGAAGGCTGTTTCGACGCAGCAAATTTTTAACATCGACAAGACTGCTCTGTATTGCAAAAAAAAAAAAAAAAAAAAAAGCCCGGATCATAAATTGCCAAGGAAGAAAATGCAATGCCAGGTTGCAAGGCATCAAAAGATAGTGCCATGCTCTTGCTTGGGGTTAATGCAGCAGAATTAAATGCAGCAGAAGATTACAGATTAAAACCACTGCTTGT
This sequence comes from Mastigoproctus giganteus, assembly GCF_048544385.1. Lineage (NCBI taxonomy): Eukaryota > Metazoa > Arthropoda > Arachnida > Uropygi > Thelyphonidae > Mastigoproctus > Mastigoproctus giganteus. The sequence continues at coordinate 82,679,323 of NC_143586.1, read as the reverse complement.
GTACCATTCTGGAAATCCTTGTGCATTTAAGGGCATCAATAAAGCCACCCTACCTGTGCATTTCCAAATGAACCAGAGAGCGTGGATAACAATTCAATCTCTTTGAAGACTGGTTGAAATGTTGCTTCATTCCTGAAGTTGAAAAAAATATTGTAAAGACAACGAAGTTCCTTTCAAGATTTTGCTTCTATTAGATAATACTCTTCGACATCTTATGCACCTAGATGATTTCAATTCGAACGTTAGAGTCATATTTCTACAGCCAAACATGATTTCACTCATCCAACTTATGGCTCAGGGTGTTATTTTGAATTTAAAAGCATACTATTTACGCTCAACTTTTGCTCAAGCATTTTCAGCAGTTTACATTAAGAGACTTTTCGAAATCTTATAATATTTACCACGCCATCTTAAACATTAATAAGGCCTGGGCGGAAATTAATAAAAGTTGTTTAAATGGCGCATGGAAGAAAATATGACCAAGGCACATAAAAGGCTTCGAAGGATTTGAAAAACACGAATCATATGAAGAGGTTACAGATACAATTGTAAAGTTTGCAGAGTTACTTCAGTTCGAGGTTGATGCCAAAAACATGGAGAAGTTAATACAGGAAGAAAAGAAGGAATTATCTAACGAAGAACTTATTGACTCACAGGCAGCGATCGTGAAAGAAGAAAATGCTGACGAAGCTCAAGATGAACCAAATGAGGAGCTGAAACGTTTCATCACCAGAGAGATGGTAATGGCATTTTGTGAAACTGAATCGGCAATGTCGAGGTTTGAGAAGATGGATCCTGACAGCAAACGATTCTTAATAGTTAAGAGAGGGGGGAATGATATGTTTGCTTGCTACAAAGAAATCTACGACGAAAAGAAAAAAGCCACTATATAGTCATCCATTAATATGTTCTTTTGTAAGGTTGAGCACCCAACCCCTTTAAATCTCCACAGCCCTCGAACTCCGCAGTGGCATACTTATCAGCTGAAGATGTCAAATCTGCCAATGATGATCGACAGATAAAACTTACTGACATTATGCTTGTCGCCTCTCTTTTTTTATAATTTTATAATTTTGAAATTTTTTTAAATTGAACGCTTTTGTAATTTTTCTTACGCATGAGATAAAAAATTGAATAAATACAATAAATAATTCTATTCACATATTCGTTGAATATTTCTTTTTTCATTCAATCAATTCAGCGAGCACAGTTGTGAATGCTGCACAAGCATGGGGGAAATTCCAACTTACGTAGTGTTCCACGGAACGCTATGTAAGTCGGGGAGTTCCTGTATATGATATCAAAATCATTTTTTGAATCCAATTCCACTGTGACCACAACATAGTATCCAATCAAATTTCTCTGCCAAGGTTTCCCCCTTAACAAATCCATGCTGTGTTTGAACTATAACTGCAGAATTGTCTACATGGTACTCCAGTGCTCCTTTACCTAGTGACTCCATATTTTCCCCATAACTTCTGTTATGGGGAAACTAACAGGTCTGTAATTACTCGTGTCACCTTTTCATCCCCTTTTGTGAACTGGGGATACATTTGCACATCTCCAGTCCACGGGGACCTCCCCTGAATCCAAGGATGTACTCATAATTTTGGCTAAGGTTTGCTTACTTTCTTTGCTATCTTCTTTAATAGGCGGATAGATTCCACCCACCCCAGTTGCCTCTCTTATAAATAACTTCTCAATTTTCTCTTCCACTTTGCTTTCAATTATTATAAAATCATTTAGCTCCCTGTTAGAGTTTTATAAGCTTCTAACCCTCCACTTTCCTACAGAATTCATGTGTGAATGTAGATGCAAAATACTCATTCAGTTTGTCAGCTACCTGAGTGGAATCATCAACTATCAAACCATCGATGTCAAGTGGACCAATTTGATTCATCCCCTTCCTTCTACGGTTTACATAAGTAAAGAATCGTTGATGTTTTTCATTGCATCATTTTCTAATGACTTCTTGTAATCAGATTTCTCTTGCCTAACCTCCTTTGTTAATTGATTACAGACCAGCTTATATCTACCATAGGCTTCTGTGTCTCCTGATAACTTTTATGCATCCCATCTCATTATTTCATCTGACATCATTTAGTCCTAAAGATTGAACAGTATTTCTTAGTTGGAGGGGCCCGACTGGTGAGTACGGGCTTGGCACACCCAGGGTCCTGAGCTGAATACCATCATTCTTCTCTTTTTTGGCAATTCCCTTCTACTCCTGACTCTTGCTCTCTTTCCAAGGGTTAACTTGAAATTTTTTTTTGGATGGTACAGCATAAGTCCCAGGCTTCCCTTGCACCATATGGCTAATAATAATAATAATAATAATAATAATAGAATGTGGTGCAGGATAAAGTCACTCGCGTTCAGGCCTTAGGCAGAGGGGGTCGGTTCGAAAAGTTGGAGAGTCACCCGAGCAAGGCAATGGAGCAAGTGGCACTGTCCCCCCCGTAAGGCTACCACAAGAAAAGGGCAAGACCATCCAGCAACACCAACTGGAAGTGTTTTCTGCGCAACTGCACTAATGATCACCCAGGAAGGAAAAAAACGCCAAAGAATGAAGTGGAGCATTGAAACGAATACATACATCATGCGAGCATACTATGAAATAACCAGGCTAGAGACCGATATGACATGAAATGTACAGATCCCGACTACATACCAAGTGCTTGGAGCGATACCCGGATATTCAGGTCACCGAACAGTGATTAGTAGACCAAAGAAGGACCATCGTCACGAAGAACCTAATAGCTCCTGCCATCTTGGAAAAAATCAAGCAGGATGCCAGCGATCTGCTACAAAAGCACAAATCATCATCATCATCATCATCAGCCATTTTCAATCCACTGCAGGATGAAGGCCTCTCCAGCAACTTTCCAGCTCCTTCTGTTTTGAGCACTGGCCATCCATTTACTACTCAAAAACTCATGAATTTCATCTATCCATATCCGCCTTTGTCTTCCAGGTTTTCTTCTAGCTCCTCTCGAGTACCATTCTGTTATTTTCTTAGTCCATCTGTCATCATGTCTTCGAGCTATGTGTCCTGCCCAGGACCATTTTAGTTCTTTAGTTTTGATAAGAATGTCCTTTACTTGAGTTTGCTGCCTAATCCATGTGTTTCTCTTCTTATCTAACAGTCTGATTCCCAATATGATTCGTTCCATTCTTCGCTGTGTGGTTCTCAGCTTCTCTTCCATTCTTTTGGTGAGTGCCCAAGTTTCACTTCCATAAGTCATGGTGGGGAGTATACATTGGTCCATTATTTTACGTTTCAGACAAAATGGGATATTGCTCTTCAGTATGTGACTATATTTCCTGAATGCTATCCATCCAAAATTTATTCTTCTCTTGACTTCCAGCCATTTATCATTATTACAGCTAATAACTTGTCCCAGATAAGTATATGATTCCACCTTTTCAATTACTGCTCCTTCAATCATTATTTCCCTTTCTGTGGCATACTTGTTCATCATTACTTTTGTTTTAGACATATTCATCTTTAGTCCAAAATCCTTACTAGCTGTGCATAACTGATTAAGATTTTCCTCTAATTCTTTGGGATCATGGCTTATGACCACAATGTCATCTGCAAATCGCAAATGGTTTAGGTACTCTCCGTTCACATTGACTCCTTTCTGCGACCAGTCTAATCTTCTGAAAGCTTCCTCAAGGGCAGCAGTAAACAGCTTCGGAGATATTGTGTCTCCTTGTCGAACTCCTTTCTCAATTTTAAATTTGCTACTGTCTTTGTCTAGTCTAATAAAGGAGGTAGCACTCTCGTATATTTTCTTCAAAATCATAATATATGGGGTATCAATGCCTTGTCTTTCCAGTGCCCGAAACATTGCCTTATGCTGTATGGAGTCAAATGCCTTTTCATAATCCACAAATGCCAGGCATAATGGTGTTTTATATTCATTTGCTTTCTCCATTAGCTGTGATATTACATGAAGGTGATCCATAGTTGAGAATCCTGTCCTAAAGCCAGCTTGCTCTTTCGGTTGATTCTCATCCAGTATTCTTTCTAATCTGTTAGTAATGACCCTTGTGAACAACTTGTAGATGTGGGATAACAAGCTAATTGGTCTATAATTTTCAATTTCTGATTTATCTCCTTTCTTATGCGGCAAAACTATGATTGCATTATTCCACTGCTTAGGCATCACACCTTTTCTAATGCACTTTGTGAAGAGCCTTGCCAGTTTTTGTGTTATGTCTCTTCCTCCCAATTTTAACAACTCTACAGTAACTTCATCTTCCCCCGGGGCTTTCTGATTCTTCATTTTCTTCAATGCATGTTCTACCTCATCAGGAAGAATATCGGGTATGTCGTATGTGTTGCTACTTTGCAATCCATCTTCCCCACTGCTGGCATCATTCCCCTGCTCCTTGTATAATTCTCTATAGTAGTCTTCTGCTATTTGAATTATGCCTTCTCTGCTGTTTATAAGTACACCATCGCTATTCTTCAGTTTCAGTATCATTTGTCTTTCTGTATTACTGCTCATGGCTGCTGATTTAAATCCTTTGTTTTCCCTTAATGCTTGTTCTACTTTTCTTGTGTTAAATCTTCTTATGTCCTCTCTGAGTCTCTTTCTAATGGCTTTGCATAACTCAGTATACTCAATTTTCTCCCTGTCAGTGTTTTTCTTGCTTTTCATTTGTCGTCTTCGGTTCATCATGACAAGTGTTTCTTGACTAATTACAAAAGCACAAAGAATATGGTCAATATGGAACCAGAGGGGGAACAGCAAGAAGAAATACAAACCCAGAATAGCTGAAGTGTAAAGAGACAACATCATGCTATCCAGAATAGAAGACGAGTGCAAGAAGGCCCTAACAGAATTCGAAGGAATGGACCCCACAAGAACCCACGTGATAACTAAGCAGAGGCTAAATAAAATCCTACGGAGAGTAACAGACCACCTCAATTGGCAAATAATGCCACATTACCTTGATAACAATGGTGCAACGCTGGAGGCTATCCACACAGCCATATACTGTGCTGCCATAGCAGCCACTACAATTAGTGGAAAAGAAACGAGAGACCAGCAGCAGAAGAACAGAAAACAGAAGGAACCGCCAGCTTGGAGAAAAAGACGTCAGCAGAAGACAGAAGAATTAAGAGTCAAGATAGGTCAGTTGACCCAGTACCAACAGGGTAATAGAAGTAAGAAATTAATTGGAAAGGTGAAGAGCATCCTCAAGAGAGACAGCATGAACAGTAAACATGAGACCAGAAATCAGAGAATAGGAGAATACTTAGACACACTGAAGCAGAACCTCCTCGCACTCAGCAAGAGACTACACCGATACACAGAGAGCTGCCACAGGAAAACAAACAACTGAATCTTCGATGAGGACCAAAGAGCTTTCAACAGGAAACTGCGTGAACATGAGAAAGCAGGAAATGGACCACGAGAAGAGGACGATCAAAGAGTTCTGGGGAAATATCTGGAGCAGTGAAGTAAGACGTAACAGCAGAGCACCCTGGATAGAAGTAGAATGGAAGAAAACCAATCACATAAAAGAGATGAGAAAGTGGGAGATTTGAGAAGTAAAACAGTCGACCAGGAACACCCACAACTGGCGAATCCCGGGAACTGATAATATCCACAACTACTGGTACAAGAAGCTCACCTGCACACACACAAGCACCTAGCAGAGCAGTTCACTTGAATGATAAGGCACTTGGAAACAATCCCGAAGTTTCTCACTGAAGGAGTCACATATCTGAAGCCTAAAGATGAAGATACAAGACACCCGGCGAAATACAGACCAATCACATGCCTCCCAACGATGTACAAGATCCTCACCAGCTGTATAACTAAGAAGAAATCAGACTACTTAGAGAGTCAGAACGTAATGGTCGGACAGCAGAAAGGATGCAAGCAGAGGAGCAAAGGATGCAAGGAGCAATTAACCATGAATGCCACTGTTATGGAGCAAGCCTTGAAGAAGCACCGCAACCTATACATGGCCTACATCGATTACCGCAAGGCATTCGACTCCGTACCTCATAGCTGGCTAAGAGAGACCATGAAGATCTACAAGGTCAATACGATAGTGCCAAACTTCCTAGGAGCAACAATGGCAAAAGGGAGTACCACCATTAAGGTCAAGAACATCACAACCAGGCCAATTCCCATTAGAAGAGGACTCTTTCAGGGAGATGCTCTGAGCCCACTATGGTTCTGTCTAGCACTCAACCCGCTATCCACCATGCTCAGACAGCAAGTATGGATATAACCTCAAAGAAGGAAGAAAGAACCTGTACACCCTCACCCACCTGATGTACATGGATGACATCAAGCTCTACGGGGGAACCGAGAAGCAATTCCAGCAACTACTCCGGATCACCGAAGAATTCAGCAAGGACATCAGGGTGGAATTTGGTCTAGAAAAATGCAAGACACACACACTGCACCAGGGAAAATTAGTTGGCCGAAACTACCAACTGCTGACTGGTAAAGAGATTGAAGCTATGACAGAAGGAGAGACCTACAAATATCTAAGGTCGATACAGGCTAAGCAGTTGGAACACAAGGAAATCAAGAAGTGCTTGACCGAAAAATATCATCAGAGACTTAGAAGCCTGCTGAAAGCAAAATTAAATGGAGGGAACACAGTTAAAGCCATAAACACCCATGCAGCTCCAGTAATAACATACACATTCAGGGCCATAGATTGGACTAACACGAGCTAGAAGATATCATGCAAAAGACAAGGACAATGATGACCAAGAGTCAGCAACATAACCCGAAGTCAGCAGTGGAGAGAAAAATAATACCTCAGAAAGAGGGTGGAATGGGCCTGATAGACCTGAGGGAACAACAGAAAACAGCGATAGTTAACCTGAAGGATTACTTCGAGAACAACATAGCACCACTCCACCAGGCCACAAGGAAGATAGATAAGTGGTATACCCCACTCAACCTAAGCGAGGAAATCCCTCCGGCCCAAATGGTACAAGAAACAAAGATAGAAAGATGTGCAAAGAAGACACTACAATGACCTCCATCAAGATCACATCGCTTCCAATGCATGGCTCACAAGCGGGACGCTCTTCCCCAAGAGTGAAGGATTCATGCTGGCCATCCTAGACCAGGTAATCAACACCAGAAACTACAGAAAACACATCTCAAAAGAGCCTGGAATGTCAGATGACACATGTCAATGATGCCACCTGGCATCATAAACAATCCAACACATCACCACGGGGGTGCAAGGTGATCAACCAGACTGAATACACTCATAGACACGACCAGGTAGCCAGGATAATACATCAGAAGCTAGTGAGGAAATACCAATTGACCAAAGGAAGTGTACCACACTACAAGTACGAACCCCAGGCAGTACTAGAGACCCGAATCCACAAGCTGTACTGGGACCGCACCATAATAATGGATAAGACCATCCCGCACAACAGACCGGACATAACCGTTGTGGACAAGATGGAAAAGGCTACCTACCTGATTGACATAGCGGTGCCGAACACCAGCAATGTCCAGAAAACCCATGAGGAAAAAAATAGGAACTACACGAACCTAACACATGAGATCAAGGAGATGTGGCATATGCAGGAAGTATCAACCATCCCAATCATCATGTCAACAACTGGTCTGTAATCAAGTCACAAGAGAGATTCGGCAAAAGAAGGCAGATTACGAGAAATCATTGGCAAATGTTGCAGAGAAAAACAGCAAAGACTTCTTTACTTATGTAAACTATAGAAGGAACGGGATGAATCGGGTTGGTCCACTTGATATTGACAGTTTAATTGTTGATGATTCTGTTCAGGTTGCTGACAAACTGAATTAGTATTTTGCATCTGCATTCACACATAAATTCTGTAGGGAATGGAAGGCCAGAAGCTTATTAAACTCTAACAGACAGCTAAATCATTTTGTAATAACTGAAAGCAAAGTGGAGGAGAAAGTGTTGAAGTTAAACATAAGAAGGGCAACTGGAGTGGATGGGATCTAACAAGTTATATATAAAAGGAGGTAAACAAACCCTTAGCCACAATTATGAGAGCATCCTTTGATTCAGGGGAGGTCCCCATGGACTGGAGATGTGAAAATGTATCCCTAATCCAAAAGAGGAGCAAAAGTTGACACAAGTAATTACAGACTTATTAGTTTAACATCTGTTCTGGAGAAAATAATGGGAGTCACTGGTAAAAGAAGCATTTTGGGATCATCTAGACAAAACTGCAGTTATACTTTAGACACAGCATAGGTTTGATAGTGGGAAATCTTGTCTGACAAATTTAATTGGACACTATGATGTAGTCACAAAGGAACTGGATGCAAAAAAAATTAAAAAAAAATGATATTGATAATATACTTGTATTTCAGGAAAGCTTTTGATACTGTTTCAAGTGGAAGTGCAAGTACAAGCTGGAGCAGTATGGCATTAAAGGCAAGTTGCTACAATGGATAAAAGGATGGTTGAGTGGGAGAAGACAGAGAGTTGTAATCAATGGACACTACCCTTCATGGAATAATGTTATTAGTTGAGTTTCCCAGGGGTCCTTGTTGGGTCCATTTTCCCCCTTGTATTTATCAATGGTATTGATGAATGATATTGACACAGGCTTAATGTCCAAGTTTGCAGACAATATGAAGGTTGGCAGAGTTGTTAATGATACTAATGACAGTATGTCACTGCAACAGGATCTAGAAAAGTTGAGCAGATGGGCTAAGAGGTGGCAACTGAAGTTTAACATTTACAAATGTAAATTACTGCGTATGGTTAGCATTAACGCAAGAGTAACATATAAACTGAGCATTACTATACTCAGGTTAGCGGAGAATGAAAAAGACCTGGGGGGTAATTGTGCAATCAGATATGAAGCTTTCCGAGCAGTGCAGACAGGGTGAAGAGTAGCTCATGGAGTTTTGTCAATGATACGTAGGAATTTTGCTAGCAGGGATAAGGAGGTTATTATCCCCTTATATAAGGCAATTGTCAGGCCACACCTTGAGTACTAATACAGGTCTGCAGGCCTCATTTTAGGAAGGATGTAGAGCTGCTGAAACGAGTACAGAGAAGGGCAACCAGATTGGTAACAAAGGACTGTTCTTACGAAGCAAGGCTTAAGTTTTGCAAATTGCAGAGTCTGTAGACTAGGCACCTGCAAGGTGATCTGATTGAGGTGTATAAAGGCCTTTATACACCTCAAAAATGGTTTAAGCAAGCTCAATGATGGTGGGATTCTTTCTCAGATTATGCATCTAAGGGGCACAATTCAAATTGAGAAAAGACAACTGTAGAACAGATGTTGTGGAAATTTGTCTTTAGCCAGTACGTGGTTGATTGCTGGAACAAATTTCCATCTGCTGTTGTTCCAACAGCTTAAATAAATTCAAGGCTGAACTAGGCAAACTTTTGGTGTGAATGGATGAGTGAAACGGGGAAGGGGTTTTTTTTTTGGCTGCTATATAAGCTTGCTTTTTTGCATCAAATGCCTCTACTAATGCTAATATGTTTACAAAAGTGGCTTGATTATGTAAACTTAGCCATTCCTTGTTACATCTTTGGTACTGTACTGTAAATTCATTCCACTATAAATAATGTCTTAATAAGGAAGTGTATTAGCTACAAGAAAATAACAATCGCAGAGGATTACCTTTCAAGAACTTGAAAAGCAAGTATGAAAAATTCCATGGAATTTGTTGGAAGTTGTGTGTTGAGGAACTTCTTGGGTTTAAAAAGATAAGCAACAACATATATTTATTGTAAAAATATATATGCAATAAATTTCAAATATCCTGGCATAATTCATGTCTTTCTAACAATAAGACTGATATTAAAATTTTAAACATCTTTGTGCTTTAAAGGTCGATTCACATGCTATAATATTCTGAATTTTCGATAATTTTCTCATGTATCTCGTAAACTCCACAATAATTGGTAGACAAAACTTTCTGAAAAATAGCAATACTTTCTTAATAGAATTCCATTTTATTCTACATAGTCATGATTCATTGAGATATTTATCATAGTACTCCAGCTGAAATTCATAACTACTTATTACATAACCGAGAGTTTACATATGCTCAATTTTTCCTACATTCTATTAATATTTTAGAAATAAACAAGGAGTTACACCTTTTATTCAGTCGGTAGGATTTCTTCTTTACCAATTCTCCTTATGCGAATAAATTACGAAATGATACGTTAAAACAAGATTACATAATTTAAAATAATATAAAACTCATAATGTGGTCCTCACTCACTATTGACACACGGGCAGTCCAGCACACCAGGATCACAGTGGTGAACTCCAACCCGACCCCAAAAATATCAAACCCCATATGCAACCTTTAGTGAAGGAAGACATTTTGTCATAAACACGAATTTAAAATAAGAATGAAATACGGTCCATTCCGGTTATTTGGGACACATCGAGACTAGTGCATTTTGGCCCGATTAAGCGGCTGCACCAATTATCCTAAATTTCGCGTAAATAGTTAAAAATACAATGTATTTTTTTCATAAACACGAATTTAAAATAAGAATGAAATACAGTCCATTCCGGTTATTTGGGACACATCGAGACTAGTGCATTTTGGCCCGATTAAGCGGCTGCACCAATTATCCGAAATTTCGCGTAAATAGTTAAAAATACAATGTATCTCCCCCCCCCCCCCCGTTTACAATTGGTTCACTGTACAATCAAATCACGTTACAACAGACTCACCATAGTAAAGTACCGTTCACTACATGATGTGCAGTAAGCGCCGGTCATTGTGATCACATTTGTGAATTGAATTTTAATTCTATTAAACAGCGATTTTAATTAGGGAAAATAGGAGGAATATTATCCACATGCTATAAAAGCAAAGATATATTAAGCACAAATTTACCCTTTATTACCTTACCAATTAAAAAATTAAATGACGTGAAAATTGGAAGAATTAATACGTACTGTAATATGTATACAAACTAGTTGACATTTCTGTTCACTGACATTTGTGGGTGGGGGTTAAAATTTAAAACAGTAAAAAGATAAGCAATCAATAACAAAGAACATGGCACACACAAATTGCAAGTGAGAACCGAGTAACGAGTTACAAAGCTTCAAAAATAGGAATGAAGAGAAGATCTGAAAATTAATTTTTTTATATGATTGAAGATTTCACGGAAGTGTAAACACATTTCACCATAAGAACTCACAGAATTCCAGCTGTCGATATTATCACAAATTCAGTAAGATTAAGTTTACTGTCCATTTATGATAGATTTCACTAACAGAAAAGCCCAATAAACAGGGGTCTGCTAATTGTTTTTATTGTTTTATGGTTGTGACCTCCAGAATTTCAACTGAACCACGTGGTACTGTCGGAGACAATCGTAGGGTGCTGCGGTCTCCTGCCCCGATTAAACGGCATGCTGTCCCAATTAAGCGAAGTAAACCCTGGCTATTTTCTCGATTGGTTTCTGTTTTTTAAGATTTGCCCCAAATAAACGGCTGCCCCGATTAACCGGTGGTCCAAATAACCTGAATCCACTGTACTATTAAAATGAGATAAACGTGTGATGAAACAATGCATTTAAAATCCACTAAAAATTTATAAGATTCCGAACATACACGCTTCGTTAGTTTCATTTCACCCTGTGAACATGACACTTGTCGAAAAGTTTTAGTCTGCTTAAGGGAGGAATTTTTAATGGATTTTAAAACTGATGCAAACTTTTAAAACTTAATGAAAAGAAAGCAATATTTACCAAGATTTAAGTTGCCTGTTGATCCATTTAGTGATGGTGGAGGTGTCAAACTCTGACTGGGAGGTAACATTCCTATGGGACCTGGTCCAGGTGATGCTGTAACAGCTCCTAGAGGGCCATAAAACTGACCACTTTTTGGAGCTGCAACTTGTCGAGAAAACTGACTGTCAATTCCGGCTGAATAACTGGCAGCAGCTGCACCACCAAGGGGTGTTTCTCTACGTTCAAATGAATCACGCCGTGGAGAGCCAGCATTCCCTCCCATTCCTAGAAGATGCACAAAATTAAGCACTTCAAAAAAGCATGGTATACTATATGAGAGTCAAGTAAAGGAAAGTAACAAACACACACACAATATCAAGTCACGTAACTCAAATTGAGCATATATTTTTTTTAACAAAATTCATTGCTTTTTGTTTAAAACGCAGATAGTTTTGTGATCTCACTGTCAATTTTTTTTTTATCTCACTTTGAATTTTTAAAACTCCATAACATTATTCTTTTTTTTTTAACAGTGCTCACAAAAGAATAGTAGCAACCTCCATAAACAATCATATGCATGTGATTTCAGTCATTCAACACATCACATTAACGTCTTAACGGGACAGGACAGAAATATATTAAGAATGAAATACACAAGAGAGTAAAACATTAAAGTTTAAAACAAGGTACGAATCTAATTATGAATAACTAATAGGAGAATAATAAAGCTTTAGAAAACAAACCAAGTTACAGTAATATAAGGTAGTCCAATAGATGAAAAAAAAAAAAAAATCTTCACTGATTCCCTTTCTTAAAATTTAATGGAAACTTTCTGTTAGTGGGTGATTGTTTTTTTAAAGGAGCATATTAGAGAGGCAACAAGAGCAAATAATACTCGATCTGATTATCAGCAACTTAATCTTCATGCATTAAGAAATACTAGTTAGTAGTGATCATAATGTATTGATGTGGGATCAAGATATCACAACTGTTAAGAGTAATGGGAAGGGATTTTGCTTAAATAAAGGTGATTAATGTGGTCTTCAACAGTTTTTAAATTTCTTTCAATGGGAATGACTGATGATGTTACCGACTGCAAATTCTACATGGGAGGTATTCAGGGAAGTAAACACAGATATTAGTATTACTAATCCCCCTCCACCAACAAAGAGATATTGTTCAAGGTTCACACCTAACTAGTTGCCACATGAAATGATGAGACTGAGGGCAGAGAAGAAAAATGTGTAGAGTGATTATAAATTAGAAGAGGTTGTTGTTATTTGGTTCTTAGGAGCATTAGCAACTAAGGCCATATTGCTACCAGGATATACAGTGGTCATTCCCTGACCTTTCTGCATCCTCTGTATTTGATGGTCACGGGCTCGAACCCCATTCTAATCAAGAAGAATGTGTTACGCACTGCTGCTCCTGCCCACCTGGCTACAGAGGCATCATAAATTAAGAAGAGGACAGGGAATCCTAGAGTAGGTAAAAACTAGGTCACTAAGGGGGGCAAGCTAAGACAGATTATGAAAAGTTGTTGACTAAAGAATGCAAAGAAAAGTAACAAAGAATTCTTTGCCTATGTTAACACCAGAAGGAAAGAGATGAACATTAATTAATGCCTCTCTGGGAAGCGTTAATTATTCAAAGTAGTGCAACACCTAGGCAACTCATCGTGAAGATATAATAAATATGAGATATAATAAAACGATGCATGCATACTACCTGGGTAATAGAAATGATGGAGATGCATTACCCATGCTTAAATACCCTTTTCATACTCTTTGACATTTACTCAAGAAATATATCTAGATTATTTGCCCAGTAGATACAAATGACATAACTATTGATGATTACTTCTGCTCGGGTTGCTGACAACCCAAATAAATATTTTGTTTATCCACATTCACACATGAAAAAGATCTAAGATTTATTATTATTATTAGCCATATAGTGCAAGAGAAAGAAAGAAATCACCAAAAAAGAGAAGAATGATGATATCCAGCGGCTCGGGACCCTGGGTGTGCCAAGCCCATACTCACCAGATGTATGGCCCTGGGGTTAAATTCTTTTGTTATACCCAGAAGATTCATTTATCTTCTGGATATAACACCAAGTTATACCAGGAAGATAAATGATTTTGTTATATATGAGAAGAAAATAGAGGAGAAATTGCTAAAAGTTATATAAAATCCAGTTATATAAAAAGCAGCAGAAAAGAGGTAGGCAAAACTTCCAGTCCATAATTATTTATGAGAGCATCCTTGAATTTCCGCTGATTTTGTTAAGATCGGCACAATTCAGTAGGTGCCTACAAACTTGAGGGGTGCAAATGTCTCTCCTAAATAAGGTGAATCAAATAGCGATTTGAAAAAATTATAAACCTCTAATCTTGACTTCTATTATAGGGAATATAATGGAGTTAATGGATGAAATACAGCAGGATCATCTTAACAGGAATTGAATTACATAGAAACTACAGCATGGATTTGTTAAGGAGAATCAAATTCTTTGACAAATCTAATTGGCTACCATGATGCAATAACAAATAAACCAAATGCAAAAAATAAACTTGATATAAACTTAGATGTCAGTAAAGTTTTTGACACCATTCCACATGGAAAACTGCTGTAGAAATTGGAGCAGTGTGGTATTAGGGGCAAGTTTCTGTTATAGATAAGGTGATGTTTGAGTGGCAGAAGATGGAGGGTGGTTATAAATGAGCACGGTCCTTTGTTGACTACAGTGGAGTCATTCAACATTGTGTGCTGGGCCTTCCAACATGGGAATTAAAAAATTAGTGATATGGGTATGAAAGAGTACTGCTACAGTGCTAAAAATTTCTGTACTTAATGTATAGCACTTGGTAACTCACCAGGTTTAATGCAGTTTCAATAACACTGTTTTTTTAATTACAGTCCGGAAATCAATTGATGTGCAGTCATCCAGTATTTAGAAAAACTGGGATTAACAGCAAAGGGCATGTCAGGATATGGTTGCAACACTGGAGGAGGATGACCATTCCTATTTGATGGTTAAGAAGTTGGTAACAGAAACAAGCGTGGGACTGCCTAAAACAGTGGTTTTCAACCGGGGTGCCATATCTTTTGGATTTAAGTTAGTTAAAACTTTTTTTTTTTTTAATTTTTTTTTTTTTTTATTTATTTCATTATAAAAAAGGTGTATGGTTTCCATTGTACGGTGCCGACCGGGCTAGCTGGGTGGGTAAAGCGCCTGCCTGGCAACCCAAAGATTGCGGGTTCGAATCCCGCCTCGGGCTTGGATCAAAGTACTGCAAAAACCTTGGGAGGTTCATTATGGCCACAGAAGCCAATGCGCCAATAACTACAAGGAAAAAAAAAAAAAAAAAAAAAAAAAAATCCATTGTACCGTATCGTTTTAATTTTGTAATGATTTTTAATTGATATTTCTTTAGTACCTCTATATAAAGAATAAAATTATTATATAAGTATATATAATTTGTAATTTTGTTTCTAATTATATTATTGTAGTAACTATCATATAACATATATTTAAAAACAGAGAGAGAGAGAGTATCGGATTATTAAAATGTCTAAAACCACTGTGTTAGGTATTTCTTTTGGCCAGGGGTGCCGTGAAACGAGAAAGGTCGGGAACCTCTCGTCTAGAAGGTGACCAATGCTGTGGATAACAAACAACATCCATCACTCCAGAAGTTGCTGAACCTCGGTCTAATCAAGAAGCGTGTGCTATGCACTGCTGCTCCTGCCCACCTGGCTACGGAGGCGCCTCGTAGTAGTGGTGGCATGTGATGCAAGAAAGCAAGTGTATGGGCTCATGCAGCATCAGCCAAAAAAAAAAAAAAATTCACCCAACCATTCCCTTGAAATGTTTATCCAGTTCCTCCTTAAATTTATTTAACCTATCAACTTCACCAACAACAAATGGAAGTTTGTTCAAGCAATTAACCACCCACTGGCTAAAGGCAAATTTCCGCACATCTATTCTACATGTCTTTCCTTAATCATGACAGACCGTTGACAGTTCAACCAAATTTCCTTGCAAGGTTTGTGACCACAGATACGATGAGGATCCATCATTTTCATTCAGAAACAGTGAAACAGTCCAAACAAAGGCAAGTAAATTGCTTCTGCTGGCAAGACACTGGCACTGGTTTTTTTGGAATGCTGATGCAGCTTTGCAAGTGGATTACCCTTGAAAAGGCGTGACAGCCACAGAGTCATATTGCACAGACCTATGCGAGGCATATTCATGGAAACATCAAAGAAAAAATGCCAAGAACATCTCACCAAAGGAGTCTTATTCCATCAGTGCAACATGCCTACTCACAAGCCCATTGTTGCCAGGTTATATTGCATGGGTACAGCTTTCAAATCTTGGGCCATCCTCATGTTCACCAGGTCTAGGCTTTCACCTATTTCCTCTTTAAGACTCTTTAAATGCCCCTCATACTGTTTACAACTATTAATTATACCAGTGAAGGCATATCAAGCTTACTGTCTAAGTTTGTGGATGTTACAAAGGTTGGCAGGGTGGCTAATGACAGGAATCAAGGCACACTACTTGCAAGTAGTGTGCCTTGACCTGGTACTAGTAGTACTAGACCTGGTGAACATCCTCATGTTCACCAGGTCTAGTACTAGGCTTTCACCTATTTCCTAATTTTAACAAGTACCTCGCTGACAGCCATTTTTCCCAATGACGGCAACATCATTGCTGCAGTACCTGGAGGCCCAAGAGAAAACTTTCATCCCAGATGGAACCATCAAATTCAGCATCAGCCGCAAAAGTGTACTGACTCCAGATGGAACTATGTTGAAAAGTGACTTGTTACTAGACTCTTTAAATGCCCCTCATACTGTTTACAATTATTAATGATACCAGTGAAGACATATCAAGCTTACTGTCTAAGTTTGCGGATGTTACAAAAATTGGCAGGGTGGCTAATGGCAGGAATCAAGGCACACTACTGTACGTAAGACTTAAAATAGGCATATGGCCTAAGAAGTAGAAACTGAGGTTTCACATTGGTAAATGCAAGGTAATGAATATGGGCAGCAATGATCCATGAATAACATACCAATTAGTGGTCCAACCAAGAAAAAGAGGAAAAGAAACAATGCACATTATCCCACTCCACATTCTATAGTGCCAAATCACATTAGGTTGAGAATGAACATTGGAGACAGGGCTGGCTCAAGGGTATATGGCACGCCAGAGCCACACTGACTTATGGCACCCCTCTCCAACTAATGTGAAAATTTTAATTTTTTAGAATAATTAATTTTACCAATTTGTGCCAAGGTTTAGGGGACGTTGGCACTCCTAGGCCAGTGACTACCTGGCATTACCCTGAAGCAGCCCTGATTGGAGAAAAATCCCAATGCTGAAGAGTTTTTGGGAGGTTTATATCTTTTTGCAGATAAGTTTTTTCTATTATTCTGACTATACATTATGCATTTGGTAGATAAAGTGGAGGAGGACAGGCATAGAAGGAATGAAATTTTTCAATAGGCATACACAAGAAAATGACCAGTTACTTACTCAACATGGCCTCCATTTTGTCTAATTCTTCCACAAATTTACTCAAACTGTAGAAGGAAGTTTATTATAACAATTACTCTCTGACTGTGTGCAAATTTTCATACATCGATCCTGCAACTATCCTTTTCCAATTTAAATGAATGTCCCTTGTGCACATAGTCAGTAATGATGCAATGAGAATTTAGTTCAAGCAATCCACTCAAAGCCATTATTTTCATTTCAACAAGGTATTCTCACAGCTGTATAGTTTGCATATGATACAATTTACAGTACTGAATTCTTTCTTTGTAAAAGTACCTTATTTACCTTGAACAAACTTGTTGCCTCTTCTCTGCACCTATTCCAAAATCCAAATAATTTCCAAAATGAATTTCTAGACTTCTATACAGTAATTAAATGCAGCATAACAACTGCTTTATACAGTGGGATAATCACCTTATGCTGTTCATAAAATCCCTTTATATAAATTTAACAGAACCCCATGAGCTGTCCTAGCAGCTTGTTTACAGTAATCAGAGAACTACATATTGGAGTGTACAATTACACTTGGACCTTTCTTGTTCTTCACTACCTTGCATGAGGTAGCACCCAATTGGTATGTTATTCTGGAGTTACTGCTACCCAAATGCAGTAACCCCAGAATAAACCTCAACTGCCACTGCTCAGCACATCTTCCCAGTAGGTTTAGGTCTTGGAGTAGCATACTTTGATTGCATATTAACTAGCCTGCCAACCATTTTCAATGGTTGGCAGGGTAAGCTAGTTTCACAGTCGGCAGTCTGTTAGTATGAGATGACATCTATAATATCACTAGTAATGATACGGCATTCTAGGTATCTAGAATGCCATAGCAGAAAGAATATAATACTTTGTTTGAAATACAGTACTAAAATGATAAAGTTGGAACTGATTAAAAGAATTACACAAGTAAGGATATAATCCGATAAATATACCACAGAAAGCAGTCACATTATTTTGCATTTCCTGCTGCACCAGTGCAAATGGACATCACTGGGTCTAAACATGAATGAGCTAACATGTCATGGAACAACAGTTCCTTTAAGTTGTGGAATGTGCATGTGCTACTTTAAACAGAGCAGCATTCCGCATTTTTTTAAAGGAATAATTGTAGTAACATGGGGTGAACCGATGGAGATTGCCATTAATAAGTTTATCACCAATAACAGCAGATCCAGTGACTCTAAGGCAATGAAAGTGAGGGGGTTCCACAATCAAATATAACTTTGATTGTGCAATGGAATACAACCAAGTTTTACCAGATTCCTAATAAACATAGAGGTGACCACTACACATGCAGCCATCTTAGTTGAAAAAAATCACACATTGGCCTGAACAGACAGTTCAGAACATATTTGTTGCCAGATCGTATTGTTCACAGTGAAATAAACTACAGCTGCTCGAGAAACCTCCAAAAATATTTCCAATAAGTTCATTTCAATGTTTTCTCTAGATTTCAATGTAATTTTACAGATGTATATAAAAAAAAACGTTAATCATGCCTTATAAATGCAATACTTATTGCATTGTATTTATAAGGCATGATCCCAGCACAGAAAAGGTAACCACTTATAGATTTTGGAATGACAACGACCAAATCATGAATTAAAATTCTATTAAATATTATTGGTAATTTTAAGATGTCAACACTTCACAGAACTCAAATAAATTAATAAACAATTACCTTTATGTTTATTCAAGAAAAAAAATTCACCAAACAAACGATAAATTCCTAATGCATTCATCTGAATACAGATGCATTAAATTATACATTATTTTAGCACAAAGTGCAAAACATACCAGTTCCTAAACTCCCTAGTGCTGACGTACCAATTGGCCCAAATCCACTACCTCCATAACTCATGGTACCTTGAGCCTGGCCTGGCCCAATACCTAGTCCAGATGTAAAACCTAGCTGGCTTCCACTATTGCCAGAAAACCCAATTCCTGATGTTACAGTATTATAGCCCATGCTGGAGTTAGGAGTGGTATTAGTGGCATTAGAAGCATTCGTAGAAAACAAACTGGCAGTTTGGTTTTGAACTTGTTGACCTTGTGACCCTAGTAGACGAAGGCCTCCATTGTTCATGTTCCCTACAAAATAAAACCACTGGTTTCAACCTAAATTGATTTTAAATATTGTGGAAATAACAATCCTTAAATAAAATTTTTAATAATATCACATAAAGAGAAAATTAGGAACAAATCAGAAGAATGTTTTAATTTTAAAAGAAGCTGTTGTAATATAGTAATTTTGTTTAAACTTTAAATTGGTAATACACAACAACAAAACTCACTGTTAACTGCTCTGGCCATAGTGGCCATATAAAGTATAAATGTAAATTTATTTTTTTACAACAGTGAATATCATGGTCCCCATCCCCAAAATAAGCATCTTCTGTTCTGTGCTCAAACCTTTGTTTCCGTCTACTCCAGAGTAATGAATACATGTATATGAATACACAGAAAAATGGTATGAAATTTAAACTACTGTACTCTGAATTTCCATTATGATGTTTCATATGGTGCTATTTTTTCTTAATGTTCATTTCTTCTGACTTCATAGTTAATCCCCTGATGTGGCATACTTTTTGAACCTGTAAGTGCTCCCATTTAAAACACTTTCCTATTGCTTTTTTTTTTTTTTTTTTTTAAATCCCATCAAGAAATAGAGAACCAATTTTTTAAAATTCTTTTTAAAAAGAAACAATAGAAATAAAATTCTAGTGATTATTTTTATTACTGATAATGTACCGGGGGGGGGGGGGGGGGGTACATTATCAGTAATTAAAGATCAGTAATCAATTAAAGATTATAATGATTTATGCACCAACATCGAGCCATGATGATGAAGAGGCTGAAGAAATGTATACCGAAATTGAGTCTTCTAGATGAGCAGAAAACCCACTACACTATTATTATGGGAGACTTCAATGCTAAGGTTGGAAAAAGACAAAACAGTGCAGAAAGGGGAACAATAGAAAATTTTGGAATTGGTGAAAGAAATGAACGAGGTGAAAGACTTGTGGAATTTGCAGAATCTCAAGGATTGTCAGTAATGAACACTTTTTTCAAGAAAAGGGTGAACAGAAAATGGACATGGAAGAGTCCAAATGGATTAACTACTAATGAAATCGACTTCATCCTCACTAACAGAAGATATATTATGAATGATGTTACCGTCCTGAATAAGGTAAATGTTGGAAGTGATCACAGAATGGTAAGATGTACACTTGATATATATGTAGGAAAGGAAAGGAATAAACTAAATAGTAAATAATACAAAAGTCTTTGAGATAACAGAAGAGGAGAAAAAGCAGTATGTACTGGAACTTAAGAAAAAGTTTGAGCTTCTGCAGACTGCTCAGGACCAAGATATCGATGATGAATATTACAACTTTCTGAAAGTGATAAAGCCCAAGAAACCTATAGGGAAAAAGAAATCCAAAGAAGAAAAAATTAGTCAAGAAACACTTGTCATGATGAACCGAAGACGACAAATGAAAAGCAAGAAAAACACTGACAGGGAGAAAATTGAGTATACTGAGTTATGCAAATCCATTAGAAAGAGACTCAGAGAGGACACAAGAAGATTTAACACAAGAAGCATTAAGGGAAAACAAAGGAATTAAATCAGCAGCCATGAGCAGTAATACAGAAAGACAAATGATACTGAAACTGAAGAATAGCGATGGTGTACTTATAAACAGCAGAGAAGGCATAATTCAAATAGCAGAAGACTACTATAGAGAATTATACAAGGAGCAGGGGAATGATGCCAGCAGTGGGGAAGATGGATTGCAAAGTAGCAACACATACGACATACCCAATATTCTTCCTGATGAGATAGAACATGCATTGAAGAAAATGAAGAATCGGAAAGCCCCGGGGGAAGATGAAGTTACTGTAGAGTTGTTAAAATTGGGAGGAAGAGACATAACACAAAAACTAGCAAGGCTCTTCACAAAGTGCATTAGAAAAGGTGTGACACCTAAGCAGTAGAATAATGCAATCATAGTTTTGCTGCATAAGAAAGGAGACAAATCAGAAATTGGAAATTATAGACCAATTAGCTTGTTATCCCACATCTACAAGTTGTTCACAAGGGTCATTACTAACAGATTAGAAAGAATACTTGATGAGAATCAACCGAAAGAGCAAGCTGGCTTTAGGACAGGATTCTCAACTATGGATCACCTTCATGTAATATCACAGCTAATGGAGAAAGCAAATGAATATAAAACACCATTATGCCTGGCATTTTTGGACTCAATACAGCATAAGGCAATGTTTTGGGCACTGGAAAGACAAGGCATTGATAACCAATATATTATGATTTTGAAGAAAATATATGAGAGTGCTACCTCCTTTATTAGACTAGACAAAGACAGTAGGAAATTTAAAATTGAGAAACGAGTTCGACAAGGAGACACAATATCTCCGAAGCTGTTTACTGCTGCCCTTGAGGAAGCTTTCAGAAGATTAGACTGGTCGCAGAGATGAGTCAATGTGAATGGAGAGTACCTAAACCATTTACGATTTGCAGATGACATTGTGGTCATTAGCCACGATCCCAATGAATTAGAGTAAAATCTTAATCAGTTATGCACAGCTAGTAAGGATTTTGGACTAAAGATGAATATGGCTAAAACAAAAGTAATGATGAACAAGTATGCCACAGAAAGGGAAATAATGATTGAAGGAGATGTAATTGAAAAGGTGGAGTCATATACTTATCTGGGACAAGTCATTAGCTGTAATAATGATAAATGGCTGGAAGTTAAGAGAAGAATAAATTTTGGATGGATAGCATTCAGGAAATATAGTCACATACTGAAGAGCAATATCCCAGTTTGTCTGAAACGTAAAATAATGAACCAATGTATACTCCCCACCATGACTTATGGAAGTGAAACTTGGGCACTCACCAAAAGAATGGAAGAGAAGCTGAGAACTACACAGCAAAGAATGGAACGAATCATATTGGGAATCAGACTGTTAGTTAGTTAGTTATTTGGTTTTTAGGAGCATTAGCAACTAAGGCCATATTGCTCCGCGATATGCAGTGGTCATTCCCTGACCTTTCCACATCCTCCGTATTTGGTGGTGACGGGCTTGAACCCTGGTCTAATCGAGAAGCATGTGCTACGCACTGCTGCTCCTTCCCACCTGGCTACGGAGGCACCATCAGACTGTTAGATAAGAAGAAAAACACATGGATTAGGCAACAAACTCAAGTAAAGGACATTCTTATCAAAACTAAAGAACTAAAATGGTCCTGGGCAGGACAAATAGCTCGAAGACATGACAGATGGACTAAGAAAATAACAGAATGGTATCCAAGAGGAGCTAGAAGAAAACCTGGAAGACAAAAAGGCGGAGATGGATAGATGAAATTCATGAGTTTTTTTGTGTAGTAAATGGATGGCCAGTGCTCAAAACAGAAGGCACTGGAAAGTTGCTGGAGAAGCCTTCATCCTGCAGTGGATTGAAAATGCCTGATGATGATGATGGGGGGTGGGGGGGGGATTTAGTTTGCGGACTGGTGCAAGATCTAATCTTAATTGTCACTACCTGAATCTTCTGTGGATTTCTCCTTTCTGAAATACTCGCCCTCGAACTTTACACACTTTCACCACCATCATAACCATGCATTAAATCAGGGGTGGCCAACCTGTGGCGCTTTGGAAGATTACAAGTGGCGCATTTCATCATAAAATTTCTCAAGTACCCAAAGCCCATATTGGCGATTCTTTGGTTCTATTTCCTTTCATTTCAGGTCCTTCCGCATATGGCTTAAGACACTCACCACCTTCTTTCCACTTACACGCACATAAACGTGTCAATTCCCCCAATTTAGCAAAAGAAATAAATTAAATAGTCTCCAAAAAAAAATGCATTTCTGAATTTTGACCTTAAGTGATCTATGGCTATGAAAATATATCGAGCACCTAGTCGTCCATTCTTTTGTGCGGCCGTTGCCTCTGGCGCCTGACTCTATGCACAAGTGAGAAAATAAATGCAATATGTGACTTTTTTCAGGGGACTGAGAATATACAAATAGATCCTTTGTCGGAAGTCTTTCAAGTTAAAAGGAAACAATGAAATGATAAATTTGAGGTATTTTCATCTACGAGAAATTTCCATCAATCGCATTTTGCCAACTCAAGAAACAGGAGGGGGGAGCTCCCCCCCTAGGATGTGGAAAATGAACTACATTATGAAACCTTATTATTAGATAACAACTGGCTATTTGATTTGGCATTTTTAGTTGATGTTACTAGTCATCTCAAATGATCTAAATTCGAAACTACAAGACATGAATAAATTATTTCTAGCTTGGTAAATAGCATCGATTCATTTAAAATGAAATTAAAACTGTTCATCTCTCAGTTAGAAAATCAGGATGTCAGTCAATTTCCACACTTGAAAGAGCAGAATGAATGTGCTGTGGATGATAGCAATTGGACCAAATATCTTGAAAAAATCAAGTTATTGCAAGTGTCATTTGAAATTCGTTTTCATGATTTGGCTAAAGAAGAAAACTACATGCTCGCATTTATAAACCCATTTTTACTTAGTGAACAAAACATAATTGAGATGCCTAGTAATATACAAATGGAACTTATTGATTTAAAAACAAATTCATTATTAAAAATGAAATTTGATGAGCTTTTTTCAGATCAAAATGCTTCTGACATGATTAATTTCTGGAATCCATTACCCTGTGAACATTTTCCAGAACTAAGAAAATTTGCAAAAAATTATATATGTCGTTTCGGAACGATACAGATGTGAACAAGCATTTTCATCCATGAAATTGATCAAAAGCAAAATGAAGTTGTGAATGACTGATTCAAATTTGAAGAATTCTCTGCTGCTCTCAGTAACAAATTTAACACTGAACATTGAAAGACTGGCGAAATTCCCCCCCTCTTTTCAATAATTTATTTCAAACCATACATTGCTATATAAATTATTTGAAAGGCATATAAGGTGGCTGAGTATTAATACTATTACAGCTCAATCTTACACAAACCTGCAGTGTACATTCCTGTTAGTCTTCCACCCCTGTTCAATACAATTTAAAATGATAAGATTTATCAGTTTGAGTTGTGATATCAATTATCTGAAAAATTTAGAAAGTAATTGATATTTTAAAATGCAAATGAGTGTGCTGAATCCCTAAAAGTAAAAAAAAAAAAAAAAAAAAAAAAAGAAAGCCACCTTATAATAGTGCTATATTATTTTCTCTAATAGTAAATATCATGCAACATACCCATAGGGAGAGTCAATGGGAGATAATGAAGGAATTCTTCCTTCTGTGCTCTCCCAAATGAAAACAATGACATAAATAAATAAAACTAAATTCTCTTTATATTACAGGACAGCCAAAGCAGATTACAGGAATTTGAAAGATACATAAACAAAAAAATTTAATAATAAAAAATTCTGCCATAGGGGCAGATTTATACTAATTTTCCCAACATTGGTTACATAACAGATAATGTAATATAATGCTAATTGTGAAACTTTTAAGTACTTCAACCTGTGCAGTGTGTAATCTGTCTTTAATTCTCTGACATATGCAGCTAATTGACATTTCATAATATTTCCTGTAGTATTTTTTAAATGATTGTAAAAACGGCTAACAGGTAAAGGCTGGCAATTAAAATATACATAGTTCTTTCTAATTTCAGTTCTTACTTAAAACATTTTTAACTGATTAAATTAATTAATTTATATTCATAGATCAAATATTAATAAACAATTAAGAAGAAATAAAATAAAAATAAATAAAAATACCCGAATTGCTATTATTATTACAAAATTAACTTTATGAAATCATTGGATGATTATTAAGCTATATTTATAAGAATGATCAATTACTCTAAGACTAAAGTTACTCCACAACTAAGGTCAGAGTTACGGTCTCCTGAAGTCAATAGTGTGTCAGGTATACTATGAAGTCTGGTTTTAGGGTGTTACAAAATCTGGGATTAAGGGAGCAGATATTCCAATCATAGGCATAGGTTCTAGGATATTGAGGGAGTAAGGGATTAGAGGTTAATTATCTCTCTGTATCTATCTTTGAGACCTTAATTGTGAGCTGGATTAAGAAGTATTTTACAAGGAATGGTGGAGGGTCCTTTATTATTATTAACATTTTTGAATCTATTACTAATATATTTTTATATTTCATTCTAAAACTCTGCTTCTTTTGAAAAAATATATATGGTTATTATCTATTTGCATCCCTTTATTTAGAAATATATTTTGATAGCATATATATTTGAAACCTAATGAAATGTCTGCATTTACTGTACTTATTGGTAGTTAAAAATTAGAAATTCCAATGGGCATGGGATCTCTAAGGATTATTTTCTGTTATTTTATTTTGTTCAATTTTTCTTGATTATTAAAATTTGACATATGAATTAATAATTGATCTAGTAATATTAACAATTTAAATATTAAAATTTAACACACTGTTAGGTAAACTCAAAATTTAACTAAAGAAATAACTCTGTACAATTTTAATTACAAACATGTTATATGTTTGCTGGATTTGCTGTCACTGAAGACGAGATACAACAGGAAGAACCATGAAATGCCTGAGAATTATCTGTATTCCTTTAAGAAATTAAAGACAGATTACACTCTACACAGGTTGAAGTGTAGAGCAGATACCACCACCCAAATGGTGCCATTTCAAGGCTTCTTGGCCTATGCACCTAAAGAAGAGGGGCCAAAAACTGTGCATTACCCATGCATAAACAAATTCCTTCATACTCTTAGGCATTTAGCAAAGAAATATCTTTTAAATTAAACCACACACACACACACAATCAGATATATCTCATTTTGTGGAGTTATACTTCATAACTGGGTTGTCACTATTGCAACAACAGGGTATATGCGCACCCAAAGGGGGGTGGGGAGCCTTGAAATGGTGCCGTTTGGGTGGTGGTATCCGTAAGAATAAGTAACAATAGTCTTCTCCATGGATGAATCCTTACTTATTCAAGGTAGTGCATTACCATGGTAACTTGTTGTTAAGGTATTCACAATATGAGATATAATTAAAACTACCTTGGTAGTAGAAATGATGTGTGTGCATTACCCATGCATGCATACACTCCTTTATGTCGAAATTGTTCCCTAAATTCAGCTCATGAGTAACTGTGTTAAAATAGCTTAAGTTAATTAAGCATGATTTACCCTTAAGGAAGCCATGTTGTGCATCCTTTAGAATGCTATATCTATCTAAATGTCCTTGGCTTACACTCTTAATCATTGCCTCTAAGATTTTTCCTACAACTGAAGTTAAAAGGTCTTAAAGGTTTTTATTATTCCCTGGTAGAGAGGCTGAATCAGTGGTGTGATATACGAAGGTAGAAAGTCTAATTCAACGTTTTTGAGAGTCAACTTTGGATGAGCTGAGCAGTTGTTCAAATCCAATGCAATTTTGCATCACTGCATTTACGTAGACCAGGCCCGGGCAAACTATGGCCCGCGGGCCACATGTGGTCCGCCGCACATTTTTGTGTGGCCCATGAGCTTTAATTGTATTTTCGAAAAAAAAGTTTACTTATTTTATGCCTTTTGAAAAATAAAAATAAATTTGTATATGTAACATATTATAGAATTTGTCAACTTGTAAATTGTTTTATCATCTCTATTGTTCAAATTGAGATAGAATTTGAAATGGAGCGAGCCAACAGGTGCTTTTATAACTGTATAATTTGTGATTAGAAACTAACTGTGCGAAACTACGGTAACAGACAATCGGTGATGATGACAACAGCTTTGCTGCGGTGGCGGAGTAATAGGATAGGACTGCTGACCG
This sequence comes from Mastigoproctus giganteus, assembly GCF_048544385.1. Classification (NCBI taxonomy): domain Eukaryota; kingdom Metazoa; phylum Arthropoda; class Arachnida; order Uropygi; family Thelyphonidae; genus Mastigoproctus; species Mastigoproctus giganteus. Next base: position 82,652,178 of record NC_143586.1, on the reverse strand, counting down.
GTTGCAGTTCCAATCTGTTTTCTCTGACAGTCATCCTGCAGTTAGTCTTTTTGCATTATCTTCGGTTATCATCTTGGTGCCAGTAGCGATAAAAATAATATTTACGCCCTTTTAAAAATGAATAAAAAACAAAAAAATTCAACAAGAGCCTCGTGTCTTCAATGAAGAGTGGAACACAAAATATTTTTTTGCTAAAATAAATAACAAGCCTCTTTGTCTCATCTGCCGGGAAAGTGTCTCAGTGTTGAAAGAGTACAATATTAAAAGACATTTCACTACTAAACATTCCGAATATGGTGCCAATTTAACTCCGGAAGCGAGAAAGAAAACTGCTGATGGATTGATTCAAAATTTATCTAGACAACAAAATCTGTTTACGGGTAACTAAGGAACAAGAAGCTACTGTAGAGGCAAGTTTTGTTATTTCTCATATCATTGCAAAAAAGCAACGAGCCTTTTTCTAATGGAGACTATATTAAAGAATGTATGAATGTCCTGGCATTAAACAGAAATTTGAGAATATAAGTTTATCTCGGCGAACCGTAGTAAGAAGAATTGAATGTATCGATACAAATTTGAATGAGCAATTATTATCAGTATTAGAATTCATAACATGGTACTCGATAGCTCTCAATGAAAGTAATGACCAAAAGAATACTGCACAGTTATTAATTTTCATACGTGGATGTACCTCTAATTTTGAAATTATTGAAGAGCTTCTTTCAATGGAATCTCTTAAAGACCAAACAATGGGAGCTGATATATTTGAAAAATGCTTAACAACGTATAATTTACAGTTGAACAAAATGGAAGGCGCAACAACTGCCGTAGCACAAGTTTGACAGGTAAATATGTTGCAGCGTTAAAGAAAATTCAGGATAAAATTTGTGAAAATTATCCTGATTATAATTTAATTACAATTCATTGTATTATACATCAACAAGTATTATGTAAAAATGTATTAAAAGTTGAACATGTCACATCTTGTATTATTAAACTAGTAAATTTAATACGATCGAGGGGCCTGAAACAGACAATTCGTTAATTTTCTTCAAGATATTGAATCCAAGTACACAGATATCCCTTATCATTGCCAAATTCGATGGCTTAACTTAGGAAAAATTCTTCGGCGAGTATGGTATCTTAAAGATGACATTTTATTTTTAAAACCGAAAAATATTATGGACTTTCCCGAAATAACTGATAATAACTGTATTTGTGATTTTGCATTTACCCTGGACATCGGCACCTCCGTAGCCAGGTCAGCAGAAGGAGCAGTGCGTAGCACACACTTCTTGATTAGACCGGGGTTCAAGCCAGTGACCACCAAATACAGAGGATGCGGAAAGGTCAGGGAATGACCACCGCATATCCTAAGAGCAATATAGCCTTAGTTGCTAATGCTCCTAACAAACCTACCTACCCTGGACATCATGACACACTTAAATACTTTCAACACCGTGTTACATGGGAAAAATTTATACGCCCATGATATGGTAAAAAGTTTGAATGGATTTAAATTAAAACTCCAGTTGTTCCTTCGACATTTATTAATTAACAAGGTAGACCACTTTCCAACCATGAAGTTGCTGAAGATTCCAGAAAATAAATTTAAAAAATATTGTGAAATTATCAACGCTTTGAATGACGACTTTTCATGAAGATTTGGTGACTTCTGAAAAATTGAGACAAGTTTGGCAATAGTGCGCGACCCATTTTCAATAGAAATTGATAGTGCACCGAGTGAACTACAGCTTCAGATTATAGATTTGCAGTGTGATACCGACTTAAGGGACTTGCACTGTCAGGAGGAAATCTGTAAATTTGACAATACTCTTAATTCGGACAAATTCGACGAACTAATAAAGATTTTGCCCAAAAAATGTTCGTTATTTTTGGATCAACCTACATATGTGAACAAATATTTTCCATCATGAATCTAAATAAAAATTCTTTACGATCAAGCATCACCGATGAACATTTACAAGCAGTTTTAAAGAATCTCAACTACAAAATTAACACCCGAAATTAAAAAAAATGGTAAGTAAAAGATGTAAAACAGTTCCATTCATCTCATTAAATTCTTGGTTGTTAGAGAATAATTTTTTGTTATATTTCTTCTTCATGATAACAAATAATATATATCTAAAAATAGTATTTTACGTGCGGATCGACTTCTTTTTGAAATCTTATTTTGGCCCATCAGTCAAAAAGTTTGCCAAGGCCTGATGTAGACGGTAATTCGATGTCGGTATGGATAAATGTTGTGAGTTAACTGACTTTGAAAGAGGGATGATAGTGCACCCTATGCAGGGGCCATTCTTAGAACTGCTTTTAGGCAATACATAACAGTTCAAAGAATTAAAAGACCTGCATTTGATAGGATTGTGGAGATTCTGTTCTCACTGAAAACCAAGTGCCTAGTACTCAGAACTAAGGCTTGAGGTTATGTTCAATTGATGGACAAATAATAAAGTCATCTAAAATTCTTGTTAAGTTGCTAATATCTTTTTAAACTGTACATCATTATCATCACTAGAATAGGTGAATGTGCTAGGCACCTAAAATAAGAAGCACTACGAGGACAGCAGATCCAAAGCTTAATGGCTTCTCATTAGCTGGCAACTTGCTATTAGCAAATAGATTCCAAACTGTTAATATTGTATTCTAAGTAAATTCATCTATTGTGGTGATGCTATACAATTTAAAGGAGATTGTTTGCAACCTTAGCATAGCTGCAGATAAGAGTACTTGTCTCCAAGTTAAACATAAGCCCAAGCTTTAGCACTGGGTACTCACTATGGAGATTGATTCAGCCTTTTGATAACGATTTTAACAGTCCTTTAAAACTACGAAATTCTGTGCCGCCGCCACCAGTTGTGTTCTATTTGTTTTCTCTGCTCATGGACTATTACACGGCATCGTAATTTCCACTGAAGTAAAGCGCACTGCAAAACTGCCAAGTTGATCTTGTCCCATTCCTGCTGGCAGACTTTCCACAAACCTTCAACAGTTCTGGGGCAGTGGTTTCTGAGAGCTCTTTTCAAAAGTTTGAATGCTCAAACATCCATGGGTGCGGCATTAGGTGATTTAACAGGTATATCTTCAAACAGGATTGAACGAATACCTGTCAGCATTTCCATTCTCCGCAAAAAAACACAGGTGGAACATGGTGTGGCTGGATGCCTTATCCTGGTGTACCCAGACCTTTTCAGCATCAGAACTGTACAATGTGGGTATTTCACATTCAAACAACAGCTGTAGAACTTCAGTCTGGTAATACTCCGAGTTGAATTTCACATTTTTAGTGACTCTATGCAACTCAAATTTGTCCTTATAACAAAAACCGGCTACAACCATAAAACCTTGGCCAAAACTTTCCTTGCACTGATGCACCCATGTTGGAAAGGCCTTGTCACCCTGTGGACGGTAATAAATTGTCTGAATTTTGTTGCAATTGGAGTGGTATACCCATGCTTTGTCCAATGTTGCTACGAATTTCCAGCTTTCAGCTGGATATTTTTCGTAGAGTTTTCAAGCATTGACCCGCCACTCTGCAATGTACCTTGCTCCTAAGTGGTGTACACAGGCCTTTTCCTTCTTCTCCAGTTGCCAATTTTTGTTGAATCAACCATTTGTTGTTTCGTTGAATCAACAAATGGTTGACTGGGAGGTTCCCACACGTGATGCTGTAGTTCTTTGGGTTTTTGGATTTTTCACAAACAATGAGCGACTGCACTTTTGGTACTACCTCCCTCGTTCAACTTGGAGCAAGATGCAGTTTCTTCGGTGTTTTCCACCCACTTGCAGCAGCTTTGTGTAATTTTCCTTTGCCATTGTAGATACCAAACTTTGATACACTAAAATTTTTCAACTTGCACCTATCAATAATTTTTGCATAGCTGTACCCTTTTCGGAAAGCGCGGTTATGTAACCTTCCAACCATGGGTCCAATTTCTGAGGCATGTCGACATTAAAACAACTTGTACAACTGATGCATCTGTTCATAAGGTTTGGATAGCGCCTGCATGTAAAAATAATTTACATTGCTGCTGTATGTCACAAGTAGGATTAATGTCAAAATCGTTATCAAAAGGCTGAATCAACCCTCTGTACTTGGTTTTCAGAAAGAGCTGAAAGTTTCTCCACGATCAAAATCGAATACAGGTAAAGCATACCACACTAGTCATCCGTGAATCAGAAACAGGTATAATGGCAAATACATTCATGCTAGAAGCATATCAAAATATGTAGTACAATAGAACATCGGTTATCCAGAATAATTTGAAACGCTGATCTTTCTTCTTTTTTATTAACAGTAGTACAGTAAGCTCTGGCTATAGTGATCACGTTCACAAATTGAATTTTGATTATAATAAACAAAAGGTCAAGCTTACTACCTATTTATAACAGATTGTAAGAGAGAAATACGACTAGGCTAGCCGGGTGGGTAAAGTGCCTGCCTAGCAACGCAAAGGTTGCGGGTTCGAACCCCACCTCTGAATTGATTGACAAGGATCTCATCATATACTCCCTCCTATTCTGTCTGGCCACAATTGCAGACACATTCAAATTTAACCCTAACTGGTGACTTTTTTTTCAATATTGACTTGTGCTTAAGTAAGTCTGCAGATCTTCTACACTTACTGTCAGTAGTGCCAACGTGTACAACAACAACCTCATCATTTGTTCCATTAAAAAAAATTATATCTGCTTTACAATGTCATCAACCTTTGCCCCTGGCAGACATACCCTGATCCTGTTCCACCTATCCTTTTTGCACATTTTGTGAATAGCATCAAAAGTTAATGAAAATGGGAAATGTTGATCACAAAAAAGGGTATGGACATCCTAGCACAAGTGCTGAAGGCGAGGAAGAATTGCTAGGAACCTTTCCAAATTAATCAGAAACGCCTCCAGGGGGCTCAAGTACAAAAGTCCTACACAAACATTCAAAGCTCTATGCATAAAAGTGCAGCTTGTGAAGGCCTTGAAACATGAAGATAAACAGTGAAAATTTCCTTAAGCAGGTTGAGTTTTCTGCTGAGTTCACATTCCATATTTTGGGAATTGTGAATAGGCATAACGTTTGCATTTGGGGCTCAAAAAGCGCTCAAAATTCTATGAGATTTGGGACAGAGCAGCAAAAAGGTGAATAGTTCATGTGGACTTCTGTATCATTCTATAACTAGCCCTTTCTTTTTCATGAACCGGCTGTGAATGCAAATACTTACTTGGATGTGAATGAGATTTATGCCTTCCCACAACTGAAAGAACTTTAACCTAATGTTCTTGTTCCAGCAAGTTGCCATATTTCCACACTTGGCTTTGACAGCACAATTCAGTTGGTAAACATTTTCCAAGCCATTTGATTGGTAATGACGGTGCCATACCATAGCCAGCATCTTCACTGGACATAACAGCAATAAACCTTTTTTTGTGCGGCTATGAGAAAAATATTCTGTACAGAACAAAGGTACAATTTTGTGGAATTGCAAATGAGAAAATGCTACAGTGATCTGGCATGTTGGCACATATTTGTATGAAGACTGGGTATCAACTAGACACTATTCATGTTACAAAGGGGCCTTTATTTGGAAATTTATTTATATGATAAAAAAAACTTTTTCAATTGTTCACTCAATAGCTGTAAATTATTAACATTGCGCGAAGTATTCTTGCGACACCATGTGAAGCTAATTTATGCCTACCACTTAGCTGGTAGTACTCCCAATTTAATTTCTTTGCCATCTACATGTCTGAATTGAAAATCCCTATCTTGATGTACTTGCATCCACTGTACTGTCAACCAACTTTGTTCTTGAACAACACTATGACATGGTAAGTGGGAATGAAATTCTCCATAGTTGTGTTCAGGTACCTTTAGTTCAGTACCTGCTTCCCTGCTTTATTTACCATAAAACTGCTGTATATGCTATGTAATTAAAAGGAAAAATGTAAGGAATATGGCTGCACAGGTACCGGAGAAAAACTTTCTGTGATTATTCAATTATCCAGTAAGGAAATTGCTATGCAGTTATTTTTCACAATTCCAAGATATCTGCTTAAATCAAATGATACACTGCCTAGAGTGAAGACCAAGAAAATAAGTGTATAAGAAGGCAACATGTTTAATCCTCTGTGGTTGTCTTGGTGTTTTTGCATGGCTGACAAAATTAGAAGTCTAAAAATGAGACAAAAACACAATAGTCCTACAATCATAATTATTCAAGATACCAAAAAGACTTTACAAAATTGACAGTGTTTATGGGTCAGTGGCATAACACTCACAGAATAATCTAGGTTATTTCATGTTTGGTGTTTATACTTTTTTGAAGATACAAAAGTAGTGGGCATAGTCGTTAATAAAGTAATCAGAATACACTACTTCAAGAAGATATAGATAACCAAAGCAGATGGGCTGATGTACATTACAGAGAGAGAGAGAGAGAGAGAGAGAGAGAGAGAGAAGCAGTAGCTATAAGCTGGTCTACAGAAAAGCAACAAGGGAATCACCAGTGAAAATTTTAATAATAGCAGCCCACTTTCATATTGCCACATCTCCACCTGACAGTCACGTAACAACAAAGCATACAGTTGTCGTCTAAGCCCAACTGTTTTGGGCCATCAAAATGCTAATTACCTGCCATTTTATAGCAGCAGATTTCACCTTTTTTCTGAAGGCAGTGGCACGGATGCAGTTCTGCAAACAGTATGCAACCAAATTGATTGTGTGCTGATTGTCTACACTAAGCGGACAAAAATTATGGGATGCCTACCTAGTAATGGGTAGGCCCACCTTTCACCTGGATAGGGGGGCAGTCACACAGCAAGGCATTGAGTCCACTAGTTCACGAAAGCGTTCCATGAGTATTTCTATCCATGCTTGCTGCACCGCTGTCCATAATTCCTTCGCATTCCTGGGTGGAGGATCCAACCCTAGAATGGACTTTTCCACAGCATCTCGAAGATGCTCCACAGGGTTCACGTCTGGTGAACAGAGGCCATTCCATAGTGGTAAAATCTGTGGAATACTCTTAAAACCATATGCTAGTCACCATGGCTCTGTGGAGAAGCACATTGTCCTGTGGAAGAGTCCACTGCCCTATGGGTGCATGACAACCATGAAGGGATGCAGATGATCTGCAAGGATAGACACATAACCTGGATGGTTCAGAGATGCACCAGAGGTCCCAATCTGTGCCAGTTGAACATGCCCCAGACTATTACCAACCGGTCACCTGCCTGAACAGTTCCTTGTTGACATGATGGGTGAATAGCTTTGTGCAGTTTTCGCACCCTCCCATGCACTCGAAATAACTGTAAATGGGAGTCGCAGGATCAGATGATTCCCCTCACTCTCCAATCATCTAAGATCCCGTGCTGATTCTTTCATCCAGTTGATGCATGGTCCTGTGTCATGGTGCAAACACCATGACACAGGACTCTTTGGTGGGTCGGTGGCTCACATACATTATTGCCCCTAATGATTTCCTAATGGTCTTGGTGGAGACATTTCTGGCACCTCCCTCATTGAAGTTGGCAGTGATTTGTGCCACTGTCACTCTCTAGTTGGCTGAAACAATGTGAGACAGATGACGGCAGCCACGGTCATCCACCACCTTTCTCTGCCCACAATGAGATGTTATTCCGGAAATGCCATATTCCCGATACACTCTTGATACTGTCGAATGGGGAGAGTGCAATTTTGGTACCACCTCCGCGATAACCCATGCGTCGGGCACCCACTATCATCCCTCTTTCAAAGTTGGTTAACTCACAATGTTTATCCATACTGACATCGAATTACAGTCTACGTGAATGCAGTGTACCCATATACCTGCAAAGCAGTGGGTTCGTCCATTAGCAAGAAGGGTGACAGCGTCGCATTGCCCAGGAACCAGGTATCCCACAAATTCTGCCCTTTCAGTGTAATTCAATTAAGTATTACAACTTCAAGTATTTAGCATACTTGAAGAAAAAGCTGTATGGCTTGGAAATAAATTTGATACATTGCAGACCGAGTTTTGCAGGAAGCAGTTTCTACTATAAGTTCATAAAATGAAGTTCCCGTGAACTTCATTTTACTATTCTGGGTTGCTCTGAGTAAATGCTATAGCACTTAGAGCAACCCAGTCTTCTGTCTCCCAAATATAGAATGTATAATGAAGAATAAAACTAATAAGAAGTTTTAGAATACTTAATAAAATATAATTTAATTTGAAATTAAATATAATTGTAGTTGCAGAATAACATCTAATATATATTAGTCACCAGAACTTCAATTCGCAAATGTTTTGCAAAATAATAATAATAAAAAATCTAAAATCTAATTTTTGGATGTCGCAACTGTTTGCTAACATGCTTTCTCCAAATTAAATGTGTATATAGCTTTGCACCACTACTTCTTTTCAAGGACTATGTTGTTTTATACAAATTTAATTCTTTTGTAACAGTTCTAAAATGGTTAATTTTATTATTAAGTATTTTTTATTATTTTTTACATACCAACCTTTTGTTTAACTTTCCTCTTTAAAAAAAAAAAAAAAAAAAAAAAAAACCCCACTAGTATACTTATGGAAGGTAATAAAATATTACCTTCCATAAGTATTTTTTTTACTTTTTACATACCAACCCTTTGTTTAACTTTGCTCTTAAAAAAAAACCACTAGTATACTTGTGGAAGGTAATATTATATACCTGCCTAGTAAGACTAAAAATCATGAAATTATACATACACCAATACATCCAATATTTTTCAAACTATAAGCTATACTTGCCAGGATTATTTGTAGGTGTAGAAGCCGGGTTGACCAAAACAGGTGGCATGAGCCTCATTGCTGCACCCAATCCTCTGGTATTTCCCATCATTACAGAACCATTCTGGTCATAGTATGGTGGAGCTAGCATTTGATACTGGCCACCTGAATCAAAAATATATACTGCATATTTATTTTAATATACATTAATTTATTCTTAAAAACATCATTTTACTGATAAATGAAATTAAATTTTGAGATAAACAGTTCTAATGAATCATTTGAAATCTTGCCTTGGTTGAAACAACCTCAACATCACACCAGCTATTAAATGAAATTAATGATAACTTTCCTGTTTGTTTAATATTTGCACTAAGACCTAAAAGATCTAACTGTAGATTTTGTGCATCCTTGCCTGTTTGATGGAATCATAACAACAGTTTCTGGAGGGGATGGGGGGGCCCTCAATTAAGACCATCTAACTGGGCCAGAGTGCAAAAATGCCAATAAAAAAAAATTCGTCACGGTGGCCAAATTCAAAACCTTTTTCTGCATAGTGTGGAAGAATGATGACTGTACCTAGTCATCATAGCTTGTACACTGATGTAACAAGGTTAACTAAAGCATTTAAGTCAGTATTTCCCAGCATTTATTTCTTTTTACTTCAGGAAAAAATTAAAACCCAGACAGAACTCCTAAAACAATTATAATAAGCTTGGTTCCTTATTATGTTTCAGCCTATGTTGCGTGTTTTTGGGGGACACATTATACCTTTGATATCTACTCATGGGCCGCATTATAAAATGTATTTTTTCCAATAAGAATATCTATCTTTCTGCAATATTTAACCATAATCATTTTAGGGCAGAATTGGTCTAATTGCAAGAATTAAGTACATATGTGCCAAAATTAGAAAAACTAATGTATTTATTGCTGATAAAATGTTATTTCCTAGATTTCATATGAAATCAACTGAAAAATTAAATACAATACTTTTCATAGTGCAGTACTTTTGACAAGGTTCTTTTAAAGCGGTAGAAAGCATGCATATATTTTTTTGTAAAATGGAAAAATACTCTCAAAGGCCGCCGCCGCCGCCACCACCACCACCACCACCAATCAAGCATTTCTGGACTAAAAGGGTTATCAAGTAATGGGCAGGTCCTGGACTAAGCCCATTACTTGATAACCTGTTTTTGATATCGTTTCCTAAGGATTTCAATTAGAACAAAAGAAGAATAAACAGTTGCTAATATGCAATTCGGAGCCTTCATTGTTGCAAGAGTACATTTCTAAAACGTAAGCAGGCCATTTATATTGGCTTTCTAATAGCAACAGGCTTTCTGGAACAATCTTTTTCACTCCCCAATCAAATTCCGAAATTTGAAAACAAAAATTTTGTATGAAAATTGTGAAAATCAAATCAGATTAAAAAAAAAAAAAAAAAAGTGCCAATAAAGCCAACTATACTTTTTTGTTGAAATAATATCCTATGTATCTGAATTCCAAAGAAATTCTTCAATTCTATTTTCTGAAAGCCCAACCTGGACAAGTGAAGTAGATGTGATACTGAAACCTATTTTCGTGCTACCATTTACTATAAATCATGCCAATAATTAGTTGGAACCGCAGGTTAAGAGATGGCAGCACATGCTATACAAACATCACGAAAATTCATACACCAACAGATATTTCTGAATGGGTTAACAGCGTGAGTACTGAGGGGGAGGAGGTGAAAAATTTTACACTGCTGTTTCCTAAGCTTTTTGAGAGAGAGAGAAAGAGAGAGAGAGAGAGAAAATAAAAAATAAAAATACAGTTGGACCTCTCTTTAACGAACTTCTGTATAGCGAATTTTTTTGATTTTCCTCTGGTCATTACACTGAAAATAGTTTCGTATAACGAAGAAAGTTTCCATATAATGAACTGATTTCAAGTGAGGCTGCACATGCATTGTTCGCACCTCTGGCCTTCAGGCAATACAGCTGATGCTGTAGAAAGCACGAATTACTAACTAAAAGGATTAAGAATTAATCCTTTTTAACTTTTAAGAGCTAAAGGTATTAATCCCGCGAATTAAGAGCTAAAGCATTTTCCAATTTAGTGGTGCCCATTAAAACCCTGAAGGAGGAAACTGGCTAACCATGGTGCGAGACAGAAAAAGTTGGAAAGTTTTGAGAGAGGCCTTTGACCAGCAGTGGGTTAGCAATGGCTAAAAAGAATTAAAACTTATACACTACTGTACCAAGAAGTTGTGCTGGTCAACTGTTATCTATGCATCCACAGCCATCGACAAATATTTAAGGCATATTCCTGGTGCAGACATTGGGTCTGATCAACCTATTTTCTTCTGCAGGCACCCTATTAGAGAATTAGGAGAGAGTGATTTTCCTTTATCCTGGATAATTCATCTGTTGTTTCGAAAAAATTAGTTATCCACACCTTCGCTAAATTTCACCTGTCTCTATTTACATGGTAGGTACAAGTGGTCCGTAAATCAGTTTTGTTTTAGCTGCTGTGAAAGTAACCTTATATTGTCCAAGAGGAAATCCTTGAGTGTAGTGTGAAAAAGTGGAAGTGCTTAATGGTGTAGATTGGGGTGTTAAAAAAAAAAAAAAGGGGGGGGGGGATTGCTTTATAGTCTGGTATTCCTGCATTAACCATTCTGAAAAACTGTATTTCGATTTTCAAACTGTTTGAGGAAACGGGACCCAGTCGGAAGCGTGCGAAATTATTCCTGTGTGAAGATGTAGATGAAGCCGTTATCGGGGCCATTAATAAAAGAAAAGGCTATGGAGTACGCATCTTTTGTGGGGAATAAAACATTCCAAGTTCTGGTTTGCTGGACAAATTTAAAGAGCACCATGGCTACTCAAGTTATTTCTGATGTTGGAGTTGTAATCGTAGAAGACTAAAATTGGAAAAAAACAGTTTTGAGCAAAAAAATCTGAATACTGGATTTTAAATTTCGAAAGGATGACGACGACAGAACACAGAAAAATCGCGTTGATTGTCGACAACTGGCCTGCCCACTTTCACTAGGTGATTTCAAAACTTACAAATGTGAAGCCTGTTTTCTTCCCTCCAATACCTCTTCTGAACTGCAACCAATGGACCAAGGCAGTATCAAGAATTTAAAAATGCACTACCAAAGGCACATGCTGAACAAAATTATACTGAGAATAGAAACCAATCAACCTACAGATTCTGTTACAGATTTGCAGATGTGCATATCATAGTTGGCGAGGGTGTGGAGTCAAGATGTGATGGAAACAACTATTAAGAATTGTTTTGCAAAAGGAGGTTTCGCTAAAAAGCCAATTAACAGCCATGAGAGGGATGAACTACAACAAGACATTGAGCAATCTTAGGAATGACTCCAAGTGAGAGGTTTGATCAGAGGAGAAATTGTTCTTGACGAATTTTTCGGAGTTGATAATGATGTCGTAGTAGCTGAACATCAGAGTGACTTCAACATTTTGGAGCGTATTTAAAGAACTAGTGACAATATCAACAATTAATTAGATAAAATGGGGGCAACAGAGGGAATGAGGGCAATAGCAATATTAAACCTTCCAAACAAGAAATGTTAGCAGCATTTGAAATTTTGTGTCGAGGCCTTAGTGAAATGGAAAATATATTTGAGTGTTCAAACAAATGTAAACATTTTTATGAATGGTGTACAGTAGAATCCAGCACACAACAAAAAATAACCAAATATAGAACATAATTCTTAAAAGTGTATTAATATACTGTGCACATCATATGAGTAATCATTTCTTAATACGTATGTACTAATAAATTAATTGCTTTAAAATGTTAGAAAATTTATTTATTCCCACTTATTTATTTCTGATTTATTTTTCATCTTTTACTATATTTCCAAATTTACAGTATTTTTCATTGTTGAAAAGGTAATATTTCTTTATAATGAAATTTCTGTTTAGCAAATTTTTTTCAAGGGAGCAATCAATTTTGTTATATAGAGATTTGACTGTATATATATATATATATATATATATATATATATATATATATATATATATGAGAGTTATCTGCTTTGGAAAGCAGATAACTTTCATTAGGCGATTAGAGAGACTTGGATTAGCAGTTTCATCATCTGATTTATTTGAGTGCTTAGCTACCTTGAGTGATCTAACATTATGCTTACTGTCCAGTTGGAGTAAATTATTAAAAAAGTCAAAGCCAGCTATGTCATTTTACAGTTTGTTCACGTTCTTCTGTGACCAATACTTCCTTTCTGAGATTTAGTGGTGTTGGTTCACTCCACTTTGTCATAGACAGAACTTATCCTGAAGGTTACTGACCAACACCATGTGGAGGCACCTTGTAACCGAGTGGTAGATAGGGTTAGTAGGAAGTATGTGAACAGGAAGAAAAAAAAAAAAAAAAAAAAAGTTATACACTCCTTCCTAATTTATAAACTATTAAAGTGGACTGCTTACTAACACCCAAGTAATTTTGTTTTAATATAAACAAAGGAAATGTCTCTCTTTTTTTTAATTAAAAAAAAAAAAAAATTCAGAGGCTGTCATTTGATCACAAATCGCTTGGCACTTGAGGCCTTTATGCAGAGCAAGGTTTCTCAAACGAGAAGGGGGCAATGTAGGGTGCTACCATTAGCGATACTATGAATGGGATTTACAGTGGAAAGTCATTAATATATGAAGAAAAAAGGTGGGAAAAAGAAACGGACCTTGAAGACCACCAGCATTAGTTAAGGCCATCTGTCCTCATCCACAGTGCGTGGTCAGAGAAAAATCTAGCTGTCAAATTGCAAAAAAGCAGTCAGCAGTCCATGATAGGACGGCGATACTAGTAGAACAGGAAAATGTGAAAAGGCAACACAGAATAGGAGCACAAGTTTTAAGAACAAGTGGAGAAATGCTATCAGGACCACGAGATTTCTTGGCATCAAGATTGTTCAGAACTCTTTTAACATCCTTCTGTTGCAAAGATCACAGGAGGCACAGAATGGAAAGTATTGGGTATGGTAGGAACAGGGGTTTACTAACATCACTGATACAACAGTTAGAAGAAACCAGGATGTTAGCAAGTTGACTTTAGCTGAGAAGGCAACAGAACCATCAGGTTTTAACAGATGATGGAAGTATATATGGACACAAGTTGAAGACAATAACTTTATCAAAAGACTAGAATGCTCCACTACCATTTGGATAAGAAGCAAGCAATTTTTCAAATCTTAGCCTGTTTAAAATTGAATTTGGATTGATCAATAACTATTTTACAATTGTTGCAAACTTTAGTGAATAAAGTTTGCAACAATTGTAAAAGAAAGAAAATGAACTCTGAGATTTGGATGCAAACCAATTATGAACATTCTTATCTTGAACAGCCTTAGCACCCACATATTAGAAAACCAAGGTTTAGATAAAGCACTGGATTTTAAGCTAGATTGGGGAATAAAAGATTCCATCCATACAAGAATAATTCCACTGTGTGATCTTAGCAAAGGCTGACACCAGATGATTTAATACAGTAATCCAACCAGGGAAAAGAAGAATATGTATCTCACAGATAATTCCATTTCATATTCGTGTAAAGCCAAACAATTTAAGGCTGAGAATGGCCACAGGAAAAAAGTTCAACTGAAGCAGAGATCATCAAGTTGCAATCTGAGATACCGAGAAGACCACTTGCCTCAATCTTGTACTTTGAAGGGTTCTTCGCGAGAAAAAGATGAAGAGTGTGTGATTAGGATTGTCACGTATCCTGGGGGTTAAACAACTTGTATGAGGTTATTAATAATGGCAAAAAGCGTCAGCATTGCTAATGTAACCAGGAACTCATTTCAGCTGGAGGTGTAAATATTAAAATTTCCTCACTGTAAGAAAAGTTAGATTGGAGAAAGTACAGTTTAAAAGAAGGAAAGTCAAAATAATTAGAGCAGATTGTTGAGTTAGGAGAATGATACAGGCAACAGATTAATTTTAAAAAATGATGAAGAGCTTTAAAGCCAGAGAAGCTCAAAATTAGGAGGTTCCAAATTTGGAGATCTTTGACAAGGAACATCAAAGCGTAAGTACCAGCTTTAAAGTAAAAGGAATCAGAGTGAATAATGATGGTATTAGTGGTAGTAGAGGCAACTGATAACAGAAAAAAGTGGAGCTTCACGAAGCACTTGGAAGGCAACAACAAACCACTAACACAGAATAATTTAGTTCAAGTTTATTTTTATGTTACGTGGGTTAGTATTTATTTGTTATTTGGTTTTTTTTAGGAGCATTAACAACTAAGACCATATTGCTCCGGGGATGTGCGTGGTCATTCCATAACCTTTCCGCATCCTCCGTATTTGGTGGTAATGGGCTCGAACCCTGGTCTAATCAAGAAGTGTGTGTGTGTGCGCGCGCGCTACGCACTGCTGCTCCTGCCCACCTGGCTATGAAGGCACCCATGGGTTAGTAGTGAGTTTGGATGTAAGTGCCATTTATAGCTCAATTTCTTTTGGATATACTGTTATTCTGTGTCAGAAAAATGATATATAGAGATCAGAATCTGATCTCTATATATCATTTTCCACTGATTAAGGGCCACCAATATTCAAATTTACTGTATCGATGAGGTGTATTTGTCAGATAAGGAATGCATTATTTACTAAATGTTCAAAATGCAGAGAGTCCCAAGCCATTGCTGGTCTTGTGGTCTTGGGGGGGGGGGGGGGCCATGATGCTCAGTCGATTTTATTTACTTTTGTTTCACTCTGTGGGCCATGTTTTGTGGTTAGTCTTCAGCTCTGTTTAGTAATATTTCATGTCATTTGGACCTGATGCCATCAAGCGGGTGTCATTAAAATAACTGGATTGGCATTTATTAAATTAATATTTGGTATTCTTTCTAAATTATTTTAGATGTTCTTTCCTTCTGCAACACCCTTTATTTTTATTTATTCCCCCACCCCATTTGTTTCTGTAAAATGCTTTGCAGTCACAATATTTGGGCTGTCCTTATTTTCTTCTTTTTCCATTTATCTTTCCTTTATTTAGTAAAAGTTTATTATACATCTGCAGGTACTATATAAGCATGCATCCTTGAATAATTTGGCCTAATTTCTGGAATTTATTACTACTTCACAATGAAAATGGTGGGGGGCACCAGGACTACTCACAAAATTGTATGCATCTATTTATTTATTAAATTGTTTTGGATATACACATATCACCATAAGTTGCTTATTCCACTGCAGAGTGAGTCTTCTAATGCTCAAAACTGCATAGTAATACAATAGTTCTGTGCTTACAGTACAGGACCCTTATGTTAATTTTTGATGTCTCCTAAATCATTAAGCGATCTCTTAGTCTGAATGTCACCTATTCAAACTTTCTAGCCCAATGATTATGGGGGAGAGGGGGGATTTTTTGATATAAAACATTTTTAGGTTACTCTGTAACTGAAAAATTACTGTTTATTGTATAACTAAATAAGATACCTATTTATTTGCACAGATTTTTGGACAGCTACTTCTAAACATTTCTGAAATTACACTTATGTACTACTTACAATTTTCACTTTAGGACCATATCAGCAGTATAATTTCAACTTGTGATGTGTAATCAAGTAATTATCAGTTATATGCAGGGCATCCCATTTGAATGTCCCTGATTTAAAATGTCTCACCAAAGAAAATCCAATGCACTTTTTGCAAAAGAAAACAGTTTATAATAAAAAAAAAAAGTCAGTAGGTTTCTATACGAGCTCCTTTGGTGCAATGAAGCATGTCCAAATGATACTCTATTTCAGACAAGGTTTTCTCCAACATATCGGCACTGCTGGTATCAATTGCTTGCACAATGCATGCACATAAGATCCGTGATGTTAGACACCTTGGTGGAATAAACCATGTCTTTCACATAGCCCCAAAAGAAGAAATCTAAGGGAGTTATGTCAGGTAAATGAGGGAGGACCATGGCATCGGTCCACCATGTGCAAACACCATGTTCAGGAACATGGTGTACGGAGCAGTGTGCACAAAGCTCCATCTTGCTGAAAGATTATGTTGGGCTGTTGGTGTGCAAGCTGAGGAAATGCATATTGTTCCAGCATGTCTAGGTATGGCATTACTGTAATGGTATCCTCCAAGAAGAAAAACAGCCTGATATTCGTTTCCTTTATAAGGCTCCGCCACACAATCACATGTGGACTATCTCAAATGTGCTCTTGGATACAGATTTTCAGAATCCAATATTCCATCATTGTGTCAGTTAACTTTTTCTGAAATGGGAAATGTTACCACGTTAGAAAACATAAAATGACCAAGGAACTGCGTGGTCAAGAATGGCAATAGTGAATTTATGTTGCTGTGTTTTGTTACTTGACTTGATTTCTTGAACCATTTGCAAGAAAGAGCCAATTTCTCGAAGGCAATTTATAGAAGTGGAGCTAGAAAATGTTGGTCTCCAATGTTCAAATTGAACACGGAACCTGAAGAAAAGGTAAAATTGCAACTGCTTGTGCAAGACCCTGTGCAGAGAGTTGCACAAGCATCTTCAATTCCGGTGATGCATGCCTGATGATTTCTGTGGGCCATGAACAAAGGGAGCATGTACCTCTTCAACTTACTCTTCTGAGATACGCTGACAACCTCCTCCTCTATGTTGCTTCTGCATGCTACTGGTGTTCAAAAATGTCCTATACCTCTCCTTATAGACTTTGGGTTTGAAGCGTCTTTGTTGAACACACACATGTAAACTGCAGTAGAACTGTGACAACAGATTTACTCTCTGCAAACCACACCACTGCCCTGCTGCAGCCTTGGTCACAGTGCATTTCAAAACATCAGCAATGAAGCTTCAATCCCATCATTCCCCCATTCTTTCCCACTACATTGTCACACATAACACATGTACAACACAAATCTTAACCAACTTTTAAAATCAGGGACATTCAAAAGGGAGAAATAAGGGCGATATGATTTAAAACATTGTGAAACATGATACAATCACTGAATAGGTATATATCATACTAAAAAGCATATAAAAATATACAGTAACATCACTTTCCAACTCACAATAGAATAGAAATTTTGCATTTTCTCCACTGTTCTATGACCAAGAAATATCTCATTTTTAAATTTCGAAACTTAGTGTTGGATAATATCCTAATGGATCAAATTATCAACAAATTTAAATATGCCCTACCAATTACTAACTGCTATATAAGTACCCGCTTTAGTTACAATAAAGCTATAGGACTAACAGTATGCAATTACAAGCAGGTGGCTTACAACCTAGTGAACATTGATATTGAGGCAGAATGTTTTGCCATCTGCCTCAATATCAAACTTACATGGATAAGTACCATAAACACATCATTATCGGGTATTTGAGTATCATTTCTCATCCAGAATTATGCAACCTGTTATCTTATGGATTCAAATTTAGGCCTAGTACAAAAATTAGATTAAATATAATTAAAAAACAAAATACACATTGACCTAATACAATTTTGCTTAAAACTGGCATACAAACATAAAACATCATTAGAAACTTTCCACATGTGGATTATCTTCACCTATGAAGCTATAGAAGAACATATAGGCTTTATTCTAAACAAAACACAACCTACTAAGATATTTGATATGTCTATAATCAAACAGCAATTAAAGGATTTGCAAACTAAATTCACAATAACAACTACAGGCTGACCTCAATTAACACGATTAATCCATACTGTGAGCGCATCGTGCAAACAGAAACACGTTAATCGAATATAATAATCGGTCCTTGATCTTCTGGAATGTCCATAAAGAATTTTAAAATACCTTTTAAATAACTTTTTAACTGTATATCATGTAAAAGATAATGAAAATAATTATGGAATTAAATATTTGTTGTTGCATAAAACAGCAGTTCCCAAACTGTGCATCGCGAAATATTTTAAATTTTCAAGGGAAACACACGGCCATACTCGACATCTGTCGGGCACTGTGCGAACTACTAGCTTGAGGTAGTTCACAGTTTCAACATTTCTTATTAAGTTGTTTGGACCTAACTACTTAATAAATGGAACTGTTAGGAACTTTTGGTCTAGGTGCACAGTGAAAAAATTACTGAGACACTATGGGCATTACAAATCGAGAAAGTTTGGGAACCTCTGACATAAAATACACAATGTAGAAACAATGTGTTATGGAAATATTTGAGCAGAGTCGTTTGAACAGGTTGATGGAACACACTGAGGCAGGCAGCAGGCAAACATTTGTTTATTCTCCATCCGATGTGTGGTAAGCTTAACACGCAATTCAAATCCTTTTCAACTATCACATAAAAAAAAAAAGATCGCGGTAACTGGAAATTTGCATCGTGTAAAGTGAAAAGTGGTATTTTTTTTCAAATAGCGGTAACTGAAAAACGCGTTAATTGAACTCTCGTTATCTGAGGTCTGGCTGTAGACAAAGCAGCCAACAATTATAGCATTATACGTAAAAAATTCTATACTTCCACATTATTAAATGAGCTCAATAATAGCACTACAGTAAGACCCCCCTTATCTGGGGGGGTATGTTACAAGAACTATCGTGGGGGGATGAAACTGCGGATATAAGCGACACCTGCTGACCCCATATATAACGTGATTTTCTTGTACATACATATGTATGTACAAGATGTTAATTGATAAACTAAACACACAGTAAGACATTACCAACATTAAATACAGTGATAATAAAGCACAGCAGACTCTTGGTTTATCGGGATTGGATTAAATGGGAAACTTCAAGACTCCAAATAAAAAAATAAAAATAAATCAACCAGAAATCATAAAATTCAAGTATAAACAGATAGTTTGCAAGTTGTAATTAAGGGGGGGCACACATTCAAATCTGATATACAAATTAGAGCACAAATTGAACACGGCGTTAAGAAATTTTCTGGTCATTGAGAGGATTCAACACCAGAGCTAAAATCTCCAGATGAGTTATTGTTAAGGTCTCTTAGTGGCAAAACTATACGCTGTTACAAACACCTAAAAGCCTTATGAACAATATACTTATCTTATGATTGAAAGTTCATTTTTGCAGAAAACAGTTCATAAATATGAGGAAGAAGAAGAAGAAGAAGAAGAAGAAGAAAAAGAAAAAGAAAAAAAAAAAAAGCTAAAGCAGTAGTGTTTTTTAGTTTAAGTCTTTTGTTCAGCTTTTGTGAAGAGGGGAGCAACAAGATAAAAATATAATGGTTCCAGTAGCAAGCGAAAATGACATAGAAAGCCAATTTTGAGGGAACTAAAAATATTCAATGTAGCTGAGAACAAGAGCAAAAGAGAAATATAAACACGACAGTTCAAGAATTCCAAATTTAATTACCGCTGTAAATAAATTTGGAACCCTGCTTTTAATATTGCGAACACCACAAAAACCAGTGCTTTTAAAGCAGTCTGGATGGGGGAAACCAAACATGCAGATATAGAAAATAAACCATTTGAATGGATTGCAAAATTCCTTATTGGGTAACAAAGATTTTAATGACAATATAACATCATTAGCAATTCAAAACAAAAGCTATGTATTGCAACTGTTGCAAATAATTGAGTGGGAACTATGTTAAGAAAACATAGTTCCCACTCTAGAAACATCTACATTAGAGGATAAATCAATATGCAAGAAACTGGAAATAAATATAACATGCAGACAAAACACAGGCAACGGAAGGCAAAATGTGCCATGGTGAGCAGAAGAAGGGGTGGATGTACTATTGTACTGATAGAAGTGACAAGGAAACATTAGTTCAGTAAGTCCCCAACATATGTAAGAGATACCTTCCAGGACTTCTTACCTAAGTCGAGTTTTATGTAATCTGGGAATGACCGAAAGAAGAATAATTTTCATCCTCACAAGAATGAAGAATAGTTATATATTTTTAATTAGTTCAATTAAAAACTTTATCTGGAGACGACGGTGAAGTAGCCAGAGTGGCACATAAGAAAATGTAAAAGGAACCACAAACGCATGTTACTGTACTGTAAAAACTGATTTCGTAGCCTTGGTTATTATGGTTGACTTCATTGCTGACAATTCCTTCACTGCTTCTTGTATTCTGTCTTTGCTCTTTATTATTGTGCTCATTGTTGACACTGACAAATCTAAATCGCGCATGATACTTGTTAATGTTTGACCATACATCTTTATTATTTTATTTTCTGATCCAGATCAATCGCTTTTCTTTTCTTGGTAGATTTATTAGTACTGCTGTCACTTATTTTCTTATTCAGCACCACGATAACTCTCAGAATGAAATTTTCTGTAAAGAACATCACAGGGTTAAGGGAGACACACTATTATCACCTCACATGAGCTCACATTTTACTAAAGCACATTTCTGAAGGTCACTACCATAAAACAATAAAGACAACTTGCAGTTTCCGGTTTATTGGGTTTACTGGTACACGTGAAAGGAATACCGTGTATGCAACTGGTCATCCACATGTGCCATGAACCTGGTATTTAAGGATGTGTTGCTTAAGTTTCATTATTGCTGAGGAAGGAGGCACACACCTCCGAAAGCTTCAATAGTGTTTTTATCGCTTTTAAATTTATATTTTAATGCATTTTAAACTTATTTTGTTTTAATTTCAAACTAGTTTTTTGTAAATATTATTTTCAGTCTTTTGTATTATTTTATTTTATTATTAAATCACTTTTAAACGGTTGGCGTATCTGTTTAAATTTGTGGTATGAATAATCCCAACCTTAGAGGCCTTATTGCAGATATGGACTGGATCTGTTTTGTTGGTGTACATCTAAAGGAAGAGATGTATTTCAGGGCATATATTGTATTGAGTGAGTCAGTACATATTGAGGTCTCTGAGATAACCAAATTATTAACAAGATCTACTGCTAGATTAATGGTGTATAGTTTAGCAGAGTACATCATACATGTAAGCGAAGAGAGACGGCAATTATATGATGTACGAGGCACCGCAGCTGCACCTGCAGCAGTATGTAATTTCCAGAAAGCAGTAGTCCCAGCATGATGAAATGTTGAATTGTACTAGTGTGTTTCAATGGCATAAGCAGTTCAAAGACGGATGTGAAGATGGTTGCAAAGACCCAAGCGACCATCTGTCAAACTCTCAAAATGAAGACAGAGTTGCAAAAGTTCAGGTATCTGCAGAAAGAGATTGTTGTTTGATCCACAGAATTATGGCTGTGAGTTGGATATGAATAAGGAGACAATTCATCGAAATCCACATGAAGATTTAGAAAAAAAGGATGGTCTGCAAAATTTTGTGCTGCACAGCTTCATGGATGAACAGAAGTAACAAAAGGTATCATCGTGCAAAGACTTTCCTAATTTCCTAACAATCCTAATTTCCTCCACTATACTGTCACTGGAGATGAGCATTTATTTAAACTCAAGAAGAAAGGGGATGAATCAGATTGGTCCACTTGATATCAATAGTTCAACCGTTGAGGACCCTGCTCAGGTAGCTGACAAACTAAATTGCATTTTGCATCTGTATTCAAACATGAGGAGTTATTCAAGGATGGGAATGCCAGAAGTTTATCAAACTCTTGAAATGGGAAGGGTTTTTTTTTTTTTTTTTTGTTTTTTTTCTGATGCTATATAAGCTTGCTTTCTTGCATCATATGCCTCTACTAATGCCAATGCGATCACAGATAATATTACTATTTGTTTAATGTTATCACTTTTACAAAGTCCTGATCAGAAGTATACTATGCTAATACAGTTCATACTAATGAGTAGAAAAAAATTAAGTTTATTGTAATTAGAGCTTCAGTTTATGTTATTGCTTTTTTGTCTTATTGCAGCCTATGCATGTGCAGTGGAAGTATTACACAGAATCTTGATTTGTTCTTGAACTCTGACATGTTGCATGGCAATTACTTTTGTTGCTTTGTGAGGTTTATGGTTGTCAATGTCATTAATTAGTATTCCTAGAAATCTGACTATTTTATAATAGACGCTTAATCCTTTACTAATTACTGATTTCAATATTTTCTTTGATTTTAATTGTTTGTATGTGTTTTTTTCATGACCATTATAACAGTTTTAATTTTATTTGGAACTTTCTCAAAGAAATAGCAGGCATTCAAACTATATTATTTTCTAGTGCTTTAGTTTTTTTTTTTGTTTGCTTTCTATTCACTTCCACCTTTACACACACACACACACACACACACACACACACACACACACACACACACATTTCTGCTTTACATCACTAAACAATGTTGAACAGGTGCACTCTACTTTGTTTGTTTGTTTATTTATTATCAATTGAGCCCTGAAATGATTCACAATGAATGTGTCCACTGTATATGATTTCCACATGGCTCTCATAATATGCATCTATATATACATATTATGGATGAATGTCATTTTAAATAATGTATTCATTTATGTATGAATTTTCTTTATCAATTACAAACAGCATGTGTTGTTATGTCTTAGCTGTTCTTTACAAGTAAATATAGACAGTATATAATAGAAGAAAACAGTTTTAAAACTGTAAGAGAAGCCACAAGCATTAGCAAGAGATATCCAATTTTGCTTTACAAAACTGTAACTGAATATAATGTGCAAATAGATGTAGAGGATACATCAACATAAAAAACAAAACAAAACAAAAAAAGGATTAATGGGCTTTTTATTTTGTCATAATTGTTTTTGTGACTTATTCTCACCTTTTCGTTTTGTTGCTTTTTTTTTTTTTTTTTTTTTTAATTTTTTGACAATATTTTCACTTCTAATGTTGGGCAATCAAGTCAAAATAAGAATAGATTAATACTTAAAAGCATTTATTCACAAAGTGGTCATTTTACAAAACTTGAAAATTAGACAAAGAAACTCACGCCAAAGAGATGCACAGCAGGCTGAGAAAGGGAACACGACATGGTCTGTATCAGGAACCCAGTGCCAAGAGCCCAAACACAGTCTGATAACTCATGTGTGAAAGGGTTAAACAGACCTACATGAGAACAGTATTCTTATTCACAATATTGATTACATTAATGGAAGCAGAGTCCTCACAAGAGCAACATTTCTAGTTGTGCATATGATTCACACACACACACACACACACACACACACACACACACACACACACACACACACACACACACACACACACACACACACACACACACACACACACACACACACACAGAGAGAGAGAGAGAGAGAGAGAGAGAGAGAGAGAGAGAGAGAGAGAGAGAGAGAGAGAGAGAGAGAGAGAGAGAGAGGACAAATTATTACCAGATAATAGTATAAGCTGAAAGCACAAAAATTTTCAGTGCTGTGCTTCAAAACAGTTTTTAAAGTGGAATAAAAACACCGCAAATATCTTAATCACCCGAAATTGCTAAATGAATGAAACAAATAATTTAATGATACTTAAATTGATTTTACAGTGAAATATTTTAACTTATATGAATAGCACATATGGATACACTATCAACTGAATTGGATGGTTGATTTCCATTCAATCACTGTAGTAATTAACTGTTGAATCTTATACTGTCACCTGAACAAAGTTAAGTTTATTATCTGTTTATCAATGTTTATTATTTACTACTAAAATTAATATCAGTGCATTTACATTAGTTAGATATCACATTTACTCATGATATCTAACTAATCAATACAATGAGCTAGCAAAAATAAAACGTTTCACAGCCCCAAATAATAATATTTTAGTTTTAAAGGAAAAGCAAATATTTATCAGGTGAACACTTATTTTATTCTGGTTATTTCACAGGCAAAAAACACTGTAAAAATAACCATTATTGTTTCTGCTGATATTTGCCAGTTTACAAAATTTTGTAAAACCAGGGATATGAGCCACTACCATCATAAGCATGATCATGCATCACTATTATGCATTTTAAACTGTGCTATAAATACTTTCTAACACAAAACTTATTTCCCACTGGTTTCTTGGAAATCTACAAATCAAACATCTACATGCAAACTGATACTAAGTGACAAAACTAACAATACATAAAGTTGCAAATTTTATTAATATTAAAAATTACTAGAACATACAAAATGAAAAATTACCTGGTCCCTGCATAGATGGTGGTACACTGCCCCCACCCTGTGGTTGGGAATCACCTCCCCCTCCCTGGGGAGTCATTGGTCTTGCCCCTCCTCCTCTTAGCAACTGCTGCTGAACTGCTGGCCCCTGTGGTTGGCCCTGACCTCCTTGCATCATTCCTGGAGTAGGTGTTGGAAACATACCCCATGGAGTCATACCATAATACTGAGGGAGCACTGTTGGTCCTAAAATTTAAATTCATATAAAATAAATGTCTAAAAATTACACAGGGAGAAAAATCCAAAGGATTTCTAATAACTGTAAATATACAACTTAATGATGTGCAACAATGGTGAAAGTGTATTTAAAAAAATAAGAAGATTAATTAAATTGCATTTAAAAAAAAAGTTAACCTATCTCTCATTTCTAACACAAAGAGCATGTGGAAACTCAATCGGTAGATAAACTGTTTCATTTTTACCCCAGTAGCAAATAAGGCAACACTCATAATGAACAAACAAGTAAGCACCTTGCGATGAAAACTCTTTAATTTAGATGGCTGACTAATAAGAGATAACTAGTTTCCAGTAAAAAATATCGAAAAAAATCTTTTAAATTCTGATTTATTGATGTAATAGGGTGAAAATTAAACCTAAACAATTATATATAGTAAAATTTCATTAAAATGAACTTCATGTAGGTGTATGAACTATTCAATTACACAAAAATTTAATTTTAATGAATACTATTCAAAATTTTTATTAAAGAATTTTATTATTTAATGAAATAAATTAAAATACACTTTTCCAACGAACAGATGCAGTGATTTTTGCTTTCTTTCACTTAAATATCTATAATAAATGAACAATGACAAAATATGTAACACAAAACTAAAAATATTTCTACACAGATTATCATTTGATAAAGTATATTTTATTTAATGTAGTGGCATATAAAATTTTAGGTTTATTAAAATTTTATATGCCTAAACTTTTTTTTTTTTTTTTGACATTTAGAAAAGTGGAATAACGGAGCTTATTGTAAATTTTCACATATTATTAATGTTAACATTTGTTTCAATGTTCTCCCAACACTGAAATGACACTTCAACTTTGGTGCAATTAAGGAAAATATGAACAGACTTATTATTCTACACAAATTTTTCACATGATTTCTTTAAAATTGAAAAAGTGGGGTTGGAATATATAATGTTACATTGGTTCTTTCAGTTTTATAGACTTTCCTCCTTGTTGCAGCGATTCAAGGTGGCCAACATACACTTTTTAATATAACATTTTTTAAATTATTTCCTCCTGTACCTACTTGCTAATCTTTACCCTTTTACAATTTGATTTTATAACCATCCACGTGGAATTCCGCATCTATATGCTTAAACTTTATCTTGCCTAATGACTCATAATCTTGTAAATAAATAAAACTTAAAGAAAAATATGTATCATCCTTGTGTGAGATATAAAGACTTTTGATAGTTTTTATTTTTAGAGCTTTATTTTATTTTATTATTCCATTAATTTTTGTTATTATTGTACAAACTTCAGTTTGTATTAAAATTCAAGTATGTAGTGATGCTGCAGTTGTGCTAAATAATATCTAAGTGTGAAGTCTGCCTTAAACTTTTATTAGTATTGGCACAACAAATACCTAGACAAATCTTTTTGAACTCTTCTGAAAAATGGCATCTGGATAATATGGTGTTATTGCCATGACATTATTTTCCCTATAGCTTTCACAACATTCCCAGTCTAATTTCATATATATGTTACTTTTTCTATGACCTTGACTACTTCAATAACAGAGGCAGCATCCAAAAGACGCCTACTACAATCTTTTCTTCTTCTTCGTTGATGTCATTAGCTTCTTTTGCATAGGACTGAAATGTGCTATTGTTCATATAAATTTATCTCTTCCTAAAAGGAGCTTACTATTTATGGCAATTTAAATGTAGTTAAAAACTGATTATCAGTGCTATAAAATTCTGCTTTCAATTACAATTGATGGCAGTGGCACCAATAAAAAAAAATAAAAAAAAAAGGATGAAAGAAATAAGATATCTCAGTTAAAAAAAAACATATGATAATAATTAGGACTTAGAGGTCAGTATCAAAAGTTTTTATATGTATATTAACCAAAAGATTGAATCACTGGAAAATACAAATATATGCCTTAAAATGAATATACTTATTTACAACCCACACACACACACAAAGATGGAAAGGAATATAATTAAATGTCTTAATGACTGCAAAGCAGAACTTGAACGGACGCAACAATAGAGGTTGGAATTACATGATTTTTATTCGTTTGACAAGAAGGTTAATAAAGAGAACTATAACACAATTCAAATTCTAAGATTACAGATTAACAAGATTAATAGATTAAGATTCAAATTAACAAGATTACATTTGCATTCATGTGACCAAATAAGTATAAATATAAATCTATCAATATACCTGCCATGATAGTGCCCATTGGTGTGGGTGTATATGGATCTTGATTTAAAATATAGGGATTAGAGGTGTATGGTGTTGCAGAAGCTGCTGGAGTTGCAGGAGGAACTCCAATGTTTTGGCCTTGCTGCTGAGTGGGAAGGGAATACTGCTGTTGACTCATCATTGGTAGGTGTTGTCCCTGTGACTGACCTCTGTGCTGCTGGTACAGATGTGATAAAAGAGGAGGTGTCCGTTCACTTCTCTGAAAGAGCAGCAACAAATTGATTTTGACACAATAAAAAAAATACTATTCACATTATATGGTTGGTTTTTATATTATCTCGTTATATCAATTTCCTACATCATAAGCAAATATTGCAGTTATCTATATCTACAACTCCATATTAAAAATATGCAACAAAAATATAAACTTATTATTAACTGAAACACTCAACAGAAAGTATCAGAATTGAGAACTTCATCCAAAAATAATCTTGCAGGGTGTCATGGTTAAGTTTCAAAATGCTATAAACTTGTAGACGTTCCAAAAAGGATAAAATTATATTTATGCAATGGCAATGTTTATAGGAATTAGATATCAATACACATATCAATAGTTCACAAAACTTTGTTTCGCAAGTTATTGTAAAACAGCATTTATTGCTGTTAAGTGTACATAATTCCACTACAGACTGACCTCAATTAACGCGATTAATTCATCCCGCGAGTGCATCACGCAAAACAGAAACGCGTTAATCGAATATAATGATCAATAGGAAAAATTATAATTGGTCCTTTATATTCAGGAATTTCCATAAAGAATTTTAAAAATACCTTTTAAATAACTTTGTAACTGTATACCATGTAAAAGATAATGAAAATAATTATGGAATTAAATGTTTATTGCATAAAACAGCAGTTCCCAAACTGTGCATCATGGAATATTTTTCATTTTAAAGGGTAACACAGGGATACTCGACATCTGTTGGACACTGTGTGAATCAATTCACTCACTCTGAAGCCATCTCTACGGGAAGCTGAGTACAGTAAATGCGAATACTGAGTTATGGCCACCCATAGTAATAAAAGTTTTCTGTTCCAGAGTATGAAATATATAAAAAAAAATAGTCTAAAATTTTGTATAATATGTATGATTATATGTACCTACATAATATAGTGAAATACAAGCATAAGGTATCGAAATAAAAATAAGAAACAATTTAATATTAAATGTGAAATTTAACAAATCTTTCAAAAACATGGCATTTTCTTCCAAAACAACCCAGTTTCTTCTGCATGGAACACCTGTTTGGGAACATATCCTTTGTCCGTAATTAATTTTTTTAGTTGAGTCGGGAAACTTTCTGCAGCAATGAAATCCACTGATGCAGAGTCGCCTACAAGTTTCACGAAGGCCATATCGATTTTTAAACCTTTCACGGCAGCTTTTGTTAACTAAAAAACTTATCCCACTTGTGCTATCACCAGTTTCGGTAAATGTTGATAAAGGTGTTTTGCCTTTTGACAAATGATGAGTGAACATAACGGAATTTTATTTTGATATCGGTCTTCTATCCGGGGATTTAAAGCCTTTTCTGTTTTTTCAAATTTAACATCATGAGCTACAGAGCAAATTTTTGAAGCAATTGGCATGTTTTCGTGGACACTACGGCGGACGTTTTCTTCCAATTTCTTGCATGATCGTACCGTTAACTCATGCCACTGACACGACACTTTCACCATTAGAAATTTTGTCTAATAATTCAATTTTACACACTAATGTCATCACCTTCTTTTCACAATTCCCTAGTTATTCATAGCCATATTTTCGTAGGGGTTAGAAAAGAATCTGTCCACAATATAGTCACTTTCTTTTAACTGTTAACACACTCAAAAAGGTCTGTTTACACTAACACACTGCAAATTGTAATTCTTCACTTTCGTAAGCATATCAATTAAAAAGCAAACGACACAACCTTCCATGACAAGTGCATTACACATTCTGAAAGGATTAGCAGGAAACATTCGCAATTCTGTCACCCCCCCCCCCCACACACACACACTGAGCGTTGTTTTGGCTGAGAAATATAATTTTAGCCACACCCATTATTTTTTAAGGAAGAAAATGTTCGTGGTGCTCTAAAATTCATTTTTTAAGGTTTTATTTTATATTAAATCAGTGACTGGAATACAGATAACGAGAATAGCAGGGGTTTACTGTATTATAATTCCACAAGCTAGTACATCAAGTTAAATTTCGTGAAGTGTTAGATGCGTTGTTTGTCTTGGTGTCCATATAGGAGCACAAATATAACAATATATATTGCAATAAATAAAACAAAATAAGAACCAGTAATGAATACGAAGATAAATCAGAAACATTTAAATTTAAACATTTTTCATTACTATTTTTTTACATCGAGTTCTAATAAAAAATAATTTTTTTAATTTGTTATTAACATTCTACTTTTTAAATAAAAAGTACCTTATTTGTTAAATTTAATGTGTTTATGTATATGCATTGGAATTTTCATTTTCAGTTAAAAAATATAATGCTAGCCAATATTAAATTTTTTCAATGTTTGTTGCACAAATTATCATTAAATCATAATGTTAAATTATGCAATTTTGCTCTGGATTGCTTAAGTCACATTTATAAAAAAACAGAAAATTTTATAATATTGCAAAGTATTAACACTTCCCCACCAAGCTTACTTCACAATGACGCCCACCAGGCAAAATTTTCTAGGGAGAACACTGCTTGAGTTAACTGATCGAAGTTCGTCTCCTTTTGAAGACACATGAGGCAAGTGTATTAAGAGCATTAAATGCAACCTAAGACTGAACAAGTAAGGATTTATAAAAAAACAGAAAATTTTATAATATTGCAAAGTATTAACACTTCCCCACCAAGCTTACTTCACAATGACGCCCACCAGGCAAAATTTTCTAGGGAGAACACTGCTTGAGTTAACTGATCGAAGTTCGTCTCCTTTTGAAGACACATGAGGCAAGTGTATTAAGAGCATTAAATGCAACCTAAGACTGAACAAGTAAGGATTTATTTTCACTAGTGAAGAGTCCTGCAATAAGTTGTCTATAATCCAAATAGTAGGGACAATCAACTAAGATGGGATCCACATTCTCTTCAGCCCCACATAAAGTGCAGTAGGAGACAGTCCCAATTTAAACAATTTATTATTAATGCTGCCATAACCCGACAACAGGAAGTGATGTGCAATACTGGAGAAAACCATAATTCTTTCTTCTTGAACTGTCTAACTAAAGGTAAAATTCTCTAGTTACACTAAGCAACAGTCTTCTTGTTACACAACAGTTTTTCCTTTCAGAAGCCAAAGAAACACTCAAATCAAGCTGCACATCTTCTCAGGAAATAGGGTGCGCTTTTTTCAGATCATAATTCATGTGTCTGTATTGGATTTCAATGTACAGTAATACCCCGACTTACGCGAACTCGGAGTTACACGGTTCTTGATTTTTTTCGTTTGGCAACGCTGCCACCCACCATCTTCAAGGCCGTTTTTCATATGTTATCGATATACGGTGCGACGGCGGAGAATGAGAGCAAAAGATGAACAAAATTCAACTTTACTGCTTTTATGTTTTTTATATCAGTGAAGGGGAAACACATTTCACTATAATAACGTAAAAACCAACACAATTCCAGCTATCGGTATAATCGCAAATGCAATTAGATGGAGTTTACTACCAGTTTATAACAGATTTCACTAGCAGAAACGCAACTGGATTTTTATTGTTTTATGGTAGTAACCCCTAGAAATGTGAGGTGTTAATAGTGTATCTCTGCCTTTATGGTGTTGTTTATTCAGTTGCTACATGCGCGCAGCTTTGTTTATGCGTATCAAGCGTGCCTCCTCGTTTTGTAATTGTGCTTTATTCCCTAAAAATGAGTAAAATACTTAATTAAAAGGTGTGAAAAGCAAGCGTTCTGGTGAAGACACTGCAGATTCAGAGAGAAAAAGAAAAGCGATTATCGATAAACAGAGGCAGACTGGGTCAAAAATTCTTACCCGGGAAAATTTATAGTGGCCTCATACTATGGTTTATGGCCAAAATCACACTGGCCCACCGGGGTTTCCCCGGTAAGGCTTATGGCCAGTCCACCTCTGTCGATAGAGAAAAAATATGAAATTGTGAAACGCTTTGAGCGAAATGAAAGACCATGTGATATTGCACGTGCTACAGGCCTAAATGAAGCAACGGCGAAAAGCACATGACAATTGCAAACTTGACAGGTTGAAAATTGAAAAGGGCTCAATTGTAAAGGGCTTAAAAATTTTAGAAAACATAGACTCCAACGAAGAACGCGTTATAGCTACAAAGCAAGGAATAAAAAAATTATTAGCTTGCTACGAAGAAATTCTGCGTGAAAAAAAGAATGCGCGTGTCGTCAGACGAATTTGTTAGATTTTATGAAGCCATCGACATCGAAATAACTTTTTTACGTGTCATTTGTTTTTTTTTAATACATATTTTGTATTAATATGTATACAGAACTGCAATTTTATTAATATTTTTCTTCTAAACTAGTGTTTTTGTTAGTCCTTGGTCCCAATTAAGCAAAATTTATATGTATTTATATGCAAAGTTGTTCCCCGACTTACGCGAATTCGACATGCGATTTTCGTCGGACCCACCTATCGCGTAACTTCGGGGTATTACTGTACTAGTAGTTTTCCAAACAGAACCTATAAGGCCACAGTAGATGTAGTCCGACATGCTCTACAGATGGGGAGGGCAGCACGCTGGGTCTGTAAAAACTGTTTAGTCACAGCAGACTTAGTAGCTCTATAGCCCCTAGCACCAGCACCTTGAGGTAATAATAGACAAAAAAAACACAATTTTAATATATTCTGAGAGAGAGTGACCTCTCAGACCCCACTCCTTTCTGGTTACTAATTGCAATCTTGCTAGAAATGATATACATTTTTCTTTTATGTACCTTACATGAAGCAGAAAATTAAGGTGCTGTCAAGATCGATGCCTACATACTCAGTTATAGAATTATACTTAATGGGCTGCCTTGATACTTGATCAATGGAGGATGGCCCCTGTCTAGCTTACCCTTCAACAACACCGGAGATGTTTTAGATGTTGAGACCTGGAGTTTATGTATTTCACATCAAGTGGAAAGTTCCTGCAATAAGTGATTTGCTGTAATTTTGAAAGATGTCCTCGAGTGTCACTGCACAAGAACAGTAAGTTCATACGCATATGCAATAATGGTGATCGATTCGATTCTTCTCTTGAGCCAAGAGTCAAATAAAAGATTCCAACACAGGGGGCCCCCAATATTGACCCCTGTGGACATCCTCATGAAACATTTCTAGAGACCTGTACAGATCCACTCTTAACATTTATGGAACGATGTGAGAAATTATTTGACAAAAGGTTGTATATTGGTCTTCACACTTTGGCCTCCTCAAACTGGGCACTTTGCTACCAAAGGGTGTGAAAGGCCCCTTTGAGGTCCACAAAGAGGGCATGCAAATATTTAGTTGTAGTCTCCGCCCGTGATGCTAGAAGAGAAGCAATTGCATCCTACATACCCTCGCCACATGTAAATCCATACTGCACCAGAGAAGAAAGTCCTTTATTAGTGTAGGCAATCAAAATTCATCCAGAAATGACCTTCTCAAGTGCCTTGCCCAAAACAGGGAGCAAAGCAATATGCCTGTAAGAGGACAGATCAGACTCGGGCTTTTCTACATTTTTAAGTAAGATCTTCAAATTAGCAATCTTCCAAGCCCTAGGAAAAATGCCCTGCAAAAGACAAGAGTTAAACAAAGCAAATATAACAGTAGGAACAATCTTCCAAACCTGTTTAATCACATCAACCTCCAAACCATCATTACCAGAACATTAGGGAGGAGATTGACTCTGGTATCAAATCAATGCACTTTGGAAAATGCTCAGGTAATGATGGTTTGGAGGTTGTTCATCAAGAGAAGTTATAGGTAGTTTTTCATTTTGATTTCTGCTTGTATGGGATGAACACAATCCTCATTATTCTGATGGATAATGACATCAAGGATCCTATTAAGTGGGTGCCTAAGACAAAGTATCCTGATCATCTGCCACTCTGTAAAACAATAAAATTCCAAACTCCAGTTGGAATTTTATTGTTTATAAATAAGTCCCCAGGGATTAGCACTTCCCTGAGTACTCACTGTTTTCCCAAGAGGCTTTCTTCTGTTTAGAAATCTCCTGATGATATTTCCTTCTTGCCTGTCTATAGCTATTCTGTAACACAGTTATCTCTAGGAAAGAACAAGATTTATCTCTTTTTGCTCTGACACCATTTCCTTACTTGCCCTGTCAACAATTCCAACTCAGATAGACGAGGGGGACCACTAGGGTACATGATAAGGTGTCCGTTTTCAATAATGCATTGACATTTTACAGTCTGTTAAGATTTTTGTTTGTACAAAATCAACCTTATCATTGGCAGGTAGAGATTTCGTAGAATTCAGTTGTTTCTCTGTAAAACACTCCCTAAGGTCAATATCAAAGATTTTTCATTTTTCATATAAAACCTAGGGACATCTACGGAATCCAATCTTGATTCCAAGACATCAGTTTCCAATATGAAATGTTATAACATTGTGGTCACCAGCTGAGCAGCTTGTATGCAAATTCCAAATACTGAGTCTGGGAGCAACTCTTGCAGTTGCCAGAGTGACATCAATATACGAGCGACCTAATGGCATCACACAAGTTGTAGTATGACCTGATCTGTTCAAGATAGTTAATCGATGAGACAATAATATCTTCCAGCAATTCATCTTTTTCATGTGTATGGGCACTATTCAGCATTAGCATCCATCATTATGATAATGTGTTTGTCTTAAAGTAATTGCAAAGTTGTGTCAAGAGAATCTACAAAAGGCTATATAGAAACAACATATTGAGAACCCAGACAGTACAGGGAAACTAAATAAATCTAGTCAAATTAATCCTCCAAACAAAAACACACAGAATGTGTAATACAAAGACTAGAAATTTTTGTAACCCTTAGGGCTGGGTCCAAAATGGCAAATGCAGTCCATATTCTACATTGAGCATTTTCAACCAGTTCGAACTGTAGTGGGATTAGACTGGATAATGCGGTATGCTGCACTTTGCATTTGTCGATGTTAAACTTCCATTGGCACTTCTCAGCTCAGCTGTCCAACTTTTCTAGATACTGTTGCAGTAGCATACTGTCATTAACAACACTACCAACCTTTGCATTGTCTGCAAACTTTGACATTAAGCCTGATATACGTTCATCAATATCATTGATAAATATAAAAAAACAACAATGGGCTCAATACCGAACCCTGGGGGAATACACTAATAACATTAGTCCATGAAGAGCAGTGTCCATTGATTACCATTCTGTCTTCTCCCACTCAACCATCCTTTTATCCATTGTAGCAACTTGCCCTTAATGCTGTACTGCTCCATTTTGTACAGTCTTCCATGTGCAGCAGTATCAAAAGCTTTCTTGAAATCCAAGTACATGATATTAAAATTATTTTTTGAATTCAGTTCCGTTTTGTGAACACATCGTAGTATCCGATTGAATTAGTCAGACAAGACTTCCCCTTGACATACAACATGCCTTGGTCTGAACTATAAATGTAGTCTTTTCTAGATGGTCCTGTAATGCTTCTTTAACTAGTGACTCCATTATTTTTCCTGGCGCAGAAGTTAAACTAATTGGTCTGTTATTACTCGTGTCACCGTTTGATCCCACTTTATGAACTGAGGAAAGGTTTGCACACGTTACATCCATGGGAATGTTCATTGAATCCAAGGATTCTCTCATAATTATAGCTAAAGGTTTGGTACTTCCTTTGCTGATTCTTTAATATATTACTGGATAGATTCCATCCACCCAGGTGCTTTCCATATATTTAACTTCAACAATGTCTCCTCCACTTTGCTCTCAGTTATCACAAAATCATTTAGCTCCCTGTTAGCATAAATAATCATCAACACTCAAATCATCGATATCTACTGGACCAATCTTATTCATCCCCTTTTTTCTAGAGTTTATGTAAGTAAAGAAGTCTTTGCTGTTTTTTGTTTGCATCCTTTATCTGCCACCTAGCAATTACTTTATCTGCATATTCTTAACGCATGAACAATCACTGCTGATAATCAGATCAAGCATATTACTCCCTTTGGTTCCCTCTCGAACATTCTGCTCTAGAAAACAATCATCTATTAAATCCACAAACGTTTTGCTAGTGTGCAAGTGATCAACACACAAGTTCCAGTCAATATCTGGGAAGTTAAAATCTTCCATTATAAGACAATCTGATTTACAGGCTCACCCTATTTCTTTGCACAGTTGTTCATTGTAATCATCAGAGTCACTGGGAAAATTACACAACACTGAACCCATGTCAATTGGATGTACTTCCTTAGATTTTGTGTGTTTCTTACCTAACAGCATAATGTCTCCTCCCTTCCTACCTTGTCTACCCTTTCGGTACACATTGTACTCATCAAATTACAATACTGAATTGCTTATATTTGTGTGACAGTAGGTCTCAGAAATCCCAACAATATCGACATTTCATGTCTTGAACAGCCTTCCCTTCATGGATTATCCAGAGATATCTCGTTTTTAGTTTTAAAAGTTATTTGACACTACACAAAATATCTCCGGATACAATAATACCTCCAAATTTACGATTGAAAAGTATTTTCTCAGGCATTTATCTGGCTAATTTTGCATTAGCCAGATAAATCCAGAGATTTCTTGGGATTTTCTTTTAATAAAAGCCAGTCATCTGCTGGCAGCAGATGACTGGCTTTCATTTTACTTACATTTACATACAGTACAGCAATGTCAGAACAGTAGCGTGCGTTCCTATGTGCCGCCAGTAAGCAAAATAAAATTTGCTGTCCTAAATTGCTAAATACTGAAAAACGTTAACCAATTAGAAAACAATATCGAAAAATATTTCACTGCGCCCTCTTGAACTGCCGCCTGTAAGCACGGTTTACCTCAACTATACACTTGCGGTGGCTGTGTTTCAGAATGTAGTTAGTTCACGATTATCGCTTGTGGCGAGAGGTTTTGATTTGATTTGATTTTGATTTTATTGGCACAAAAACGACTGCGGTTATACTGCGCCAAGAAAAGATTAAAATATCAACAAAGATAAATTCTGGAAACCTTTAAAAAGGTTACCTCGTCAAATTGTTATATATATATATATATATGGCAGTATAAGTTTAAAAGTAAATTATCCAATTTATATGTGTATATATATTAATAGCTTGTAAAAACTGCTGACATGCGGTCGTTGTCTGATAAAATCTGACGTGTATAAGGCCCAGTCGGATGAGTAAAAGCGGTAAAATATATATTGTGAACATGGGTAAAATTAACGCAATCTATTAAAATATGCTTTATTGATAAAATGGTGTCGCAAGACTTGCACATAGGAGAGTCATCTGCCCTCAGCAGAAATGAATGTGTCAGATGACTGTGTCCTATGCAGAGTCGAGCAAGAACAACTTCCTCGCTCCTCATCTGGTATAATTTATTTGTTCTCTCTCTATGCTATAGTTCTTGCCATTGGGAATATATCTTGTTGCCTGTTGTCTGTATAGGGGACTGACAGGCAACGATTATTAGTGGGAGCTGCTGATTTGGCTGAAGTGTCAGCCAAATCATTTCCCCTTATTCCAATGTGGCTAGGAATCCAGCAGAAGCGGATATCAAACTTGTATTAATGAAGAGAATGTATCTTCTGCTGAACCCGACAGAGAACTGGATGAGAGTTGTGTCTCAAAGATAATAAAGCCTGTAATACACTCAAAAAAATCAGAATATATTACTGACCGTTGGCATTGACAAGTTCGAATGTGATCCAAGGCTAACTCCATAGCATGCAGCTCTGCAGTGTATATGCTGGATTCAGGAAGAATCTGCTGAGATATTATTATAGTGTCTGGAAAGACAACAGCAGATCCTACGCACGATTCAGACTTCAAGCCATCTGTGTAAACTGGCAGGAAGTCGGAGTGCTCAGCTCGGTGTGCAGAATGCAGCTGCTGTATTCTGCACAGTAGACAGATGGAGTCTCAGACTTTCTTTTGGTGTTTGTGCAACCTTGTCTACCAAGACGATAAACTCTCTGAGTAGCTCTTGGACACAAATACCAAAAGGTCGGTTGGCAGTCTGACAGATATTGTACAAGTTTTCCCAACGTGGCTCAAAAACGGATGTCCATGTAGGATGGTCTGGCAGGGATTTCAACTTTAAAGCATAGTTTAAAGACAATTGCTTACGTCGTGTAAGCTCTGGACAGGAGATGTTCGAAATGCTCAGGTAACGATACGGATAGCCTGATGGTGGGCAGGGTCCAGCCATCGAAGGACACTGTCTCTGGCTAAGGAGTATACTTGGGACCCGTAATTTAATTTGGATCGTACAAGTGCACGATAATACGTAGTAAGGTGCACCTGTGTGCTCCACAACGCGTAGAGAGAGAGGGGAGAATATTTAGTCCCCTCGTGCACTTTGTACAAAGTTTACGAATATGTTCTAGAAAGGTCAACTTTTTAACAAACACAAGTCCCAAGAATTTTGTGTCTGACACTACTGGAATAGCATTTTGTCCGAGCCTTAATTCAGGTTCAGGATGAAGATTATGCTTACGACAAAAGTGTACGCAAACAGTCTTCTGCGGCTGAGAACCTGAAGCCATTAGCAAGTGCCCAGGAATTAAGGCGATTGATGTCTTGTTGTAGTTGTCTTTCAATAACCATCATGTTGCATGACTGACAAAATATGCTAAAGTCATCAACATTGAGGGCGCTGTTTACAGTTGGAGGAAGCTGTTCTGTGATAGAATTTACTTTAATGGCAAAAAGCGTGACACTTAATACTGATATTTGTGGTACTCCCTCCTTTTGGCAGAAGGGACGAGAGAGTGAGGATCCCACACGAACTTGGAAAGATTGATTGGCTAAAAAGTTTTTAATAAAAATGGGGAGGTGCCCTCTAAGACCAAAGCTATGCAAATCTTTTAAGATACCAAATCTCCAAGTTGTGTCATACGCCTTCTCCATGTCAAAGAACACCGACTCCAAGTGTTCGCGTTTTAGGAAAGCATCCCAGATGGATGTTTCTAATTAAGTGATCAGGAATTGTTCTGTTTTTTCGGAATCCGCACTGGATGCTGGAAAGAAGATCATTCAATTCTAAATACCACATTAACTGAAAATTAACCATTCTCTCCAGGATTTTGCACAGACAGTTAGTCAGAGCTATAGGACGGTAATTAGTAGGGAGTTTAGGATCCTTTCTTGGCTTCGCAAAGGAAAACACAAATGCCATGCACCCGGAATCCGGAAATTGCTCTTTTATATAGATTCTGTTATACAGAACAAGAGGCGATCCATAGATGTTTTTACATAAATATTTCGTAGATAGCACTCGTAGATTTCGTAGATAACACTCGTTACTGAAACATAAATATAGTGTTATAACTGGGTTGGGATACAAGTTTAGGATTTAATTTTATACTGAAATTGAAATTTTATTGAAATTAAATCGAAATCATGACTCAAACCAGAGAAGCAAAGCAAAAGACTCAAGCTAATGGGTATGCTGTGGCTCAGGGGAGAACTGAGGGGGGGGCATTGCCCTCTGAATCACAGCCTTTTAAGATGCACTATTTGCTTGATGTTTGTGGAGCAGTCAGGTATGGGACATGATACTGCCATGGGGGATGTCTTTGTATGTGGGCGATGCAAGGAGTGTAAGGAAATCAGGCGACAACTCAGCGTTGTTATGGGCCTATATGAGAGCTTGAAGGACAGGGTGGATGCCCTCGAAAGATTACAAGTGAGGGGCCCATCAAGCTCTCAGCTGCCCACACCAATGCCACAGCTCGCACTTGGTCATCGCGCAACACAGTGGCAACCCCCCAAGGCAGAATGCGCTGGTCCCAAAGGAACTAGTAGTTGTTGGTGACTCTATTGTCAGGG
This sequence comes from Mastigoproctus giganteus, assembly GCF_048544385.1. NCBI lineage: Eukaryota > Metazoa > Arthropoda > Arachnida > Uropygi > Thelyphonidae > Mastigoproctus > Mastigoproctus giganteus. The sequence goes on along the minus strand of NC_143586.1, from coordinate 82,612,892 downwards.
AAACGGGAAACATGCTTTGTAAAAAGGATAGGTGGAACAGGAACAGGACCAGGGTATGTCTGCCAGGAGCAAAGGTTGATGACGCTGGACATTTGTAGAGTGGATATCATCTTTTATGGGCACAAAAGATAATATAGTTGTACACGTTGGCACTAATGATATTAAGAGTAGGAGACCGGCGGAATTACTTAACAAGTACAGGTCACTGATGAAAAAAAGCCGTGAATTCGGATTGAATTTGAAAGTGTCTGTAATTCTGCCCAGACACGATGGGGTGGAGTATATGATGAGAGCCCTGTCGATCAATTCGGCTCTGGAAAGATTGTGCAGGGCTCAAGGGGTAGAATTTTCTTCAGCCTGGTCTGTACTTGTTAACAGGAGAGATTGCTTCTACAGGGATGGGATACACCTAAATAAAAAGGGTGCAAGAATGCCTGATGCTATCGAGGCAGTGTTAGGTTGGTCGGAAAACTGCTAGATTGGGGGGATACAAAGACTAATAGATTAACAGTAGGCACTGCCAGAGGTGAAAGAGATTCTTGCACTGCTTCTATTAGAATGAGCAGAAGCCTTAAAAACAAGATGCATGGTATTTCAGAGACTGCTGGGAGCCAGTGCGGTACAAGTAAACACATGGGTTGTGTTAGGGTGGCTAAGAGAAAGAGCAGGTGCATCTATACTAGCATGTACACCAATGCTAGGAGATCAGTAAATAAATTTGATGAATTTGAAGTATTGCTCAAAACATCAAAGGCAGATATTGTTGGGATTTCAGAGACGTGGTGTCACACAGATATAAGGAATGCAGAACTAGAATTTGGGGAGTACAATGTCTACAGAAAGGATAGACAGGATAGGAAGGGAGGAGGGGTTATGCTATTAGTTAAGAAACACATAAAATCCAAGGAAGTGAAGCCAGTCGACATCGCTGGACAGTGCAGTGTCGAGTCAGTTTGGTGTGACATAAGCATTGGGAGATCAAAATTGAGCGTAGGAGTGTGCTATAGGCCTAATGACTCTGATGAGTATAATAAGAAACTGTACAGAGAAATAGAGTGGGCCAGTAAATCAGAGAGTCTTATAATGTGGGATTTTAATTTCCAAGATATTGACTGGAATTTGGGGGCTGGTCACTCACACACTAGCAAGGCTTTTGTGGATTTATTGGATGATTGTTTTCTACATCAGCATGTTCGGGAGGCAACTAGAGGGAGTAATACTCTTGATTTGATTATCAGTAGTGATTCTTCATGCATTAAGAATCTGCAGATAAATGAACCACTAGGTGGCAGTGATCACAGTGTTCTGAAGTGGGAGTTACTCAAAGAGGTAACTACCATTAGGGGTAAAGGAAAGGGCTATTGCTTTCGTAAAGGCGACTACGATGGACTGAGACAGTATTTAAATTCTATACAGTGGGATCAACTGATCATGTTACCAACAGCAAATTCAAAATGGGAAGCATTCAAAGAACTTATCTTGGAAGCTATTAGGCTTTACATACCAACTAAGAAATATTGTTCAAGGTTTAGGCCTAAATGGATGTCAGATGAACTAATGAGGCATATGGCAGAGAAGAAAAATGCATGGGATACATACAAATTAACACGTGACACAGAAGCCTATGATAGATACAAGTTGACCTGTAACCAAGTTACAAAGGAGGTTAGGCAGACGAAGGCAGATTACAAGAGATCCTTGGCAAGGGATGCGAAGAAAAACAGCAAAGAGTCCTTTACTTATGAAAACTCTAGAAGGAAGGGGATGAATCAGATTGGTCCACTTGATATCGATGGGTCAACTGTTGATGACCCTGCTCAGGTAGCTAACAAACTAAATGAATATTTTGCATCGACATTCACACATGAGGAGTTATTCAGCGAGGGGAACGCCAGAGGTGTATTCAACTCTAGCAGTAAGCTAGAGAATCTTGTAATAACTGAGAGTAAAGTGGAGGAGAAATTGTTGAAGATAAACACAAGAAAAGCACCTGGGGTGGATGGGATCTATCCAGTTATATTAAAGGAAGCAGCAAAGGAAGTAAGCAAACCCTTAGCCATAATTATGAGAGCTTCCTTGGACTCAGGGGAGGTACCCATGGACTGGAGATGTGCAAATGTGACCCCAATTCACAAGGGAGGATCAAAGGCTGACACAAGTAATTATAGACCTGTGAGTTTAACTTCTGTTCCTGGAAAATTAATGGAGGCACTGGTTAAAGAAGCACTGCAGGATCATCTAGACAAGGCTTCAGTTATAGCTCGGACACAGCATGGTTTTGTTAAGGGGAAGTCTTGCCTGACCAATTTGATTGGATACTATGATGCAGTCACAAAAGAACTGGATGCAGGGAATAACTTTGATATTATATACTTCGATCTTAGAAAGGCTTTTGATACTGTTACACATGGAAGACTGCTGCACAAATTGGAGCAGTGTGGCATTGGAGGCAAATTGCTGCTATGGATAAAGGGGGTGGTTGAGGTGGAGAAGACAGAGAGTGGTAATTAATGGGCACTGCTCATCATGGACTAATGTTATTAGTGGAGTCCCTCAGGGTTCAGTATTGGGTCCTTTATTGTCTTCTGTATTTATAAATGATATTGATGATGGTATATCAAGCTTAATGTCCAAGTTTGCAGACGATACGCAGGTTGGCAGGGTTGTCAAGGACACTACTGACACTATGCTGCTGCAACAGGATTTGGAAAGGTTGAGCAGATGGGTTGAGAGGTGGCAAATGAAGTTTAACATTGACAAATGTAAAGTACTACATATGGGAAACAGCAACCCCAGAGCAATGTATCAAACTCTGTGGTACTACACTGACAGTGGTAGAGAATGAAAGGGACATGGGGGTGGTTGTGCAGGGGCAGATATGAAGTTCTCTGAGCAGTGCAGACGGGCTGCAAGAGTAGCTCATGGTGTATTGTCAATGATATATAGGAATTTTTCTTCAGGAATAAGGAGGTGATTATTCCCTTGTATAAGGCAATGGTCAAGCCACACCTAGAGTACTGTATACAGGCCTGGAGGCCTCATTTCAAGAAGGATGTAGAGCTGCTGGAACGAGTACAGAGAAGGGCAACAAGATTAGTGAATGGAACAAAGGGGTGCTCTTACGAAGAAAGGCTTAAGTTTTGCGAATTAGTGTCTGGAGACTAGGCACCAGCGAGGTGATCTGATAGAGGTGTACAAAGCCTTGAATGGTTTGAGCATGCTCAATGCTGATGGGATTCTTCCTCTTGCTCAGAATAATCACCTGATAGGGCATAAATTCAAATTGAGGAAAGACAGATGTAGGATAGACATGCGGAAATTTGCCTTTAGCCAGCGGGTGGTTGGTAGGTGGAACAGACTTCCATCCCTTGTTGTGGAAGTTGATAGATTAAATAAGTTTAAGGCTCAGCTGGACAGGTATTTCGAACGAACTGAGGGGTGAAGTGGAAGTGGTTATTTTTTATTTATTTATTTTACTTTATTTTTTTTTTTTTGGCTGATGCTGCATAAGCTTGCTTTCTTGCATCAAATGCCTCTACTAATGCTAATGTTGGTGAGAGATGTTTAAGCATTTCATAATGGATGCCATTTGGTCCAACAGCATTTGCCTTGGAATGATAGAGAGCTCTTTTTACTTCCTGCAGAGTGAAAGGCACGTTGTAGGGACAAAGGCCTTTTTGTGTGAAATTTAGTGCCTCTTTTTCTCTTTTAAGTTTCAGCACCAGGAACTCTGGGGAATAGAATGATATCCCAGAGATGTTTCAAAATGTTTCCCCAAGAGCATTGGCTATTGCAGTGGGCTCTGCGATAGTGCATCCATTATAGTCTAGAATCGATGAGGGGTGGGATGTATATTTTCCCTTCGTTTTCCGGATTTTATCCCAGACTGGGAAAGATTGATTGGCTAAAAAGTTTTTAATAAAAATGGGTCTACCAACTATTAACCAGTCTACCTCAGTGTTGACGACAAATGTAGCGTGCTTTGGCTCACGCAAGTTTGAAGGATATAAGGTTGGTCTTGGTAGGATATCGGCGGAATATCCCCCACGCTTTCTTTTCAGGGTTTTTTGCTGTTATGGCTTGGGAAAAGGTGGAAACCGGGCAAATGTCTTCGGTATGGTATTGGCAGCTGCATGGACGATATTTTCTGTGATGTACGTGACTGCATCCTTGATAGGCTCCTGACTGACTGCATTAAGGTCAAAATTTGCCTGATGTTGGGAGGCATTCCAGTCAGCCTGACCAGTCTTCCACCGTGGTAACCTGAAGGGAAGACATTGTCTCCCACTGTATAAGCAGGTTATCAAGGGAAGTGATCACTTCCATATGGGTTCTCCTCCACTTCCCAAGTCAATGAAGGGAGTAAAGAGGGGGAGCAGATAGAAATATCAATGGCAGCAAACGTACGGGTAGGCATGTGGAAGAATGTGTTGGTTCCCACATTTAGAAGGGAGAGGTCATTGTCATTTAGCATATTCTCTATGACTCTTCCTCTTCCATTATTCCTAGCACTACCCCACAGGGTGTTATGTCCATTAAAATTCTCTAGAAGTAAGAAAGGGGGAGGCAACTGCGGTACAAGATCATCAAGGTCTTCCTGGGAGAAGTCAGTCCCAGGTGGCAAATAAATTGAACAGATGGTTAATAGAAATCCCACTGTGAGGCAAATTGCAACAGCCTCTATGCTGGTTGTAAGTAGCAAGGCCTGAACCAAGGGTCTGGTTGCCCATAAGGATAGTCACTCCTCCATGTGCAGGACCATCCGCAATTCTATCCTTACGAAAAATTGTGATGTTATGCATGGTGGGATCATCATTTGTCTCTAGATAAGTCTCCTGCAAGCAAAAGCAAACTGGCTCTTGCTTTTGCAGGAGGGCCTTGATGTCATCAGTATTTCGCTGGAATTCACAATTCCATTGTAGGAATTTCGCCATTATTTTGGCTTGGTGGGTCCAACAGGTGGCTTCCGAGGTGCTGAGGGCTTACTTTTGTCAGTCTTGGATTTATCTTTTTTGGGGAAGAATGGACGCTGTCCCGTGTCCATTTCTTCCTCTGCAAAGAGTTCCAAGACTGATTTGTCCGGTACCTCCTTATTCTCTACATCCATTGTTTCTGGAATTACGGGTGACTGTTCCGAACTTTTTAGCTTTTCTTTACCATTTTAGCTTTTTAGCTTTTCTTTTCTTTTGGTTTTGATAGTGGTGGAGCACTAGGAGGTACGGATATAGGAGTGGCAGCCGATTGTGATTTTTTGGTGGGCTTTTGTGAACTCAATAAATAGTGTGCAATCAGAGTGAATGACTCTCTTGGTGGTATAGTCATCTCAGTTTGTGTACAGATAGTGCACTTAGCAGAAACCTTCTGGGCATATGAAGCTTTCCTGCTATTTATTGGTTCAATACATTTTCTGGCCTCTAGGTAGGAGATATTCAGCTCTGTTTTCAGTTTTTGGATTTCTTTTTTATCCTTCCACTGCTGGCATGCTCTAGAGTAGGCGGGGTGCTCTCCTTGGCAATTGACACAGATCGCTTTTGAAGCTGAACATTCCTTGCTCTCGTGGTCTTTAACACCACATCGAGCACAGGCAGGGTTACCACGACAAGATGTTTGTGAGTGGCCGTATTTTTGGCATCTAAAAGACCTCAGTGGGTTTGGGATATAAATCCTCACTGGGGAGTTTAGATAGCCTGCCTTGATGGAACTTGGATGCCATGGGGTGTTGAATGTGAGGATAAGAACTCGGGTAGGGACGAGATTCCCATCCTTTCGTATCAATATTCTCTTGACAGCTGTCTCCTCACTCCTTGGTCTTTCAATTCAGAGTTTTGTGGGGGGTTACAGTGATAGGTATTCTCCCTATGGATGTAGAGTTCATGATTTTTGCCGCTGTTTTGTGGAAGAAGCTTCGACCAAAAGGTCGCCAGAACGCAGTCTTTTTACAGATTTAGCTGAACCTGCCAACCCTTCTTATCCTTTCTGGATAAAGAAGGGTGACATCTTTCCAAATGACTGCTCTCCGGTGGGATGGAGAATGAGGAAAAGCGGTGTCACTGATGGTGGTGGTGTATCCTCAGTCCTGGCTCTTTTTGCAGAGGTGTTTTCTGTGGTTTCACCTCGATTAGGTAGGGGCCTTGTTGGGGTCCCAGAAGAATTAGAATTTATAATACTCATATGAGTAAGAAAAATTTCCGATGCCCTAAGAACCTCACCCACCACGGAGCCCTACGAGGGGGTGCCCAATCGTGAAGTAGCAGGTACTGCGTACATGAATGGGACACCAAGTTCGCTTAGAAGCACCATACCCACGTTTCCAATAAGCTTTGATCCCGTCCCAGGACCAAAGGAAGGGAGACTTATTGGAACGCAGTTGACCCTAGCAGTAAGAACCACCCGCCGATTGATCCCAGTCAGGCTGGTCCGGGACCATCCATCTTGTCGAAGCAGGGGCCAAAGTGGTGTATTAGGACTGGGCCCCTCAACAACCAGGATCCCCCTTTCCGAATTCCATGGGTTGCGGCGCACATCTGCATACGCCGGATTCCAATTATGTAACCCCGGAACCAAGGTATGGGCGACGGATCCCAGTGATGCTAACCTGGAACACCAGCAGCATCACTGGGAGGTCCCCTCACCACGTACAGGTGCCCACGTCGAGGGCTGTGGTGAGAGGATACTGCTTGTGAGTTCCACTTGATTTTTTAAATTTATTTATATAATGAGTAGTGAAGAGCGTTTTTCTGTTCCTTTCTTTTAGCTCAAGCGCTAATTTATTTTAAAAAATCTGTATAATTTGCATACTTTTTTGCCATACATGGGATAACCCAAGTGGGTTGATTACTCCTATGTATTTTCTGCTAAAAAAATTGTAAAAAAAAACACAAAAAACTATACAATGAGTATTTGCATGATGCATACTTTTAATCTGTTAAAAAAAAAGTCGATCTGTTATGGCACATTTTCAGGAAAAAAAATGTTCCAGGAAGGGGTTAATTCATCAGATTTATTTACTATACACCTGGCATTGGTATATATGCAAGTATACATGCAGCTGTTCTTACTCTTAGTTACTCTAACACAGCCCATGTATTTAACTCTTTCATGATTCCCAATAGTTCCTGAAATCCCCAGCAGCAACTTTCTTTCCAGGCTGCTGCTCATTTCAATTGAGCAGTGCAAGAATCACTTCCACCTCTGTCTGCAGATACTGTTAATCTCTTAGTCTCTGAGTAAATCCCCCAAGCTAGCAGTTTCAGACACGCCTAACATTGCCTTGATAACATCAGCAAATATTCTTGCACCCTTTCAATTTAAATGTATCCCAACCCTGTAGAAGCAGTCTCTCCAGTTAACAAGCACAGACCACGCTGAGAAAAATTCTGCCCCACGAACCTTGCACAATCTATCCAGGGCTGAACTAATTGACAAGGCTCTGATCATACTCCCACCTATCGTGTCTGGGCAGATTTGCAGTCACTTTCAAATTTAACCATAACTAGCAACTTTTCTTCAACATTGATCAGTACTTGTAAAGTAAGTCTGCAGATTTCCAACTCTTAATATCATCAGTGTCAACATGTACAACAATATCACCTTTTGTGCCCTTCGAAGATGATATCTGCTTTACAACATCATTGACTTTTGCCCCTGCAGACATCCTTTTTGCACAATATATTTCCAGTCTTCCTAACCGACAATAACTAGCTCTTGTTGGACTAGTGCATTCTGCCTTGAAGATTGCCGCTATGTTGATTGATGTACAAAAGTGAGCTCTGGCATTGAGTTGGGCAGCTGAGAGCTTGAGGTGCTCTGTATTTTAATTTTTTCGATGGAATCTACTCTACTTTTCAAACTTCCACAGACCCCCTATCAGAATACAGAGTTGGCACCCAATTTCTTCAAAATCTCTGTACCCAGCACACACAAAGAGATCCTCCTTGGCTAGATCATGTCCTGTTCCAGGAAGGTCCACAAACATATGAACAAAGTTGCACAATTTTTAGGCAGTGATGCGTTGGAGAATTGACCCTTCTCCCCCGAGAAGGACCACTCCAGCTACCTTGTGCCCATTGCCTTTGCTGCTCTAGTCCCAGGCATGATTTCCATTTAAATACAATTTAATCTATTAACAATGAAAATTAATAATATTAATAAATTTAATTGATTAATTGATAATACTACACACTAAGCTAATAGAGTGCTAAATGCAGTAATATGTATTATGCTATACCTTACACAATCGAGTCAAGATATATGCTTAGCTAAACACAAAAAAAGATATGCTTAACAAATGATTAGAACCTTCAAGCCACTTATTTATCACAATTAAAATCCTACTATTCCTCTTCACTACTAGTTACATGCTACGATATTTGTGTCAAAATTCCTACACAATAGCAGTAAGTTGTAACTTACGAAATCGCTATCTAAATTTAAAATAATAAGTTAATGAACGTGACTAAGACTATTTAATTCTCAGTAAAACACAATTTAATATGTTAATAAAATTAAGAAGGCACAAAATTTCCAAAAAAAACTTATCCGTTTGTAGGAGCCAAAAAAAAAAAAAAAAAACCCAAGGTTCTCGCATTTCACATGCTTGAACATTTTCTGTGCATTCACAATATTTAACCATTCTTCTTCCAATGAACACATAGCAAACATAATATCCAGTATTTCAGCTATCTTTCAGGAGACTATACATATATGGATCGCCTGTGAATTATGAAAGTAAGAAATAACTGCCAAATTTCTATTGATCCTATTTAATAAAATATAGAATGGCATCTGTTCACTGGGAGAAATGCTCCTGACTTGCTGTCAAAAACATTTCCAAAACTGTACCAGAAATAGGTCTGAATTCAGTTGGATATTTTCCCCACGACCTGGCTGAATCTGTTCTCATACTCAACGTTGCTATGAGGAATTATTAAAATGGCAATAATGACTTGGAATAACTTGATATATTTCATGTTTCCCTTGTGTGCTCAGTTCCCACACCAAGACCGATTGTACATTTAATTCACTCTTCTTTCATAATTGCTTTTGATAGTTTCTCAATATAAAATTACTGGATCTATTTCTTTGGGTTCAATGATATTGAGAAGTACTAGAAACTTTCTAAGATTTTTTTCTTGCTATGTATGAATTCTGTTTGCTTTTAATGGACATTCAACTGTCATATGGAAATACATTTTGACATTGAACCTAGGAATTCTTAAGAGAAAGTGCCCCGCCACCTTATTTCAATATTCTCTGACACAACACTACCATGAAGAATTATTAAAATGCCAAGAATAACACACTATATTTCATGCTCCCTTGTGCATTTGTCAATTCCTAGACTGTACATTAACTCTTTCTTCTTTCATAATAGCATCTTGTAGATTCTCTCAATGCAAGTGATATTCAAAACTTCTTTATCATCAGTGATATTATTATTATTAGCCATATGGTGCAAGGAAGCCTGAGACTTATGATGCACCAGCCAAAAAAAAAAAAAAAAAAAAAAATCACAAGTTACAGAGAGAGAGAGAGAGAGAGATGTGATTTATGTCCAAACTTGGTTCAAAAATCTTATTCTTTGAATACTTGATAACAAATTTGTCCTCAAAGTTGATGAGTATATTTGCTAGCTTCTCTAGATTAATTATATTATTAATTTCTGATAATCCACTTGAGCAACTTGCTATCTATGAATTCTGTTTGCTTGAAGCTAACTCACTTTCAGCTGCCATAAGGAAACACTTTTGTTTAAAGAATTCATGATAAAAAGTTGCTGGTTACAAACTAATCTGAAATTTACCAAATTTATTCATTGTCTCATACAGCTTCTCCTACAAGTGCATTACATAGCTGCAGTTGTAACACTTCAATGGATCCATCAGAATAAAAATTCATCTCGGGGGTAAATATGAAAAATTTGCACCGACTTTTTTTTCCTGCTAATAAACACCTTATAGCAAACTTAACTTGTCAAACCTGTTTTGAAGTTCAATATGCCCTGTCTCTGCAATTTTCACTTATTGGTTGTTTGTAATTTTGATTGACAAAGGAAGGCAACCTTTACTAATTTATCGACAGAGAAGGGAGGTGTTTTGCCTCATATTTCTAGACTGTCGGCAATGCAAATTAGGAAATGGAAATGTATAACTTATTTTCTTTGAAAATAAATCTTTGAAGATCTTTTATTAATCTTTATTGCTTTCTAAACTGAGACAAGGCATCATCCCTAGGCGATACTGTATGAACTGGAGAGGAAAACCTGCAGAATAAAGAGTCTTCCACCACTGAGTGAAAAATTATGGGAAAGCATTCTCTGGTGTTTATCAAGTGTCCATAGCCAAGTGGTCAGGAGTGGGAGTGCAGTAGCACATGCTCCTTGAGAAGACTGGGGTTCAAGCCCCTGACGGCTAAATACGGTCAATCTGCCAACCCACATTGGACCAGTGTGGCAGATTATGGTCCATTTCTCTCAACATGAATTCATGAGGAGGGTTCCACCACTGCAGTGGGTTGATAATGGCTGCAGTTTACCTTTTATATTACTTGACAAAATTACAAAATTTCAAAATAAAATTATGGCAGTGTGGCAGATTATGGTCCATTTCCCTCAACATTGCCTCAACATTCCCTCAACAATTCATGAGGAGGCTTCCACCACTGCAGTGGGTTGATAATGGCTGCAGTTTACCTTTTATATTACTTGACAAAATTACAAAATTGCAAAATAAAATTATGGCAAAAAATAAGATTTCAGAAAAAAAAAAGACAGAGATACTTTTGGTACCAGAACTAGCATAGCAATGAGTGAAAAATATGGATTTTTGACTCATTTTGACTCAATCCAAATATCCAGATTTAGATTCTCATTTAAATCTGGAGATTTGGCAGCCTTGCATTTTGTTTGTTTTATTGTTCTCAATAACAAAACAGAGAAAAATATTTCTAACCAACATTCAAAAGTTGCATTATCAGGTTTCAAAATGGAAGCATATATATATAGGGTGACCCAGCAGGAAAGGTCAATATTCCAGGAGGTGAAAGCATAGGTTATTTTAAGCAAAAAAGTTCATATAAACATGTGCCCTATCCCGAATGGTTTCCGAGATAGAGCTACTTTAATGTGCATTTGTTTTGAAATTGGCGTGCAATATTTTCCTTTCCTTCCATCAGACTGCGCCATTTGATTGTCAGTTCCCAGTTATCAGTTGATTATTGTGACTGTAGAAGTGAATCAGTGAGTAGCGTCAGTTGTTAGTTCTAATTGTAGAAGTATTTGCTAAAAATGCTGCACATTTTTACTAATGCTGAACATGCAGATATGCTGTATGTTTATGGCTTCTGCGATGGTAGGGCCCCTGCTGCTGTTGAAGAATACCCTTGGCACTTTCCTACACGTCGAATTCCGGATCATAAAGTGTTTTCCAAAGCTTTGCGTGAAACGGTATGCTTCCCAGTGCTCGTGTTTCATCTGAACGAGGACATCAAGAAAATGTGCAGGAATGGGAACACATTCTGAACATGGTTCATTCGGAAAAGTCCTACAATTAGCACGCAAAGACTTTCTGCATGTCTCGGTGTTTCACGAACACGTGTATGGCAAACACTACATGAAGAGAGCTTGTACCCATTTCACCCACAACGTGTGCAAAATCTTCATATAGGGGACAGTGCCACACATCTTGAATTTTGTCATTAGTTACATGCCAATCGTGAAGTGCCTCGACCAGTAATATTTACTGATGAAGCCACGTTTACCCGTAATGGAATCAACAACACGTGTAACACTCATATCGATGGTCGCACGAGAATCCACATGGTACAGTGGAAAAAATTTCCAAGTTCGTTTCTCAATCAATGTGTGGTGTGGTACGATCAATAACCTGTTGATAGGTCCCATTATTTTAGGACATCGAATGACAGGATACAATTACCTTCAACTTTTGCAAAATACATTAGGCGAACAACTAGAGGATGTTCCTTTGGCCACATGGTATGTTTTGTAATTTCAGCATGACGGGGGCCCTTCCCGTTCTACCAGATGTGTGAAGCAACATCTTGACCGAATTTTCCCTAATTGGTGGATTGGTCGTGGTGGTGCCAGTAATTGGCAACCAAGATCTCCAGGCATAACCCCATTAGATTTTTGTTTATGGGGTTGAATGAAGAGTGAAGTGTACAGAAGAAAGGTGGATAGAAGAGATGATCTGCTAGCTAGCATATTGGACGTTGTTGCTCATATAAAGGAACCTGAAAATACACTTAGACAAGCAACATGCCATGTTCTTATGAGAGTAGAAAAGTGCATTGAAGTTGATGGTGGCATTTTTGAAAATTTATTTTAAACTGTTCCAAATTTGACACTTGAAAAATAAATATTCAAATGCCTCTATCTCAGAAACCATTCAGGATAGGGCACATGTTTATAAGAACTTTTTTGCTTAAAATGACCTATCCTTTCACCTCCTGGGACACCCTGTATAATATGTAGAAAGTGTGGAGAAGATTTTTATTTAATCCTATTGAATCTATGGTATACATGAGATTAAACAAAAATTGTCTTCCCACTTTCTACATACTATATATATATACAGTGGAACTTCTCTATTACAAACTTCTATTTAACGAATTTCTCTATATTACGAATTTTTTTGCAAAACATTGCACTTTGAAACGAAATTACATGTAAAATTAACCCCATATAGCGAAGTGTTAGACTCTCTCTCTCTCTCTCTCTCTCTCTCTATAAGGAATTTTTAAAAAAATTAGTAAAAGCATTTTTGAAGATTTTCAAGCATTTACTGCTAAACAGCCACTCAAATATATGGCTTGCTTCCCTTTGAAATTGCGCATTAGCATCTGGAATTAATCATCCTTTTAGTGAATACTTGTGGCCATTGACGCCCGTAGGAGGATCTTTGTTTCATTTTTGCTATAGTTATAAAAGCAAATGGGTTTTCTTAAAAGTGGTCATAAACTTCACAATAAATAGGATAGCTTTGTAAATTGATGTTGGCTCAGCGGAAAACGAAATTTGCTGCGGTAAGCCTTTAGCGTGCTGTGGCAGCAATACATAGAATGCTACCATAGTTGGTTTTTAGTAACGCCTACCAAGTGACATTTGCTTCTCACCTCAACTGTACCGTGTGACCTTCCTGTCAATCATTATATGATATGTCCATTCTCATCCAACAGGACTCCCAGTAGACGGTTTTCATGATTTTTTTTTTTTTTTTTTTTAATTTTGTTTTTTTAGAACAATTTGTCATCAATCACATAGGCTATATACTCTTGTATTTTTTTTTTTTTTCCCTTCTTTTCTGAAAAGTACATTAACTAACTGTAAATTTTCTTTCGTGTATATATAAATGAAAGCTGTATATTTCTTCAAAGCGATTGATAGTAAAAGTCATGTGATACTGTTTAATTCGCAAGCGAACGTCACTGAGTAGGCGGTACTAACAATTCACTATAAGGCCAGCGCAGCGAAGTTTGCGGTGTGTGTATCAGCAAGAGTAATTTTTACATTTGCAGAAACAATGTTGAGGAGAAAGTGTTTAAGTATTAATGATAAAGCAAAGATTCTTCATGATGTTGACCAGGGTTTTAAGAAAAAAGATATTGCAGAGAAATATGGCATACCTGCAAGCAGCTTATCTACGATTTTAAAAAATCGATAATCAATTTTAAATGCAATTGAAGGAGGAGCAGACAAGAAGCAAATTAAGTATATACGAAGATGTTGATTAAGCTGTTCTAAAATGGGTGCAAATGATACGTGAAAAGAATAAAAGTCCATTAATTAAGCAACAAGCTCTGAAATTTGCACAGTCCCTAGGACATACAGAATTTAATGCGAGTACTGGGTGGCTAGATAAATTTAAGAAGTGCCACAGAATTGTGGAAAAGGTTATTTGTGGAGAAAGTGTTAATGTAAACGAAGAAGACTGCAACAGTTTGAGGACAATACCTTAAAGAAGATTTTGGAAGAATATGAACCAAAGGATGTTTTTAATGCTGACGAATTGGGTTTATTCTTTAAAGGTTTACCGAATAGAACACTTGCTTTTAAGGTTGATAAATATTTTGGCGGAAAACAAAGCAAAGAAAGAATCAGTGTGCTAGTTGGAGCAAATATGACAGGAAGTGAAAAATTAAGACTTTTAGTCATCGGAAAATCAAAAAACTCAAGATGTTTTAGAGGCACAAAATCATAATTTTAAAATTTTGAATATAATTATATTCAAAATTTTAAAATTAAATTGGTAAATTACCAAGTGTCTTTTCGCACGTTTGTTTGTTTGTTGTTTGGTTTTTAGGAGCATTAGCAACTAAGCCCATATTGCTCCGGGGATATGAGGTGGTCATTCCTTGACCTTTCCGCATCCTCCGTATTTGGTGGTGATGGGCTCGAACCTCGGTCTAATCAAGAAGCGTGTGCTACGCACTGCTGCTCCTTCCCACCTGGCTACAGAGGCGCCTCTTTTCGCACGTGTACCTATGCATGCAGAGCATGTCGGAAACAGAAGTAGGAGCATTACTGTCTTTTCATTATTTTGGTGGATGACCTCTGATGAAGACAAAAAAATTATGAAAGACACTTGCAATGTTATTTCCACCTTAATCGTTTGTTCAAAATCTTAAAATTTTTCAAAATTTATTTGGTATTGTTTCAATCGGTGCAAATCTTATCGTTTTATTTTCCTGTTCATTTCACCCCCCTTTATTTCACAACATATATCGTTCCCAGGGTATACCGTATATTCATCAGTTTTAAACTTTACATAAAGCTCATTAACATGTTCTACCTACAATATTTTATATATACATGTACACATTATGGCTGTAGGCTGTATTTTTTTGCTATAGCAGTGTCCCTGATCCATAAGTTATGTTATTGTAATTCAGACTTATCTAATTTTAAACTTAATTTTCCTCCCATATCATATAGCTTCTCTATATCATTATTCTTGACTATATATATATATATATATAATGAAGATTAAAAATGGAACATCCCAATAAAACAATCCTTTTCAGTCAGATTAGTACCCATTAAAGTTTGAACTGCACACCAATAAGGATAAGTGGTGTACGAATTGAGGATGCCAATAAATTGAACACAATATCATGCAAATGTCTTAACAAAAGCAAAAATCACTCCAAACATAACTGGAAAGTTCCCTGTATTCAGAAAATCCATTTATTTTAGAGGATTTTTTTTAATGAAATTTCCTGCTCCTGATTTATACTACATATACAAAAAAAAATATGAACACTGTTTATATTACATCTGAAATTGATAAAATCATGCATTTTTGAAGAGGACAGTATTTGAAATCTTAAATATGATTTTTAAAACCTCATTTGGGGTATTGAGTTTCGGATGAAAATGTGTACCTAAGTCTAAATTTGGCATAATGTTTCACAAAAGGTTTTTTTTTTTTATTCTTCACATAATGTGTTTTAAATCAATTTTTTTAAAACAATGTGGAAAAAAATAAATTATTTTGAGTTTTCTATAGTCAAGGCCCAGCAATAAATGTGTGATATCTGATTTATCAGAAATAAAAATGGATATAACTTACCTGAGAACCATAATCCAGCATGCCAGGTGAGTCCATCGGTTGTAATAAATGAGAGGGATAGTCAAACTGAAGAGAATCTATACCAACGTGATCAAAACCAGAGTCTAACCCAGGAAGACCTGAACTTCCTGAGACAATGCCTGGGGCGGTAGGCACAACCAGAGGTTCTCCCGTATGTTTTGGTAATTTTACATCATTTATTGTGTTCTTTACATCATCTTCACTAGGTGAAGGCTGCCTGCTTCCGGGTGTTCGACTGAAAAAAAATTATCAGAAAATTTGCTCCTTTATTCCAAATCTTTATCAAGTAAATAAATGATGGCATACTCTATACAGTATACTATAATTCATTATACATTAAATGAGTATACTAAATGAAATTTCAAATAAACCTCATTCACATCATTCGTTTCAATAACTTTATGCTTTTTCCCCCAAGTAAAACCATCCGCGGTTTTAATACCAGTGTAAACCATTCTAATGATAAATATTCTTCCTGCATCAAAGCAACAATCATTATAACACATGCTTTGTATATAATAAAAATATGGAAACAATGCCACTCCACACAGAAAATTAAGCACACTACACCCTCAGAATATTGTGAATTGATTTGTGTGCCCAACAAAAATGAAAAACTATAGCTGTTCTCATATCCGATAAAGTCCCATCTTCTTTAAGGTCTTCATATATATATATAGAGGTGACCCCCGCTTAACGCTGATAATTCGTTCAGGAAAAACAGAGCGCTAAGTAAATCAGCGCTAAGCGAGCGCTGTATTCCTGTAATGTAACATATGTATTTGTAAGTCAAAGTCTATACTACCGCAACTCACAAATAATAAACAGTAGTGAAAAGACGCCAAATGTTGGTCAAAATATTTAATCTTAAAAATCTGTACATATAAAATATTCTCCGTTACATATGTATATAATTATATGGTAAGTACCTACATTACATATCAAAATTAAACTTAAAATTGCCAATTAAAATTATGAATCTAATAATCCGATAGTCCTAGGCTATCAAGTTTTCGTATCTTTGGTCGATTTGGGTTGTGCTTTGGCCCTTTTCCTAGTAAACTAAAAGGGATTTTACTTTAAAATCCCCTGCAGCGTTACCACTCAACAATAAAGTCAACCAATCCTTTGCCGCTTTGAAGTGTGGCATGATTTTTTCTTCTTTCGATATGAAACTTCTTTTATTAGGCATTCATTTCCAAAAAAGTCCTGTTTCATCTATGTTAAAAACTTGTTGACAAGTATAATACCTCTCTTCAATAATTTTAAGAAGTTCTTTTTTCAAAGTTTCGGCACCTTCTTGATCTGGACTTATGGCTACTCCCTGAATTTTAGATCTATCGAACCAGCCTTTTAAAAGGTTCCACTTTTTTTTTTAGGTGAGCTTTCTTCAGATCGGCTGAAGGATCGGCTAATCGCTTTTTAATTTAATAATATTTAACTTAATGGATATTATCTTCAATAAAATTATTAGAAGTTTCTCCATTTCAATTATAACAGCCTGCCTAGCCATAACCAATTTAGTTGCTTGCAGTGGAACACCTGTCTTTCCCGCTGCTAAAATTAATTCTTTATTTTTTATAATTGTTCTTACATATGAATCTGCCAGTCTTAAATGATTCCACACATCCATTTGTTGAACGGAA